>NC_139994.1:43403926-43429268 GCF_964263955.1 Coregonus lavaretus
AATCATGCACCTATGAACTTGAGTTATACTGTTAGCACTGAGGCTGTTTGCCCTAGTAGGAAGTCCATAAATATCACTAAATATCACTGTCCTGTCTACCTCTGATAAGCCTCCCAGTAAAGCAATAAAAACAATCAAGAATCGCTGAAAAGTGATAAAAATAGGCCACATTAATATATGTAGCCTAAGAAACAAGGTTCATGAAATTGATAACTTGTTAGTAACAGATAACATTCATATACTGACTATCACTGAAACTCACTTAGATAATATCTCTGATGAGACAGTGGTAGCAATACATCTTCAGAAGAGACAGGAATGCCAATGGTGGAGGTGTTGCCTTGTATGTGTCCTCCTGTTCAGAGTCATATTCCTGTAAAGCTTACAGAGGATCTCATGTCAAATGCTCTTGAAGTAATATGGCTACTGTCACGAGTTGCTGTAGGTAGGTGTGGTGTGGAATCAGGCGCAGGACGCAGAAGTAAAGTCCAACAAAATACTTTAGTAGATCACACAAAAATAATCCAAAACCAGCCCGGAGGCGAGAAAAGCGCGCACAGGCGTACACAAACGGGCGCACTAAACAAGTGCGTAATCTTCTCCTAAATACAAACAAGGAGGTAAGCTACAAAATAGCGCACCAAAATACAGGTAGCGCAGCAACACGACAAGGAACAATTACACACAACACCTAACTAACAACAAGGAACTAAATAGGGTGCTTAATGAGACATAACACAAAACAGGTGTGACAAACAGACAAAACCAATCAAACAAGAAACATAGAACGGTGGCAGCTAGTACTCCGGAGACGACGACCGCCGAAACCTGCCCGAACAAGGAGGAGGGGCCGCCTCGGCCGAAACCGTGACAGTACCCCCCCCTTGACACGCGGCTCCAGCCGTGCGCCGCCCCCGGCCTCGGGGACGACCAGGAGGACGCGGAGCAGGGCGCGTAGGATGACCACGATGGAATTCGGTCAGCAGGGACGGATCCAGAATGTCCCTCCTCGGCACCCAGCACCGCTCCTCCGGACCGTACCCCTCCCACTCCACGAGATATTGGAGACCCCCCATCCGGCGTCTCGAATCCAGGATGGTCCGAACAGTGTACGCCGGAGCCCCCTCGATGTCCAACGGGGGCGGAGGAGTCTCCTCAATCTCAAAGTCCTGGAGTGGACCAGCTACCACCGGCCTGAGGAGAGACACATGGAACGAGGGGTTAATATTCTTGTAATCAATGGGCAGTTGTAACCTGTAACACACCTCGTTCAATCTCCTCAGGACTTTAAAAGGCCCCACAAACCGCCGACCCAGCTTCCGGCAGGGCAGGCGGAGGGGCAGGTTTCTGGTTGAGAGCCAGACTCGATCTCCAGGTGCGTACACTGGCCCCTCACTGCGGTGTAGGTCGGCGCTCGTCTTCTGTCGACGGATGGCTCGCTGCAGATGGACGTGTGCAGCGTTCCACGTCTCCTCCGAGCGCCGCACCCACTCATCCACAGCAGGGGCCTCGATCTGGCTCTCATGCCAAGGTGCCAGAACCGGCTGGTACCCTAACACACACTGGAAAGGGGTTAGTCTAGTGGAGGAGTGGCGGAGAGAGTTCTGTGCCATCTCGGCCCAGGGCACATATCTCGCCCACTCCTCCGGCCGGCCCTGACGATATGACCTCAGAAACCTACCCACATCCTGGTTGACTCGTTCGACCTGCCCATTACTCTCCGGGTGGTAACCCGAGGTAAGGCTCACCGAGACCCCCAACCGTTCCATAAAGGCTCTCCAGACTCTGGAGGTAAACTGGGGGCCTCGATCGGACACTATATCCTCGGGTACCCCGTAATGCCGGAAGACGTGAGTAAATAGAGCCTCAGCGGTCTGTAGGGCAGTAGGAAGACCCGGCATGGGAAGGAGACGACAGGCCTTCGAGAACCGATCCACAACGACCAGGATGGTGGTATTCCCTTGTGAGGAGGGAAGGTCGGTAACAAAATCCACCGAGAGGTGAGACCAGGGTCGTTGTGGAACGGGCAGGGGTTGTAATTTACCCCTGGGCAAGTGTCTGGGCGCCTTACACTGGGCACACACTGAGCAGGAGGAGACATAAACCCTCACATCCCTGGCTAACGTTGGCCACCAGTACTTCGTACTAAGGCAGTGCACTGTCCTGCCAATACCTGGATGTCCAGAGGAGGGTGACGTGTGAGCCCAATAAATCAGCCGATCCCGGACCTCGAGCGGGACGTACGTCCGACCCACCGGACACTGTGGAGGGCTAGGGTCGGTGCGTAATGCCCGCTCGATCTCCGCATCGACCTCCCACACCACCGGTGCCACCAGACAAGACTCCGGTAGTATGGGAATGGGCTCCACGCACCTCTCCTCCGTGTCATACCGCCGGGACAGGGCATCAGCCTTCCCGTTCTGGGACCCAGGGATGTAAGTGATCTTGAACACAAACCGGGCGAGAAACATAGTCCATCGAGCCTGGCGAGGATTCAGTCTCCTAGCTGCCCGAATGTATTCCAGGTTACGGTGGTCGGTCAGAATGAGGAAAGGGTGTTGAGCCCCCTCAAGCCAATGCCTCCACACCTTTAGGGCCTGTACTACGGCTAACAGCTCCCTGTCCCCTACGTCATAATTCCGTTCCGCCGGACTGAGCTTCTTAGAATAAAAAGCACAGGGGCGGAGCTTAGGTGGTGTGCCGGACCGTTGTGAAAGAACTGCCCCGATACCGGCCTCAGATGCGTCCACCTCTACTTGGAAGGGTAAAGCGGGATCCGGGTGCGCCAGCACTGGAGCCGAGGTAAACAGGTCCTTCAGTCTCCCAAAGGCCCTGTCCGCCTCAGCCGACCACTGCAAGCGCACCGGACCCCCCTTCAGGAGAGACGTTATGGGAGCTGCCACCTGTCCAAAACCCCGGATAAACCTCCGGTAGTAATTCGCAAAACCCAAGAACCGCTGCACCTCTTTAACCGTAGTTGGGGTTTGCCAATTACGCACGGCAGACACTCGGTCCACCTCCATTCTCACCCCTGACGCAGACAACTGGTAACCCAAGAAGGAGACTGACTCCTGAAAGAACAGACATTTCTCGGCTTTGACATACAGGTCATGCTCCAACAGTCTCCTCAATACCCTGCGCACCAGGGCTACATGCTCGGCCCGAGTAGAACTGTACACAAGAATATCATCTATGTACACCACTACTCCCTGCGCCTGCATGTCCCGGAAAATCTCATCTACAAACGATTGGAAGACTGATGGAGCATTCATTAACCCATATGGCATGACGAGATACTCGTAATGGCCGGAGGTAGTACTAAATGCTGTCTTCCACTCATCGCCCTCCCTAATGCGCACCAAGTTATATGCGCTCCTGAGGTCCAATTTTGTGAAGAACCGTGCCCCGTGTAATGACTCCGTCATGGTCGCAATCAGCGGGAGTGGATAACTATATTTCACAGTCACCTGATTGAGACCGCGGTAATCAATACACGGACGCAAACCTCCATCCTTTTTCTTCACAAAAAAGAAGCTCGAGGACGCGGGAGAAGTGGAGGACCGTATGTATCCCTGTCTCAGAGACTCGGCAATGTAAGTCTCCATTGCCCTTTTCTCCTCCTGTGACAAAGGATACACATGGCTCCGCGGGAGCGCAGCTCCTGTCTGGAGGTCTATCGCACAATCCCCCTGTCTATGAGGCGGCAACCGTGCCGCTCTGGTCTTACTAAACACGAGTGCCAAATCCTCATACTCAGGCGGAATGTGCAGGGCTGGCATCTGGTTCGGGCTCTCCACCGAGGTCGCCCCTACGGAAACACCCAGACATAGCCCCTCACACTGAGCAGACCACCCTTTAAGAGCCTTCTCTCGCCACGAAATCGTAGGATCATGGGTAATCAACCAGGGAAGCCCCAGTACCACCGGATACGCAGGAGAGTCGATCAGATAGAGTTGAATCGTCTCCTCATGACCCCCCTGCGTCATCATCCTAAGTGGCGCCGTGACCTCCCTAATCAACCCAGATCCTAACGGACGACTATCTAAGGCATGTACAGGGAAGGGCTTATCGACTGGAAGGAGGGGAATCCCTAACTCAACACAGAATTTACGATCTACAAAATTCCCAGCTGCGCCTGAATCGACTAGCGCCTTATGCTGGGAACGAGGTGCAACCTGTGGGAAACAAACAGGTAATGTAATGTGTACGACAGAAAGCTCTGGGTAAGTAGGGCGCCTACTCACCTGGGAGGACTCCCCAATGTGTGACCTGCCATCTCCCTCACCAGGAGACCCTCCCCAGCACCTAGCCGCGGTGTGCCCTCCGCGGCCACAGTTGGTGCAGGAGACTGCCCCCCTCGGGCTCCTTCCTCTCCTCCCTCTAGCGCCAGCACCTCCAAGCTCCATCGGGCTCGGCTCGGAGGCGCTGGAGGGTGGAATGGGAGGCCCCCACCTGGGACGTCCGCGGGTCGCGAGCAGGGTGTCCAGCCGAATGGCCATGTCCACCAACTGGTCAAATGTTAGTGTAGTATCCCTGCACGCTAACTCTCTGCGGACGTCCTCCCGAAGGCTACATCTAAAGTGGTCTATGAGGGCCCTCTCATTCCACCCTGCATCTGCCGCTAGAGTCCGGAACTCCAGCGCAAACTCTTGAGCGCTCCTCATCCCCTGTCGGAGGTAGAATAGACGCTCCCCCGCCGCCTTCCCTTCTGGTGGATGGTCGAAGACAGCACGGAAGCGGCGGGAGAACTCCGCATAGGTGACTGTGGCGGCGTCTATTCCCCTCCATTCGGCGTTGGCCCACTCCAACGCCTTGCCGGTGAGACAGGAGATGAGGGCGGAAACGCTCTCGTATCCCGAGGGCGCCGGGTGTATAGTGGCAAGGTAGAGCTCCACTTGTAATAGGAACCCCTGACACCCGGCAGCGGTGCCGTCGTACGCCCTCGGGAGCGAGAGCCGAATCCCACTGGGTTCCGGTAGTTGGACGGGCGGGCTGTCCGATGGTGATGGTGCGATAGGTGGGGGTGTGGGTACCCCGCTGGTCTCCCATCGATGGAGGGTGTTCATGACGCGGTCCAAGGCGTGCCCGATTTGGTTGATTCGATCCTCTTGACCACGAAGACGCTCCTCCATGCCATCGGTGGGTGCTCCTGCTGATTCCATATGTGGTGTGTAATTCTGTCACGAGTTGCTGTAGGTAGGTGTGGTGTGGAATCAGGCGCAGGACGCAGAAGTAAAGTCCAACAAAATACTTTAGTAGATCACACAAAAAAGTGCGTAATCTTCTCCTAAATACAAACAAGGAGGTAAGCTACAAAATAGCGCACCAAAATACAGGTAGCGCAGCAACACGACAAGGAACAATTACACACAACACCTAACTAACAACAAGGAACTAAATAGGGTGCTTAATGAGACATAACACAAAACAGGTGTGACAAACAGACAAAACCAATCAAACAAGAAACATAGAACGGTGGCAGCTAGTACTCCGGAGACGACGACCGCCGAAACCTGCCCGAACAAGGAGGAGGGGCCGCCTCGGCCGAAACCGTGACAGCTACAGGTTCACCGACCTCACCTAAAGCCCATTCTTGTGGGAAGCTGCTATAGACCACCAAGTGCTAACAGTCAGTATCTGGATAATATGTGTGAAATGCTTGATAATGTATGTGATATCAATAAAGGGGTATATTTTCTGGGTTACCTAAATATTGACTGGCTTTCATCAAGCTGCCCACTCAAGAAAAGCTTCAAACTGTCTCCAGTGCCTGCAACCTGGTTCAGGTTATCAGTCAACCTACCAGGGTATTTACAAACAGCACAGGAATAAAATCATCCACTTGTATTGATCATATCTTTACTAATGCTGCATAAATATGTCCTAAAGCAGTGTCCAAATCCATTGGTTGCAGTGATCATAATAGTAGCCATATCTAGGAAAGCCAAAGCTCCAAAGGCTGGGCCTAATAAGAGGTCATACAATTAGTTTTGTGGTCATTCCTCTGTTGAAGATGTAAAGAATATATGTTGGTCTGTGGTGTGTAATGAGGAGCAACCAGATGCTGCACGTAACACATTTATGAAATTGCTTATTCCAGTTACTAATAAGCATGCACCCATTACGAAAACAACTGTAAAAACTGTTAAATCCCCATGGATTGATGAGGAATTGAAAAATGGTATGGTTGAGAGGGGATGAGACAAAAGGAATGGCAAATAAGTCTGGCTGCATAGTCAATTGGCAAAACGTTCTGTAAATTGAGAAATAATGTGACTAAACTGAACAAAAAGAAGAAGAAACTGTACTATGAAACAAAGATAAAGGATATAAAGAATGATAGTAAAACGCTTTAGAGCACCTTAAATTACATTTTGGACAAAATGGCAAACTCAACTCCATCATTCATTGAATCAGATGGCTCATTCATCACAAAACCCACTGATATTGCTAACTACTTTAATGATTTTTTCATTGGCAAGATTAGCAAATTTAGGCATAACATGCCAACAACAAATTATGAACCTACACATCCATGCATAACTGACCAAATTATGAAAGACAAGCATTGTAATTTAGAATTCCGTAAAGTGAGTGTGGAAGAGGTGAAAAAATTATTGTTGTCTATCAACAATGACAAGCCACCTGGTCTGACAACTTGGATGGAAAATTACTGAGGATGATAGCGGACGATACTACCACTCCTATTTGCCATCTCTTCAATCTATGCCTACAGGAAAGTGTGTCCCCTCAGGCCTGGAGGGAAGCAAAAGCATCCAAGGATATTAAAGCAGCCTTTACTGGCTCAAACAGCCAACCAATCAGCCTGTTACCAACCCTTAGTAAACTTGGAAAAAATGGTGTTTGACCAGATACAATGCTACGTCACAGTAAACAAATTAACAACAGATTTTCAGCACGCTTATAGGGAAGGGCATTCAACATGTACGGCACTTACACAAATGACTGATGATTGGCTGAGAGAAATTGATAATAAAAAGATTGTGTGAGCTGTTTTGTTAGACTTCAGTGCAGTTTTTGACAATATCGATCATACTCTGCTGCTGGAAAAACGTATGTGTTAAGGCTTTATATCCCCTGCTATATTGTCGATAGAGAGTTACCTGTCTAACAGAACACAGAGGGTGTTCTTTAATGGAAGCCTCTCAAACATAATCCAGGTAGAGTCAGGCATTCTCCAGGGCAACTGTCTAAGCCCCTTATTTTTATCAATCTTTACTAATGACCTGCCACTGGCTCTGAGTAAAGCCTGTGTGTCTATGTAGAGTTGAAGTCGGAGGTTTACATACACCTTAGCCAAATACATGTAAACTCATCTTTTCACAATTCCTGACATTTAATCCTAGGACATATTCCCTGTTTTAGGTCAGTTAGGATCACCACTTTATTTTAAGAATGTGAAATGTCAGAATAATAGTAGAGAGAATGATTTATTTCAGCTTTTATTTATTTCATCACATTCCCAGTGGGTCAGAAGTTTACAAACACTCAATTAGTATTTGGTAGCATTGCCTTTAAATTGTTTATCTTGGGTCAAATGTTTTGGGTAGCCTTCCACAAGCTTCCCACAATAAGTTGGGTGCATTTTGGCCCATTCCTCCTGACAGAGAGGGTGTAACTGAGTCAGGTTTGTAGGCCTCCTTGCTCGCACACGCTTTTTCAGTTCTGCCCACACATTTTCTATAGGATTGAGGTCAGGGCTTTGTGATGGCCACTCTAATACCTTGACCTTGTTGTCCTTAAGCCATTTTGCCACAACTTTGGAAGTATGCGTGGGGTCATTGTCACGCCCTGGCTCTGGGGACACTGTTATGTTGAGCCAGGGTGTGTAATTCTATGTTTGTATTTCTATGTTGGCCTGAGTGACTCCCAATCAGAGGCAACGAGTGTCAGCTGGTTGTCTCTGATTGGGAGCCATATTTAACTGTCTGTCTTTCACTTTGTGTTTGTGGTTTCTTGTTCTGATTTGGTTTGTGTTATACTGTAGACGTCACGTTTTTCGTTGTTGTTTTGATCGTGTGATCATTCTAAATAAATATATAATGTTCGCATTCAACGCTGCGCCTTGGTCTCTCCCTGACGATCGTGACAGAAGAAACCACCAAGACCAGACCAAGCAGCGTGTCCAGGAGCCATCGCTAGCAGATCTCCGTGGCAACCTCGACTGGGTCAAGCCTAGTGAGGAGCAGAGAGGGTGGACTTGGGACCAGTTGAGGAAGAGCTTCGAATGGGTCAAGCCCATTGAGGAGCTGAATGGCGGGAGTTGGAGACAGAGGAGTGAGAGTTGGGCGAGAACGATGGAGGCCTGGCCCACGGGGAGGAGAGACCCCCAGAAAATTTTTAGGGGGGGGCTCACGACGTCGGGGCAGCAGGAGGCCGCGATAGAGCGGTCCAGCGGGTTGGCAGAGGAGGCCGCCAGGTTATGGGAGTCACTGGTCACCAGGGGGAAGGAGGTTGTAGAGGCACGGCGAGAGGTACTGGCGTGTGTTGCCAGTCCGGTCCGGCCTGTTCCTGATCCCCACGTAGGGCCAGTGGTGTGTGTTCCCAGTACGGTCCGGCCTGTTCCTGCCACTCCCACCAAGTCAGTGGTGCGTTTCGTCAGCCCGGCGCGGCCCGTTCCTGCTCCCCGCACCAAGTCAGTGGTGCGCGTCGTCAGCCCGGTCCGGCCCATTCCTGCTCCCCGCACCAAGTCAGTGGTGCGTTTCGTCAGCCCTGTCCGGCCCGGTCCTGCTCTCCGCACCAAGTCTGTGGTGCGCGTCGCCAGCCCAGTCCGGCCCATTCCTGCTCCCCGCACCAAGTCTGTGGTGCGTTTCGTCAGCCCTGTCCGGCCCGTTCCTGCTCTCCGCACCAAGTCTGTGGTGCGTGTCGCCAGCCCAGTCCGGCCCATTCCTTCTCCCCGCACCAAGTCTGTGGTGCGTTTCGTCAGCCCTGTCCGGCCCGTTCCTGCTCTCCGCACCAAGTCTGTGGTGCGCGTCGCCAGCCCAGTCCGGCCCATCCAAGCTCCCCGCACCAAGTCAGTGGTGCGCTTCATCAGCCCGGTCCGGCCCGCTCCTGCTCCCCACACCAAGCCAGTGGTGTGCGTCGTCGGTCCGGCACGGCCCGTGCCTGTTCCACTGGTGCCTGGTCCGGCACCGGTCAGATGCGTTACGCCGGAGCTAGAGCAATCCGCTCCATCAGTGTGCAGTCCAGCTCCGGCCAGCGGGGCCAGACCGGACCAGGGGTACTTTGGGGGGTTGGAGAGGGAGTGGGGATCAGGCCCGGAGCCGGATCCGCCGCCAAGGCGGAGTGCCCACCCGGTCCCTCCCCTGTGGTATTTAGTTGGCGCGGTCGGAGTCCGCGCCTTTAGGGGGGGGTACTGTCACGCCCTGGCTCTGGGGACACTGTTATGTTGAGCCAGGGTGTGTAATTATATGTTTGTATTTCTATGTTGGCCTGAGTGACTCCCAATCAGAGGCAACGAGTGTCAGCTGGTTGTCTCTGATTGGGAGCCATATTTAACTGTCTGTCTTTCACTTTGTGTTTGTGGTTTCTTGTTCTGATTTGGTTTGTGTTATACTGTAGACGTCACGTTTTTCGTTGTTGTTTTGATCGTGTGATCATTCTAAATAAATATATAATGTTCGCATTCAACGCTGCGCCTTGGTCTCTCCCTGACGATCGTGACAGTCATTGTCCATTTGGAAGACCCATTTGCGTCCAAACTTTAACTTCCTGACTGATGTCTTGAGATGTTGCTTCAATATATCCACATAATTTTCCTTCCTCATGATGCCATCTATTTTGTGAAGTGCACCAGTCCCTCCTGTAGCAAAGCACCCCCACAGCATGATGCTGCCACCCCCGTGCTTCACGGTTGGGATGGTGTTCTTCGGCTTGCAAGCGACCTCCTTTTTCCTCCAAACAAATGATGGTCATTATGGCCAAACAGTTCTATTTTTGTTTCATCAGACCAGAGGACATTTCTCCAAAAAGTACAATCTTTGTCCCCATGTGCAGTTGCAAACTGTAGTCTGGCTTTTTTATGGTGGTTTTGGAGCAGTGGCTTCTTCCTTGCTGAGCGGCCTTTCAAGTTATGTCGATATAGGACTTGTTTTACTGTGGATATAGATACTTTTGTACCTGTTGCCTCCAGCATCTTCACAAGGTCCTTTGCTGTTGTTCTGGGATTGATTTGCACTTTTTGCACCAAAGTACGTTAATCTCTAGGAGACAGAACACGTCTCCTTCCTGAGCGGTATGACGGCTGCGTGGTCCCATGGTGTTTATACTTGCGTACTATTGTTTGTACAGATGAACGTGGTACCTTCAGGCGTTTGGAAATTGCTCCCAAGGATGAACCAGACGTGGAGGTCTACAAAAAGTTTTTCTGAGGTCTTGGCTGATTTCTTTTGATTTTCCCATGATGTCAAGCAAAGAGGCACTGAGTTTGAAGGTAGGCCTTGAAATACATCCACAGGTACACCTCCAATTGACTCCTCAAATGATGTCAATTAGCCTATCAGAAACTTCTAAAGCCATGACAATTTTCTGGAATTGTCCAAGCTGTTTAAAGGCACCGTCAACTTAGTGTATGTAAACTTCTGACCCACTGGAATTGTGATACAGTGAATTATAAGTGAAATAATCTCTGTAAACAATTGTTGGAAAAATTACTTACACAAAGTAGATGTCCTAACCGACTTGCCAAAACTATAGTTTGTTAACAAGAAATTTGTGGAGTGGTTGAAAAACGAGTTTTAATGACTCCAACCTAAGTGTATGTAAACTTCCGACTTCAACTGTAACTGCCTTCATTTTGCTGGACCCCAGGAAGAGTAGATGCTGTCTTGGGATCCATAATAAATACAAATACAAATAGTAGTAGACTTTGCATCAGATAAAATGACTGAAAAGCCACATGGTATGAATGTCCAAACAAAACAACATGGCAAATATTATTGTTACATTGCACTTTTCACTGGCTGTCCCTCAGGTTGTGGCAGGAGGACACATATTTGGCTGCCAAAACTGGCTTCTTATCTTCAGCTGTTGCTTATGTACATGCACATACACACACACACACTATCTCTCTCTCTCTCTCTCTCTCTCTCTCTCTCTCTCTCTCTCTCTCTCTCTCTCTCTCTTTCTCTCTCTCTCTCTCTCTCTCTCTCTCTCTCTACATATACACTGAATCTACAAAACTTGATATTGAATCAACAAAATCCTAATATTGAGTTGCACCCCTCAGAACAGCCTCAATTCATTGGGGCATGGACTACAAGGTGTCAAAAGCATTCCACAGGGATGCTGGCCCATGTTGACTCCAATGCTTCCCGCAGTTGTGTCAAGTTGGCTGGCTGTCGTTTGGGTGGTGGACCATTCTTGATACACACGGGAAACTGTTGAGCATGAAAAACCCAGCAGCGTTGCAATTCTTGACACAAACCGGTGTGCTTGGCACCTACTACCATACCCCGTTCAAAGGCACTTAAATATTTTGTGTTGCCCATTCACCCTCTGAATGGCACACATAAACAATCCATGTCTCAATTGTCTCATGGCTTCAACATCCTTCTTTAATCTGTCTCCTCCCCTTCATCTACACACTGATTGAAGTGGATTTAACAAGTAACATCAATAAGGTATCATAGCTTTCACCTGGATTTACCTGGTCAGTCTATGTCAATTGAAGTGCAGGTGTTTTGTACACTGTGTGTATATATATATATACAGCATTCTGCAGCGATACGCCATCCCATCTAGTTTGCGCTTAGTGGGACTATCATTTGTTTTTCAACAGGACAATGACCCAACACACCTCCAGGCTGTGTAAGGGCTATTTGACCAAGGAGGAGAGTGATTGAGTGCTGCATCAGATGACCTGGCCTCCACAATCACCCGACCTCAACCCAAATGAAATGGTTTGGGATGAGTTGGACCGCAGAGTGAAGGAAAACCAGCCAAGAAGTGCTCAGCATATGTGGGAACTCCTTCAAGACCGTTGGAAAAGCATTCCTCATTAAGGTGGTTGAGAGAATGCCAAGAGTGTGCCAAGCTGTCATCAAGGCAAAGGGTCGCTACTTTGAAGAATCTAAAATCTAAAATATATTTTGATTTGTTTAACCCTTTTTTGGTTACTACATGATTCGATATGTGTTATTTCATAGTTTATGTCTTCACTATTATTCTAGAAGAAAATAGTAAAAATAAAGAAAAACCCTTGAATGAGTAGGTGTGTCCAAACTTTGGACTGCTACTGTATATGTATATAGAGAGAGCCAGTTTCATCATAGCGCTTGATGGTTTTTGCGACTGCACTTGAAGAAATGTTCAATGTTCTTGAAATTTTCCGGATTGACTGACCTTCATGTCTTAAAGGAATGATGGGCTGTCATTTCTCTTTGCTTATTTAAGCTGTTCTTGCCATAATATGGACTTGGTCTTTTACCATGTAGGGCTATCTTCTGTATATCAACCCTACCTTGTCACAACACAAACAAACGCATTAATAAGGAAACACATTCCACAAATTAACTTTTAACAAGGCACACCTGTTAATTGAAATTGATTCCAGGTAACTACCTCATGAAGCTGGTTGAGAGAATGCCAAGAGTGTGCAAAGCTGTTATCAAGGCAAAGGGTGGCTACTTTGAAGAATCTCAAATATAAAATATATTTTGATTTGTTTAACACTTTTTTGGTTACTACATGATTCCATATGTGTTATTTCATAGTTTGGATGTCTTCACTATTATTCTACAGTGTAGAAAATAGTAAAAATAAAGAAAAACCCTTGAATGAGTAGGTGTGTCCAAACTTTTGACTGGTACTGTATATTTCTGACTGTAGGTTATGCAGTCTCTCTGTGATTCCATCTCTCTCTCCTGCTATGCAACAGTTTTCCAGGAGATGATGATGAACCTGATAGCTGTGTGTTTTTGTTAGTGACAGGTTGTGAAAAATGCCCTCTGTCTTACTCACATGCACACACACCGCACTACTCCCACTAGCAAACAAACACACATACACGACTTCCATTTAGATTTTCTCCGACCAATGACATCATTCATCCACTGTGTAGCCAGCACCCTCCAGAGATAGAGAGAGAGGGAGGGAGGGTTGGATGGATGCAGGGAGGGTGGGAATGAGTGTGATTGAGTAGAGCTGGGACGATAAACCGAAGATTATCGACACCGACCATTCCGATCACTTATCGCAGGCATTTTGCTGATATCATTCATTACGATAAGTAGCTTATACTAGATAAATTTGTAATTTGAAATGAAATAAGTTTGCTAATATGGGTGACTGTTAATGGAACAATTGATGGCTACAACCATCCAACTACAATGGTAGTAGTTTAAAAACATTAATGTTATAAACTTATCGTTCTGTTTATGGTCATTGTATCAATTCAGGCAATTTATCGCGATATCGCCCAGCACTATGATTGAGAGTGAGTGTGTGAACGACCGAGCAGGCTTCTGTTGCTATGGCAACATTCAGGTGTTAAAGCAGGTCGAATGCCGAATGGTTTTCTGCTGATGGCCGGTGTGTTTGTGAGAGAGTGTGTGTGTGTGTGTACATTTGTTCGTTCATGTTTGTGTGTTACTGTGTCTGTGTCTGTGCGTGAGTGAGAGTGATTGCATGCACACATCTGTGTGCGTGTATGTGTGTTTGTGTGAACAATAGGTCATGTGTATCTATATGAGAGAAAGTGTGTGTGTGTGTGTCTTTGTTCACCTGGTTTAGGTGCTGCAGGCACGGAGGATGTGTTATCCAACAGACATCGACGGCGGTCTGTGAATTTAGCAGGATTGTAAATTAGGGAGTAGGGGAGTACATTTGACTGTGTGTGTGTATATGTTAGTGAGTTTGTCCCATAGTGCCAGTAAGTTGTTTTTGTACAGATTCCACCCTGTATGTATATAATATGCTGTCTGTATACCATAGATCATACCGTTGTTGTGGCTGTAGCCTACCATATCCTTTTATCTTTGCCCTTTTAACTTAGGGGTGAGGAAGGAAGAAGGAGAGCGAGCTAGGGAGAGGGGGGTGAGGAAGGAAGAGAGCGAGACGGAGAGGGCTGAGAAAGGGAAAGGGAGAAAGAGAGGGAGAGGGGGGTAAGGAAGTGAAAGGAGGGAGGCATCGTTCAGGGTGTTATGTGTTCTTAGAGAGACTCTTTGTTGTCTTTCGGCTGTCAATCCCTCTCTCTGTCCCTCTCTCTATCCCTCTCTCTATCCCTCTCTCTGTCCCTCTCTCTATCCCTCACTCTATCCTTCACTCTGCCCCTCTCTCTGTCCCTCTCTCTGTCCCTCTCTATGTACCTCTCTCTATCCCTCTCTCTATCCCTCTGTCTATCCCTTTCTCTGTCCCTCTCTCTGTCCCGCTCTCTATCCCTCTCTCTATCCCTCTCTCTGTCCCTCTCTCTGTCCCTCTCTATGTACCTCTCTCTATCCCTCTCTCTATCCCTCTGTCTATCCCTCTCTCTGTCCCTCTCTCTGTCCCTCTCTCTAACTCTCTCTCTATCCCTCTCTCTGTCCCTCTCTCTGTCCCTCTCTCTATCCCTCTCTCTGTCCCTCTCTCTGTCCCTCTCTCTCTCTCTCTCTCTCTCTCTCTCTCTCTCTCTCTCTCTCTCTCTCTTCTCTCTCTCTCTCTCTCTCTCTCTCTCTCTCTCTCTCTCTCTCTCTCTCTCTCTCTCTCTCTCTCTCTTTCTCTCTCTTTCTCTCTCTCTCTCAATTCCTCTCTCTCTCTCTCTTGCTCTCTCTCTCTCTCTCTCTCTCTCTCTATCCCTTTCTCTCGACTGATGTACTTGACATGCTCTTGAACGCTAATACATTGGCAATACTTATATTATCTATACTGACCAAGTCTTAAGCCTCAATGTTTCTTCATATGGAACATACACACGCATGTGTGCGCACACACACACCTAGAGTCAGGAGAATAAGATTAACTGCTGATTACTCAGACATGCTTTTGGTGTTGGCTGTACAAAGTGCTGATTGTAGAAGCTTCAAAGAGGAATTTCACAATTAACTCACTCACACACAGAGTTAGCCTCTTTAGTTTGGTTGGTAAAGTTCCCCCAACTCTCTCATCAGTGAACATGTTCTGTGTGTGTTTCTATGTGGGTACCCGCCCTGTGGTGTGGATGCATGGTATATCCTGCAGACACACACACCGAGTTATCATCTGTTAGTTTGGTTGTTTTTGCTTCTTGGCGTGTTCTTTTGGTTTTACAGCCATGGTCTGATTCTTGTTGTGGTCATGTTTTCCCAACACTCTCATCAGTGAACGTGTGTGTGTGTTGCTTGTGTGTTTTTATGTGGTGTGCTCACCTGGTCGTGCACGCACGCACGCATGCACACACGCACACACACACACACTCCCTATTGGCCAGTTATCCGTCACCTCCAGTGTGCTCAGGAAATGGTTCAGGAAAGGGTTAGAGAGGAAGGGAAGGAAAAAGCAGAGAAGTGGTGACAATGGCCACAGTGGGAGGGAAGGGGGGAGGAGAGGGGGAGACAGGAGGGGAGGGTGCGAACAGAGCCGGCACCATTAACTTCCTCTCTTTCTCCCCTCGACGTATTAGAGAAAGCAATCTCTCTCTCTCTCTCTCTCTCTCTCTCTCTCTCTCTCTCTCTCTCTCTCTCTCTCTCTCTCTCTCTCTCTCTCTCTCTATCTCCCTCTCTCCCTCGTTCTTGCTGACACACTCCTAGCTTCAGTCAGTTAATGACTCATAAGACTTACCTCAGAGGCTGGAGCGTCTCTTTCTTTCTCTCTATTTCTCTCCCTCTTCCCCTCTCTCTTCCCATTCCCACTCCTAGTGAGTGAGTAAGTGTGGAAGCGGACATGGAGAAGCTGGAAGTTTTACGGACTAGGTCAGGTAAGGCTGCCTGGGAACGTAGGGATTTCGGAATCGGCGCTTGGAACAACCTAGCACGAGGAGTAGGGTATTTTTCATGATAAGAAACGCTTAGGAATGTTAGCTTATTCGAAATCAGCAGTGTGTGTGTGTGTGTGTGTGTTTCTGTCTGTCTGTATATGTGTTTCAGACTGTCTGTTTATGTGTTTCTGTGTGTGAGTGTGTGTTGAGGTCAAACTGTGGATCAGAGTTGGAAAGACCCAAAAAGCTGTAAGAAGTCCTGTGTTTGCTGTTATATTTCACATCACCACTAAATGGCATGACATGAGCCTTCTGTCTTCTTATGTGAAAACTAGCGCTTCTCATGCTAAGATGAGAGAAAGCTGAAATGTTGGTTGTTGGCTGTAAGCTTTATTGTATACATGAGAAACAGTGGTGTGTCGTGATATCTCCTTTCTTGTACAAGTCATGCAAGGAAAAGGAGTCAGTGTCTCATTGATCGGGAATGAGAGTTACGGTGCCAAGATATGATACACTGCTGGCTCTGAGAATGTGTGTTTGCACAGAGGAGTTTCAGTGAGGTAAGGGCAATTCCACGGTAATGGAATTACAGCTTTGACTCAATTTTTTCACTTTAAAGTGAATGCCAAACAAAAAACACTGATTTAAAAGTTTAACAAACCATACAACTCTATGCACAAGGACTTCCTTTAACAATTTCCACAGAAAAATGTACAAAAACAAATTTAGTGGAATAATTGTGCAGATGCAAATTTTGGTAATGAAATTACGGTAGAATCTCCCTCAGGTTTTTATGCCACCATGTTTTCAAAAAAGTCTGTTAAATATCTGCTCCGAATTAAGATGTCTGCAGAAGGAATTGGGTGTCAGCTTTGATATGGCACCTTGAGTCTATTTTGGTTGTTGAACTGCAATAAGTGAAGTGAATTAGAGCCCTGCATGGGCATACATTTTAAGATCTACCCATGCCCACGACATTCAGGCCCTACCCTACCCAGGCCCAATTGCTTCTGCCAAATTTAAAGCCTGGCCCTGCATGAAATCAGAAATAACTTCCTCTGTTAGTAAATCCATTAGCTGCTCCTCTCTGTCTGTCACTCGCTCCCTGCGTACGCAGGCAGCTATATTTGCGTGCACTCTGCTCATGGCGGGCTCTGAGTCGGTGAGTATCCATAGCAACGGCTCGGCTTGGGCTGCTCTGCTCAATGACAAGACATGAGAGAGCAGTGAGCTGTTTTTCGTCACTCTAAACTCCGACAAAACATGATTATTTTCTGTGAAATATTCTCTCCTGTATTATATTTGACGAGGATGAAGCACTTCTGACACCATGTTATGATCTTAGTCAGCTCAATTGGTAGAGCATGGCGCTTGTAACGCCAGGGTAGTGGTTTCGATCCCCGGGACCACCCATACGTAAAAATGTACGCACATGAGACTGTAAGTCGCTTTGGATAAAAGCGTCTGCTAAATGGCATATTATTTTTATTATTTACTGCGCAGCAGAGCACGAGCAAATGGCTCAGCTTCAAAATGTTAGTGATCAATTTAGTCATACCCGAGCCCTACCCGTAACCTAGTTATTGATGAAAAAACAGGCCATACCCGGCCCTAACCTGATGTATAATGTCGGGGTTGGGAAGCAGAGCTCTAAAGTGGATTTACACCTGGTAATGGAATTATGGTAACGGAATTACATCATGGGTCCTTGATCTGTACTACACAGAAATGCATAACTATGCATATGAATGTCATTCTCCTCATGTTTCACAAGTTTGGACATCACAGCACAGCGCAGCAGAGCACAGTACAATGCAGTACAATACAATACAGCACAGCAGAGTAGGATAGAGTAGAGTAGAGTTCAGTGCAGTGCAGTAGAGTAGAGTTCAGTACAATACAATAAAGTATAGTTCAGTTCAGTACACTATGATATACTGTACTCTACTCTACTATATTCAAATTTTCTTTACTGTATTTTACTGTACTGTATTGTACTGTACTGTACTGTATTGTACTGTTCTCTACTGTGCTCTATTCATTGTACTGTACGGTACTGTACTGTGCTATCCAAACGTGTGAAACATACGTCTGTGATAGGTTCAGATTTGGTCCAGTCCAGTCTGTCTGTGGACATTAACATCAAGGCCAGGGTGAACTGACACAATTTCAACTACTTTTCAACGTCCATGGATGTCCGGTGTCGGTCGGTGCTCAGTGGGTGAGGATGCTGGTTACAGTAAACGGAAAGAGAGGGGGCTCATGGGTAGGTGTCAGTAGGATCCGGGAGAGGTGACATTAACTGGAGAGTGAGAAATGCAGAGAGAGCGAGAGAAAATAAAAAAACAGTTATGAGCTTCCAGTGGAAGGGAGGACAGTAGCAGGTGACACAACTGTGGTTTGTGACTATTTTGACCAACTCAATTGCAGTAATTCCATTACTGATATTTGGGGGTCATTCAGTTACCAATTTGGGAATGGAATTATGAGTAAAACCTGTTTTCCATCTGTTTTTATCCAGAAATCAAAGCCTTTACTTAAGCCACATTTTAAAGATGGAAAATGGTGGAAAAATCTATCTATGCCTTAATTTCCCCAAAATATAGACTCTTAGCTTTCATTTGATACCCAACTTGATATGCTCCTATGAACGCAAAACACCAGTCTCAACGTCAACAGTGAAGAGGCGACTCCGGGATGCTGCCCTTCTAGGCAGAGTTGCAAAGAAAAAGTCCAGTGTCTGTGTTCTTTTGCCCATCTTAATGTTTTCTTTTTATTGGCCAGTCTGAGATATGGCTTTTTCTTTGCAACTCTGCCTAGAAGGTCAGAATCCCAGAGTTGCCTCTTCACTGTTGACGTTGAGACTGGTGTTTTGCGGGTACTATTTAATGAAGCTGCCAGTTGAGGACCTGTGAGGCACCTGTTTCTCAAATTAGACACTCTAATGTATTTGTCCTCTTGCTCAGTTGTGCACCAGGGCCTCCCACTCCTCTTCCTATTCTGGTTAGAACCAGTTTGCGCTGTTCTGTGAAGGGAGTAGTTCACAGTGTTGTACGAGATCTTCAGTTTCTTTGCAATTTCTCACATGGAATAGCCTTCATTTCTCAGAACAAGAATAGACTGACGAATTTCAGAAAAAAGTTATTTGTTTCTGGCCATTTTGAGCCTGTAATCGAACCCACAATTGCTGATGCTCCAGATGTTCAACTAGTCTCAAGAAGGCCAGTTTTATTGCTTCTTTAATCATCACAACAGTTTCAGCTGTGCTAACATAATTGCAAAGGGGTTTTCTAATGATCAATTAGCCTTTTAAAATGATAAACTTGGATTAGCAAACACAACGTGCCATTGGAACACAGGACTGATGGTTGCTGATAATGGGCCACTGTATGCCTATGTAGATATTCCATTAAAATTCAGCCGTTTCCAGCTACAACAGCCATTTACAACATTAACAATGTATACACTGTATTTCTGATCAATTTGATGTTGTTTTAATGGACAAAAAAATTGCTTTTCTTTCGAAAACAAGGACATTTCTAAGTGACCCCAAACTTTTGAACGGTAGTGTAGGTGGGGGTAAAGTGACTAGACAGATAGATTATAGACAGCAGGTAGCAGCAGTGTAAAAACAAATGGAGGGGGGGGGGGTGTCAATGTAAATAGTCTAGGTGGCCATTTCATTAATTGTTCAGCAGTCTTATGGCTTGGGGGTAGAAGCTGTTAAGGAGCACTTTGGTCCTAGACTTGGCGCTCCGGTGCCGCTTGCCATGCAGTAGCAGAGAGAACAGTCTATGACTTGGAGTCTTTGACCATTTTTGGGGCTTTCCTCTGACACCGCCTAGTATATAGGTCCTGGATGGGAGGAAGCTTGGCCCCAGTGATTCACTGGGCCGTACACACTACCCTCTGTAGCGCCTTACGGTTAGATGCCGAGCAGTTGCCATACCAGGTGGTGATGCAACCGGTCAGGATGCTCTTGATGGTGCAGCTGTATAACTTTTTGAGGATCTGGGGACACATGCCAAATCTTTTCAGTCTCCCGAGGGGGAAAAGGTTTTGTTGTGCCCTCTTCACAACTTTCTTGGTGTGTTTGGACCATGATAGTTTGTTGGTGATGTGGACACCAAGGAACTTGAAACTCTCGACCCGCTCCATTACAGCCCCGTCAATGTTAATGGGGGCCTGTTTGTGTAGTCCACGATCAGCTCCTTTGTCTTGCTCACATTGAGGGAGAGGTTTTTGTCCTGGCACCACACTGCCAGGTCTCTGACCTCCTCTCTATAGGCTGTCTCATCATTGTCGGTGATGAGGCCTACCACTGTTTTGTCGTCAGCAAACAAAATGATGGTGTTGGAGTCGTGTTTGGCCACGCAGTCGTAGGTGAACAGGGAGTACAGGAGGGGACTAAGCACGCACCCCTGAGGGGCCTCAGTGTTGAGGATCAGCATGGCAGACGTGTTGTTGCCTACCCTTACCACCTGGGGGTGGCCCATCAGGAAGTCCAGGATCCAGTTGCAGAGGGAGGTGTTTAGTCCCAGGGTCCTTAGCTTAGTGATGAGCTTTGTGGGCACTATGGTGTTGAACGCTGCGCTGTAGTCAACAGCATTCTCACATAGGTGTTCCTTTTGTCCAGGTGGGAAAGGGCAGTGACGAGTGGAATTGAGATTGCGTCATCTGTAGATCGGTTGTGGCGGTATGCAAATTGGAGTGGGTCTAGGGTATCTGGGATGATGCTGTTGATGTGAGCAATGACCAGCCTTTCAAAGCACTTCATGGCTACCGATGTGAGAGCTACGGGGCGGTAATCATTTAGGCAGGTTACCTTCGCTTCCTTCCACAGGGACTATGGTGGTCTGCTTGAAACATGTAGGCATTACAGACTCGGTTAGGGAGAGGTTGAAAATGTCAGTGAAGACACTTGCCAGTTGGTCCGTGCATGCTTTGAGTACACGTCCTGGTAATCCGTCTGGCCCCGCGGCTTTGTGATTGTTGACCTTTTTAAAGGTCTTGCTCACATCGGCTACCGAGTGTGTTATCACACAGTCGTCCGGAACAGCTGGTGCTCTCATGCATGCTTCCTCGTGTTGCTTGCCTCGAATCAAGCATAAAAGGCATGTAGCTTGTCTGGTAGGCTCGCGTCACTGGGCAGCTCACGGCTGGGTTTCCATTTGTAGTCCATAATAATTTTCAAGCCCTGGCACACCCGACGAGCGTCAGAGCCGGTGGAGTAGGATTCAATCTTAATCTTCTATTGACGCTTTGCCTGTTTGATGGTTCGTCTGAGGGCGTAGCGGGATTTCTTATAAGTGTCCGGATTAGTGTCCCGCTCCTTGAAAGCGGCAGCTCTAGCCTTTAGCTTGATGCAGACGTTGCCTGTAATCCATGGCTTCTGGTTGAGATATGTACGTACGGTCACTGTGGGGACGACGTCGTCACTACACTTATTGATGAAGCCGATGACTGAGGTGGTATACTCCTCAATGCCATTGGATGAATCCTGGAACATAGTCCAGTCTGTGGTAGCAAAACATATACACACTATTTCCCCTGTAGCTCAGTTGGTAGAGCATGGCGCTTGCAACGCCAGGGTTGTGGGTTCGTTTCCCACGGGGGTCCAGTATGTAAATGTATGCACTCACTAACTGTAAGTCGCTCTGGATAAGAGCGTCTGCTAAATGACTAAAATGTAAATGTATTTGAATGTAGTTAAGATCTTTCACCGTAACACCTTGACCCCTGAACTCTAGGAATCCTTACAAATACGTGTTGAGGTGACCGAGTTTGACTGGGGTCACTGCCTCTGTGTGTGTGTTTTGAGAGAGGAAACACACACACACACAAACACTGTTTAGGCCCTTGGATAAGTAACAGTATTCCACCATGAGATTCCACCAGTACATTAGAACATTCCATTAGACCCCAGCCAATCATTATAATAACTCTAACTATACTATAGAACCACATACCACAGGCTCAGCTTTCACCATATCACACTGCACTGAAGACAGTGTGCCAGGAGTAGGACTAGTGTGGCTTAAACACACACAAGCATGCACAGGCACACACACACTTTCCACATCTTTCTATCCCTTCTCAGTAATTATCTATGAAAATGAATGGGATAGAAATTAAGGCTCATAGAATTTTTATGCAAACGAGTTTCTAAATGCAGCCTCATCGCGCTCCTTATCCTGACAGATATAATGACACTGAAGAGAGGATGGATGAGAGAGAGACAGAGGGAGAGAGAGACAGAGATAAAGAGCCGATAATAGGGATAGAGGGAGAGGTTATGGAGGGAGGAGGAGAGGAGGGTCGATGAGGGTTAAAACAAGGGACAAGGAGAGGAGGATGGAGAGAAGTGCTTAGGACAAGAGAAGAGGTGTGTGTGTTTCTGAAATGAGTTAGTGTGTAAACGATGGCTCTGACCTCCATGTGACACTCCCAGTGGTATCCCTATGTTTTGGCTCTGTCACTGTGTCTGTATGTGCTTGCGTGTGTGTGTGTGTGTGTTACCAGATCTTCTTTCTGCGGTCTGTCATGGCTGCGTCTGCCCCCCCCCCCCCCCCCCCCCATCTCTCTCGCTCGCTCTCTCTCTCTCTCTCTCTTCTCTCTCTCACTCCTTTCCTCCCCCTCCTCTCTTTCCATCTACCCCCTCTCCTCTCTCCTCTAGTAATTCTGTATCTTCTAATTTCCTTTATTAACTTCTCTCTCTCTCTCTCTCTCCCTCCCTCCTCTAGTCATTTAGTATCTTATCATTTCCGTTTTTAACTGTATTCTCTCCAGGCTGTTGTCTGTAGAGAACAGTTGATCCCATCTTGTCCTGTGTCTGAGCTGCGGTTTATATTAGGTGTGTGTGTGTATGTGTGTGTGTGTGTGTCTCAACCCTAGCCTCCCTTTGTGTCATTCAAGTGTGTGTCTTATCTATTTTACGTTTTCAATGGTTCTCCATGTGATACCTAACCAACAAGCACCTTTTTGTGATAGAAATTCCAGATGAAATAAAGGGTGGTGTGTGAGTTCTATATGGTGTATATCTACATCTGAGGTTTATTAGTCTTGTCTGGTCAGGAATAGGAAGTGAACAGGAAGTGGATGGAGAACTGCTTCCTGTCAATCCTCCCACCGATACAATGGGCTCTGGAAGTAATCTGTGTGTGTGTGTGATTGCCTGTACAGTATGTGTGTTTGATGTGACTATACCAAGTTGCTGGGTCCTTTTAGACTTATCTTTTAAGCTTCAATGACAGAAAAGCTGCTCAGTTTAGTCTTATCATCTCCCCTAGTAATAGGAGAACAAATCTTCTCTTAACTCTTAACTTTGGCTCTCCCACTCACAGCAAAATGGAGTCTTAAAAGTGTCTTAAGAATGTCTCTGTGACTAGTATTAACTGTGCTTTAACTGTGTGTGTGTTTTCGTGTGTGACTGGTCTCCCTGGGGCCATACTTGCGAACATTAGAAAAAGTTTAAGTTCAAGGTTAAGTTTCAGCATCAGCCAATTAAAATCGGCGACGTAGTATCACATGATAGAATGCTACATTGTAGCTGGTCGCATCAGATAACCTGGCACACGTTAGCCCTATGCTAACATCACCAGGTGGCAGTGATTATTTCCTGTAACAACCTCCTCATCAGCCTATCAAAGATCTAAAACTTGACATGATAGAACACTTTTTCATGAGAGCGTCCTTAACAGATCTGCTATTCAACTTCCTAAAACACGCTTGAAATGTAGCAAGCCTGGTTCCTGTTACTTTTCGCCGTTTGCGGCAAGTTCGAATCCCACGTGAGATATCGTTTTTACCTTTGAAATGTAGAATTACATTTATTGTGATAGTGTGTTGCGAAGGGAATTGCAGCCAAAACATTCGAAATGAAGATCACAAATGTATTTAATGAGGAGCTTCTTGGAGTCGTTCTTGCAGACCTGCACGTAGGCTACAGCTACAGGACTGTAATGTTAGTACTGCCGGAACGACACTCAGAATGGTGCTCGTTTAATAAAGTTTAGATCAAAGCAGAATCAATGTCTCGCAAGATCACTTAATGATTCATTAGTATTCTACACTGAACAAAAAATATAAACGCAACATGTAAAGTGTTGGTCCCATGTTTCATCAGCTGAAATAAAAAATCCCTGAAATGTTCCATACCCACAAAAAGCTTATTTCTCTCAAATGTTTTGCACAAATTTGTTTACATCCCTTGTAGTGAGCATTTCTCCTTGCCAAGATAATCCATCCACCTGACAGGTGTGGCATATCAAGAAGCTGATTAAACAGCATGATCATTACACAGGTGCACCTTGCGCTGGGGACAATAAAAGGCCACTTTAAAATGTGGGGGGGGGTTGGCCTGGCTGCCAAGTGGGTGGGCCTATGCCCTCCAAGGCCCACCCATGGCTGCAGCCCTGCCCAGTCATATGAAATCCATAGATTAGGACCTAATGAATTTATTTAAATTGAATAATTTCCTTATATGAACTGTAACTCAGTAAAATCTTTGGAATTGTTGCATGTTGCGTTTATATTTTTGTTCAGTATACAAAGGCCTAACATAATGAATATAATAGCATAGTATAACATTACTGTTAGACCAAAAACACCACTTAATTTCTTAGGTAGGCTACACTTACATGTACAATGTTTTATAGACATTATTATACAAATATACTTTGTCACATATGCCTTATTTGAATCGAGCCTCAAGGACCAGCAGTAAACTGTTTTTTCCAGGGCCTACTACTCACCCCAAACAACCCCAAACAGGTACCCCAAAGTAACCCCAACCAACCCCAACAGGTACCCTAAACAACCCCAAACAGGTACCCCAGACAACCCCAATCAGGTACCCTAAACAACCCAAACAAGTACCAAAGACAACCCCAAACAAACCCAAACTGGTACCAAAAAGCACCCCAAACTTTAAAAGATCTTACCCAGGAGAATGCAGCCAAGTAGTGAAAATATAGGTGGGAATCACATAGTTGGCAGAATATACGTTTAAATTCATATTTGTATATCGTTTACAGTATACATATTATCTTTGACAAATTCCCTGTGGATCAAATGTTGATCATTAAGTTTAATTATTTTCATTTCAGGTGCATTATCCAATAAAAGATAACACATAGGCTTCACCCAGAATATGCATGCCTTATTTATTTTAAAAAGCATAGCTTAAAAGCGATAAAGCAACAACACCCTTGCCTCCCTTCAACACCATTACTATTCTCAGCCTACTGACTGCTGATGTTTCTCTAGCCTTGTTATTAAATGGGACAGAGAGAGATAGTGAGATTCTAACCTGGTGGTTCTCATTGATAGTGAGAAAGGGACAGCGAGAAAGAGGGAGAGATAGAGGGAGAAAGAGAGCGGAACAGAGAGAGGGGGATAGAGGGAGAGCGAGGCAGAGCGAGAGAGAGGAGGAAGTAGAGAGAGCAAAAGATA
>NC_139994.1:43429468-43489468 GCF_964263955.1 Coregonus lavaretus
CACACTCAAACCAGTGTGCCTGGCACCTACTACCATACCCCGTTCAAAGGCACTTACATTTTTTGTCTTGCCCAGTCACCCTCTGAATGGCACACATACACAATCCATGTCACAATTGTCTCAAGGCTTAAAAATGCTTCTTTAACCTGTCTCCTCTCCTTCATCTACACTGATTGAAGTGGATTTAACAAGTGACACCAATAAGGGATCATACTGTAGCTTTCATCTGGATTCACCTGCTCAGCAATGTTCCTTCTAATTCTTTTAGTCACTGAGCAAATTTCTGATCCTGCTGAGCTCAAACTTGAACGTTGTGAAAATTCTGTGCAACTTCCGGTGCGTGTTTACTGTGAACACTAAGGCTCTATCCACTTTAAGTTAGTTTTAACAGTGGTCAAGTTGGCTACTGTGGCTATATGATCATAGGCCTACCAGAGTGGAGAATGGAGAAAATGCATCCCATAACATTTTAACATGGAAATTGCTGTTCTATCGTTCAGCCTACAGTAGCAGCCAATGTGTGGTGTTCAATGTAGGCCTACATTCCATGAGACTTTTGAAACAAACATGCAGGGCTTGACATTAACCTGTTTATCAACTTGTCTTTCAGACAAGGAGGTGACTGAAAATGTTGTTGTGTTGTTTGATGCAAGAAACCATCAAATGCATCATTATTCCCATACCATTATTATGGCGAATCAGACAAATTATGCTACCCCCCTGCCTATTGGCTACTTAGATTATTCAAGCCTGTCTCAAAATACAACACTGCCCTTTTAAGTAAAACAAAAGCTGACTCGCTTTTCAAAGATGTCTAGAAATGCACACGTTTTGTGCTCTTGTAGAAAGCAATCACTCCCTCATTGTTTTTACGTTTTTTTTTTTATCTTTTTTTTTCTTGGGGGTATATCAGCTTTAATATTGCAGATAGATTGTAACTTCCATCAATGTAATTGTCTGCATCACTTCCAATCCCCCATATGTTTTTTTTTTTTCTCGCAAATATATATACAGTTGAAGTCAGAAGTTTATATACACTTAGTTTGGAGTCATTAAAACTCGTTTTTCAACCACTCCACAAATGTCTTGTTAACAAACTATAGTTTTGGCAAGTCGGTTAGGACATCTACTTTGTGCATGACACAAGTAATTTTTCCAACAATTGTTTACTGACAGATTATCTCACTTATAATTCACTATATCACAATTCCAGTGGGTCAGAAGTTTACATACACTAAATCGAATGTGCCTTTAAACAGCTTGAAAAATTCAAGAAAATGATGTAATGGCTTTAGAAGCTTCTGATAGGCTAATTGACATCATTTGAGTCAATTGGAGGTGTACCTGTGGATGTATTTCAAGGCCTACCTTCAAACTCAGTGCCTCTTTGCTTGACATCATGGGAAAATCAAAAGAAATCAGCCAAGACCTCAGAAAAGAAATTGTAGACCTCCACAAGTCTGGTTTATCCTTGGGAGCAATTTCCAAATGCCTGAAGGTACCACGTTCATCTGTACAAACAATAGTACCCAGGTATAAACACCATGGGACCACGCAGCCGTCATACCCCTCAGCAAGGAGACGCGTTCTGTCTCCTAGAGATGAACGTACTTTGGTGCGAAAAGTGCAAATCAATCCCAGAACAACAGCAAAGGACCTTGTGAAGATGCTGGAGGAAACCGGTATAAAAGTATCTATATCCACAATAAAACGAGTCCTATATCGACATAACCTGAAAGGCCGCTCAGCAAGGAAGAAGCCACTGCTCCAAAACCACCATAAAATATCCAGACTACGGTTTGCAACTGCACATGTGGACAAAGATCGTACTTTTTGAGAAATGTCCTCTGGTCTGATGAAACAAAAATATAACTGTTTGGCCATAATGACCATCGTTATGTTTGGAGGAAAAAGGGGGTGCTTGCAAGCCGAAGAACACCATCCCAACCGTGAAGCACGGGGGTGGCAGCATAATGCTGTGGGGGTGCTTTGCTGCAGGAGGGACTGGTGCACTTCACAAAATAGATGGCATCATGAAAATGATGTGGATATATTGAAGCAACATCTCAAGACATCAGTCAGGAAGTTAAAGCTTGGTCGCAAATGGGTCTTCCAAATGGACAATGACCCCAAGCATACTTCCAAAGTTGCGGCAAAATGGCTTAAGGACAACAAAGTCAAGGTATTGGAGTGGCCATCACAAAGCCCTGACCTCAATCCTATAGAACATTTGTGGGCAGAACTGAAAAAGCATGTGCGAGCAAGGAGGCCTTCAGACCTGACTCAGTTACACCAGGAGGAATGGGCCAAAATTCATCCAACTTATTGTGGGAAGCTTGTGGAAGGCTACCCGAAACGTTTGACCCAAGTTAAACAATTTAAAGGCAATGCTACCAAATACTAATTGAGTGTATGTAAACTTCTGACCCACTGGGAATGTGATGAAAGAAATAAAAGCTGAAATAAATCATTCTCTCTACTATTATTTTGACATTTCACATTCTTAAAATAAAGTGGTGATCCTAACTGACCTAAGACAGGGAATTTTTACTAGGATTAAATGTCAGGAATTGTGAAAAACTGAGTTTAAATGTATTTGGCTAAGGTGTATGTAAACTTCCGACTTCAACTGTACATATCCTTTAAAAAATATATATATTTCCCTTTATTACTTTCCAACCCCACCACCCCTTACCTAATTGGAGTAAACTAGTGAACAACAACGCTTAGGCCTCTACTTCCAGCTTATACATACTATATACATTTTATGGACACAGTCAATTTTACAATAATTAATCAAACAATTTTGTTTGTTTTTACTCCTGAACTTCCTCTACCCTCAAACTCTCCGATCATTTTCTTGATGCCCATCCGGTTTGCTTCTATATTCCATTGTTGTCAACAAATGATCTATAACTGGGCTAATAACTCACTAACTAGCAAAGGATATGAACAAATGTATAAAGGTGCACACGTCGCTAAATGTAGCTCTCGCTTTGATCTCAAAACAAGGGCATCTACTCAGGACTGCTCATGCTGTAAAAACAGTCCAGTTCAAAGTGAATAGCACAGATCCATATGTGGCAATGGTCTATTTGTATACAGGACTACTGCAGCTTTGATTGGTTATGGCGCACCAGTCTGTGTAGAGTACAGGCCTGAGTCAGATGCCTGTCAATGCAATAGAATCCTACTCTGATGCATTCTGCCTACTACAAAATCTCTTAAATTCTTAGTTTGCATACTAAGTCTTGCATAGTTCGTTTTGTTTCGGTATGTGGTTAATTGCACGTCAACGGAGGTTGACCTCTAACTTTCTCTCTCTCTCTCTCTCTCTCTCTCTCTCTCTCTCTCTCTCTCTCTCTCTCTCTCACACACACACACACACACACACACACACACACACACACACACACACACACACACACACCCTTCAGTGCCCAGCGATGCATAGACAGCTGTCTGTTTTCCTTATTTTCTGTTATCCCTCCAGCTTTCCTCTCCTCCTCTAAATCACTGTGGTTACATAAGAGAAAGGAGAGGAGAGGAGGGGAGGAGAAGAGTGGCGAGGAGGAAGAGCACATTCATTCCAGTGTAGAGGAACTGCTGCTGAACTTGTAATTAAGTAGACTCTGCTAACCTTATGGGAGATAAGAGGTTTTCCCTGTACTGGAGCTACCATACTGTCCCCTCTTTATGTCTTTCTTTCTTTCTTTCTCGCTCTCTCTCTCTCTCTCTCTCTCTCTCTCTCTCTCTCTCTCTCTCTCTCTCTCTCTGTACCGCTCTCTCCCTCCCTCTCTCTCTCTTTCTCAATATCTCTTTCTGTCTGTCAGTCACTCCCTCTTCCCCTCTCTCTTTCCCTCCTCTCTCTTCTCCCTCTCTCTTTGTCTCTCTCTGTTTTCTTTGCAGATCACACATTAAGCTTCTGATTCCTCTCCCTCTCTCTGATTGATGTTATGATTTGTTATGGATTTATGAATTGTTGTCCTGTTTATGCTGATTATGCTGATTTCAGTGATATTTTTGTTATGATGATTATCTAACTGTTTTATTATTCAGCTGTGTGGGAGCCTGCTCCCTCCCTCCCCTACTCTTCCTGACAACACACACACACACCAGAGGGATAACTCTAGATCCAAGGCGAAATTTGACGTTTGTGCATGTTGGGAGACGCCGTCAAAACCGGCCACTAGGGGCAAAAACTAAACTAAAAAAGGAGTGCCCCACTCTGGAATTGAACCCGCAGTCTACAGAGCCAGAGCTTAGACCACTCCACCATCCAACCACAATGATTTAGCAAGCCCAGTTGGAATCAATGCCTGAAGTTTTAACCCTATCCAAACCTTAACCCTTAAAGGGATACTTCAGGATTTTGGCAATTAAGCCTTTTATCTACTTCCCAAGAGTCAGATGAACTCGTGGATACCATTTTTATGTTTCTTCGTGCAGTTTGAAGGAAGTTGCTAACTAGCGTTAGCGCAATTGCTAACTAGAGTTAGAGCAATGACTGGAAGTCTATGGTAACTTCAAGCATGCTAGTAGATACCTTAGGCTTCCATTCATTGCGCTAATGCTAGTTAGCATTGGCTCGCGAAACTACCTCTAACTTCCTTCATACTGGATGTAGAGACATAAAAATGGTTTCCATGAGTTCATCTGACTGTGGGGAAGTAGATAAAGGGCTTCATTGCCAACATCTCGAAGTATCCCTTTAACTTAACCCAGTCGAAATAAATGGCTCAATTTAACCCTAGAGTTGTTTCTGTGTGCCTACATTTAACACGTTTGTCACAGAAAGTCAGGCAATTAAGTCAGTTTACTCATTAAAAATAGACCTTTGTCTAAGGACGTACAGAGATGAAGTCAGACTGTGATATCTTGTTGCACACGCACACGCACACACATACACACCTTCCTTTCCTTTCTCTAATAACAATCCCTCCCTTCACACCCAGCTATTATGTAACACAAGTCTCTGGGTGTTAGTTATGCAAATGTCATAAATTTGTATTTACGTATGATCTCTCTCTCCCTCCTCCCCCCCTCCCTCTCTCTCTGTCCCTCCTCCCCCTCCCTCTCTCTCTGTCCCTCCTCCCCCTCCCTCTCTCTGCATCGCTCCCTCTGTATTTGCATCTCGATCTCTGTATCTCTCCTTCCCTCTGCCTTCACTTCTCTCGCTCTCTCCATCTCTGTCTGTATCTCTGCCTCCCCCCTCTCTCTCTCTGTTCTCTTGCTCTACCTCTCTCTCCTCTCTCCCCGCTCCCTCACTACCACTGTCTCCCCTCTCCTCCCTTCATCTCCCCCTGCATCTCTCCACCCTCCCTCTCCCTCTCCCCCGCCTTTCACCACCCTCTTTATCCATCTTCTATCCCTCCTTCCCTCCTCCCTCTCTACCTCTCTCTTCTCTCCATTCCTCTCTCCAGCCAACACCAACTTGGACTCGGAGTCGAAGCGTAGTGCGGCTTCGTCGTCGACGGCGACATCGGGCCACTTCCGGTCTCCATGGCAACAGAGCGTGAATGTGTTTGGCTCGTGGAGCAGGCCGGACTGTGTTCAGGAGCTCCATCAGGAGGCTCAGCTTAACCTGCAGAGCCTGCTGCAAGGTACAGTAACTAACCCTGGGTGTGTGTGTGTCGGGAGTGTGTGTGTATGTCGGGTCTGTGTGTGTGTGTCAGGAGTGTTTGCGTGTGTTGGGAGTGTCTCCGTGTCGGGAGTATGCATGGGGTGGAGGATGTAGGTTGGGGAGAGAGGAGGAGGACGAGGGGTGACAATCTCTGTTTATGTGATGGAAGATGCCGCTGACGTGTTTTTATGTGATGGTGTGTGTATGTGTGTGTGTTTGAGAGAGAGGAGGTCGATGTGAGGGGACCTTGCTGCCATCTTTACAGTAATTCATTCCATTCTCCTCTCTGTTTATACCAAGGATGCTGCTCCGTGTGTATGTGTGTTCCTCTCTCTCTCTCTCTCTCTCTCTCTCTCTCTCTCTCTCTCTCTCTCTCTCTCTCTCTCTCCCTAACCCTCTCTCTCTCTTTCCCACACTCTCTTTCACCCCCCCCCCTCTCTCTCTCTCTGCCTCCTTCTCTCTCTCTCCCCCTCTGCCTCATACTAACCCATGACTGCCCTTCTGTGTGATCAGTTACCCTGGTTTAGATTGGCAGTTTAGATTATGGGTGCATCCCAAATGGAACCCTATTCCCTATACAGTGCACTACTTTTGACCAGACCATAGGGCGCTATATAGGGAATAGGGTGCCATTTGGGATGCAGAATTATCTCTGTAGGTTAAGCCTTCCCTTCACCCTTCACTGAATGAACAGATGAATAAATGAATGAATGAACGCTTACTTACTGCCAATGCATCATCAGGTTGCATTTCCCTCCTTTTACCTTCCCTCTCTTCCCCTCGCTCTCATTCTCGTTCTCTCTTCCTTCTTTCAATCTCTCTCTGTTTTATTTCTCTCTCTCCCCATCTGTGTGTTGCTGACTGTACTGTATGTGTGTTAAACTGGCCAATGTCTCAGATTGAATGGATTAGTGTGTGTGTGTCTGTGTGTGTGTGTGTGTGTGTGTGTGTGTTAAACTGGCCAATGTCTCAGATTGAATGGATTAGTGTGTGTGTCTGTGTGTGTGTGTGTGTTAAACTGGCCAATGTCTCAGAGTGAATGGATTAGTGTGTGTGTCTGTGTGTGTGTGTGTGTGTTAAACTGGCCAATGTCTCAGATTGAATGGATTAGTGTGTGTGGATGTGTTATTAGAAACCCAATAGATAGTAGTAGATGGACGATGGATACACTACCATAAGAATGTATATTATATTAACATAGTGTACATACATCCAATAACTTCCAGGTGATGGGTACAAAAAGTTAACTCATGAATTAAAGAATAGATACCCGCACAATAAACTGTGGGATCATTCACCAGTGTGCATGTATCTTTATTTCATGGATTGTATAATTCTACAGTACAGTATAGAACAGTGAGGTACTCAGCACCCCACCACACACACACAAACACACTGCACTCAGCATCTCAGCCACTACACCCAGGTCTTACTGTACTGTCCATAAGTCTAAGGTATTCCTACTGTGCCTCATCCATAAGTCCCTGTATTTATGAAGCACCTCTATGTCTTCAATATTCCAAATAAGAACAGTTCTATAATAGTTATAATGGCTTTGGATTTTATTGATATCCATTATTAAAAGAAGGAAGGACTGGCTGGTTTAGGAACTCTGCTGCCACCATGGCACATCGGTCAGAATGCAATGATGGAGATGAGGAATCCAGGTTTAGCGGTATTTATTACACACACAGTTGAACACAGGAACGCACAGAAAGGCACATGGAGAGAGGGTTTGGATGGAGGTCAGGAGTTGGGGTTTGTAAGGCCTTGGAGAAAGGATTGGATGTGTTGGATTAGGAAGGATGTGGTGGTCTGGAAGGAAGACAAGAGGGGAACATTAGGAATAACATAGAAAGGTGCAGACATGACAAAGTAGTGCCAGGAGATTATGGGAAGAATATGGGCTTAATATAAGTACAAACTTAGGAGACTGCCTGGACTAAACATAACAAATTATCAATTAGCATTAGCATTATCATTAGCAAACTGGGGACATGGATATCAAAAGGGTATCATAGGCCATAGCTACAGGGCAGCAATATACGTGATAAACATTCATTTGAGTAAATCAGTGTCCTGTTGGAGTGCCATTACCCTTACCAACAATTATCCAATGATAAAAGATGTATTTAGAGTGAGAATAGAAGTGTGCTCTTAAGTCAAACACATATCTGAAATACTTTCACCTTCTTGAGGTGCGCTTCATAAAACTTGCCTGGTAGTTCACTATATATTTTTTATGTATTTATTTTATGTATTTTACCCCCAATTTTATGATATCTAATTGCGATCCAGTCTCATTGCTGCAACTCCCCAATGGGCTTGGGAGAGGTGAAGGTCGAGTCATGCGTCCTCCAAATCATGACCCGTCAAACCGCACTTCTTAACACCCGCCCGCTTAACCCGGAAGCCAGCCGCACCAATGTGTCGGAGGAAAAACCATTCAACTGCCGACCGAAGTCAGCCTGCAGGCGCCCGGCCCGCCACAAGGAGTCGCTAGAGCACGATGAGCCAGGTAAAGCCCCCCCGGCCAAACCCTCCCCTAACCCGGAATACGCTGGGCCAAATGTGTGCCGCCCTATGGGACTCCCGGTCACGGCTGGTTGTGACACAACCTGGGATCGAACCCGGGTCTGTAGTGACGCCTCAAGCACTGCAATGCAGTGCCTTAGACCACTGCACCACTTGGGAGGCCAAGTTCACTATATCTTGCCTAGAAATGCAGAGCTTGCACTTTCGAGACTATTTTATTAGTACCGTTGTTGCTTGAGTTAAGTCAAATTCACTTCAGGGTATTTCAACTATTAGACCCATGTAACTATTTAACTGGTTAAATGGTCTGTTCTCATTATTAATGGTCTGTCTTCTTGGTCCTAAATTAGAGTGTGGTCACGGTTTGCGTTAGCGTTAGCTGCAGGGTTAGTGTGTGTGTGTGTGTGTGTGTGTGTGTGTGTGTGTCTCTGTGTGTGTATGTGTGTGTGTTTGTGTTTGCATGCTTGCATGTGTGTGTTCGTGTGTGTGTGTGTTAGTTTAGAAGCCCTATAGTCGTTTGTCAACTGTAAAGAGGTGTGCAGGCCTGTGTGCTACAGGAGCTAGATGTTAATGGTATCAGTCCCATTATACAGGCAGATAAGCTATTGTTATTCTCTCTGTTCAATACTGGCTATTGAACTGTTGTTAAAACAAGCCTTATGGTCAACTACTGTAGTGGTCCTTCTATAGGGACAGCGCTAGACATAGGCTGTGTCCTAAATGGCATCCTATTCCCTATGTAGTGCACTACTTTTGACCATAGCCCTATGGGCCTTGTACATAGGGAATAGGGTGCCATTTGGGATGTAACCATAGAGATTGTGAGTTTTGTGTTCAAGGCCCTGTTCGAATACTTTTGAAATGCATCCTTCCTTCCTTCAAATTATCACTGATCTGACATGAGACCACTGATTGCCACTCACTTAGTTGGACCTGGGGTTGATTCCAATCTGCTAAATGGCTCCCTTCCTTCCCCCCTTGACCCCTTGCTACCTTCACCCCTTCTGTCCTTGTATCCTTTCCTCATTCCCTTGTCAACCCTCCGTCTGAGTCCTTGAAGGACTGGATAAGTGTAAGTAATATTGAGGAGATATTACCTAAATTATTACTGCTGATCATTTTCATGTAATCAACAAAGACAGAGTGGAAAGGAATCATTACTCTGGTCACTAAAATAGGCCACTAGCTACAACAAACTCCAAATTGACAGTCATAACTGGACAAAACAACCCATCGCATTTCCACCAACCCTAAGGCCCTCTTAGAATAGGCTAATCATCGATTGTCAATGTTCAATCATGAGTACAGAGGAATGAGACAGAGCTTGCATCCCGAATGTCACCCTATTCCCTATATAGTGCACTACTTTTGACCAGTGCACTACTTTTGACCAGGGCCCATACGGTTCCCCATAGCCCCCTAGTCAAAAGTAGTGCACTACAAAGGGAATATGGTGCCATTTGGCACTTAACCAGACAGAGATGGACAGAAGAAAAGAATGAGACAGAAGAGGGATAGACAGGCTGTACATTATCAGACGACCTCGTAGGACTGAAAGAGGGGTATTGTTCCTCATGTACTCCCCCATTCCTTCACTGGAGAGATAAGAAAGGGTGACCCCATTTTTAACCGGTCCCGGTTGCTTGTCTTGTTAGGGGTGGCTGGGTCTGAGTATGAAAGGGCACACACACACACACAGATACAGTGCATACAAACCAAACACACACACTTAGTGATGCATGAGTGGAGAGGGCGACTTGTCTGGACAAGGGGTTAATGATGGGGGGGCGGGGGCTGGCCCTAATTATCATTGTGTGTGTGTGTGGGAGTGTCTAGCATACCTTCACACACCCACCAGTGCCAATAGCCCTCTCCCATTCCTTTACTATAATGTAGTGTATTCCCTACTATCAGTAACCATATGGACTAGCTCTCTCTGCCTGCCATCCTCCTCCCTCTATCTCTGCATGGGATCCGGTGAGTTGAATTTGAGTTGCATCACATCTAGCTAATTGGCAAATTATTCTGTGTGTGTGTGTTCTGTGTATTCAGTTGAATGATTCCTGTTGAGTATTATTAGCGTAAAAATAAATAAAGAGAGTCGCACACTCTATATACAAGCTCCCAGTAATTTATTGGGTAAACCACCAACGTTTCGGCATCACTGTGCCTTCTTCTGCTTGCATAACAAACAGTAGCAAGCGTATCATTTTGTCCCAACTAGCTCCCTATGGGCCCTGGTCAAAAGTAATGCACTACATAGGGAATAGGGTGCCATTAGGCACAGCAACTCCAGTCACTATTTTCGACTCATTGCATTGTTACTTTTAAGTTGGAATCCGTAGTGTTGAAACTGCCAAGTCTGTTTGTGATATTACAACAAAGACGTTACTACAATGAACACTTTTTTTGTTAGTTTTTTACATCATTGCACGTGCGATAGAACAGTGGAGTGTCTACCACGATTTATTTCTCCCCTTTATGCTGGAGCTCCTCTCCGCCATTTAACAAACAAAACAATAACAATAACAAATGCGCCTGGGGTGGCCAATTGCGCTTTTTCCTCTAATGCAGATCTCAGTTTTAATTGCTCTGGATTTAGCATTTGCATGTTTTAGCATCAATCTTATAGCTTTTAAAGGGCAAAACTGTGCTTGGTTATGCTAATTAAAGCATCCTAAATGGCACCTTATTCCCTAAATATATTGTCACATTTCCATACAGGATTTACCTCAGTGTTTTTCCCAAAAGGCTCAGACTTTTCCATCTATGCAGGCCAGCACCCGTGTCTCACTGGGCCATGGCTCAGGTTGACCTGCTCTCATTTGGGGCCAAAGCCAGGCCACTGATACTTTTCAGCTATCATTTGCATAACAATGGCTAACTGTGAACTTTAACATCTTCTCACAAAGCAACTGTTTTGATTATGCAGAGGTTGTTGATTCTTCTCTTCTTCACAAGTCTTCACTGTCAGCCATAGTTAAGGAAACACAATCTCCCTAGTATAACATACAGTGAGGGAAAAAAGTATTTGATCCCCTGCTGATTTTGTACGTTTGCCCACTGACAAAGAAATGATCAGTCTATAATTTTAATGGTAGGTTTATTTGAACAGTGAGAGACAGAATAACAACAACAAAATCCAGAAAAACGCATGTCAAAAATGTTATAAATTGATTTGCATTTTAATGAGGGAAATAGGTATTTGACCCCTCTGCAAAACATGACTTAGTACTTGGTGGCAAAACCCTTGTTGGCAATCACAGAGGTCAGACGTTTCTTGTAGTTGGCCACCAGGTTTGCACACATCTCAGGAGGGATTTTGTCCCACTCCTCTTTGCAGATCTTCTCCAAGTCATTAAGGTTTTGAGGCTGACGTTTGGCAACTCGAACCTTCAGCTCCCTCCACAGATTCTCTATGGGATTAAGGTCTGGAGACTGGCTAGGCCACTCCAGGACCTTAATGTGCTTCTTCTTGAGCCACTCCTTTGTTGCCTTGGCCGTGTGTTTTGGGTCATTGTCATGCTGGAATACCCATCCACGACCCATTTTCAATGCCCTGGCTGAGGGAAGGAGGTTTTCACCCAAGATTTGATGGGACATGGCCCCGTCCATCGTCCCTTTGATGCGGTGAAGTTGTCCTGTCCCCTTAGCAGAAAAACACCCCCAAAGCATAATGTTTCCACCTCCATGTTTGACGGTGGGGATGGTGTTCTTGGGTCATAGGCAGTATTCCTCCTCCTCCAAACACGGCGAGTTGAGTTGATGCCAAAGAGCTCGATTTTGGTCTCATCTGACCACAACACTTTCACCCAGTTCTCCTCTGAATCATTCAGATGTTCATTGGCAAACTTCAGACGGACCTGTATATGTGCTTTCTTGAGAAGGGGGACCTTGCGGGCGCTGCAGGATTTCAGTCCTTCACGGCGTAGTGTGTTACCAATTGTTTTCTTGGTGACTATGGTCCCAGCTGCCTTGAGATCATTGACAAGATCCTCCTGTGTAGTTCTGGGCTGATTCCTCACCGTTCTCATGATCATTGCAACTCCACGAGGTGAGATCTTGCATGGAGCCCCAGGCCGAGGGAGATTGACAGGTCTTTTGTGTTTCTTCCATTTGCGAATAATCGCACCAACTGTTGTCACCTTCTCACCAAGCTGCTTGACGATGGTCTTGTAGCCCATTCCAGCCTTGTGTAGGTCTACAATCTTGTCCCTGACATCCTTGGAGAGCTCTTTGGTCTTGGCCATGGTGGAGAGTTTGGAATCTGATTGATTGATTGCTTCTGTGGACAGGTGTCTTTTATACAGGTAACAAGCTGAGATTAGGAGCACTCCCTTTAAGAGTGTGCTCCTAATCTCAGCTCGTTACCTGTATAAAAGACACCTGGGAGCCAGAAATCTTTCTGATTGAGAGGGGGTCAAATACTTATTTCCCTCATTAAAATGCAAATCAATTTATAACATTTTTGACATGCGTTTTTCTGGATTTTTTAGTTGTTATTCTGTCTCTCACTGTTCAAATAAACCTACCATTAAAATGATAGACGATAATTTCTTTGTCAGTGGGCAAACGTACAAAATCAGCAGGGGATCAAATACTTTTTTCCCTCACTGTAAGGGTGGATAGACTAGTGCAACACTGGTGTTCCAGTCGAAAAGCAGCATAGCCCGATGGGTCCTGGTCAAAAGTAGTGCACTATAGAGGGAGTAGGGTGCCATTTGGGATGGAGACAGTGTTAAGCTGCTCAGTCATGTCTGGAGAGAGAGTTGCTGTCCTTGAATCCAACTAACTCACTTTCCTCCAAATCTGCATATTTAGAGACAAACATCCAATTGAGATTAACTTCTTTTTTAATCTATTTTAAATCAAATTTTTCAATAGACAGCTCTATATTATCTGGTATATAAAACTCACCTATATCTGTCCTCCTTGTAATACCACCATTTTATAAAAACTCTTATTCTGTTATTTCTATATCATGATTAATTAATTCCTACATTTACAGTGGCATACTTGTCTATACCTTTTTGCTGCTGGTGTCATCTCACATTAAGAGCAGCCTTGGATGAGAATAGGGGCGTTTTGTGATGTTGAAAGACTGAGACTGCAGTCTGATAGACTAGGACAGATTATTCTACTCCCAGTGGCTAGACTAATACATTAAACAGAATCACTGGCATAGATTTTTGTTAGATATTTTTGCACCACAAAGCAGATTTCATGTAGCCTGATAATTGTGGTCCTCTGTAGCTCAATTGGTAGAGCATGGCGCTTGTAACGCCAGGGTAGTGGGTTTGATCCCCGGGACCACCCATACGTAAAAATGTATGCGCACATGACTGTAAGTCGCTTTGGATAAAAGCGTCTGCTAAATGGCATATTATATATATTATTATCCCAGATCTGTTTGTGCTCTTGCCAACTCAATTGCTCCTTGTCAAGCCAACATTTTTTTGCCATGGCAATCGGAATCAGAATCACCTTTATTTGCCAATTACATTTACACATACCCAGAATTTGCCTTGGTGAGAAGGTGACAAGGAGTTGACATTATAACATAAACAGACTGGCACTCACTCAGATTTGAGAAATGAGTGTAATGGCGGCGGAGGGGATGGCTGCTGTTTTACGGTCTCCTAACCAATTGTGCTATTTTGTGTTTTTTCACGTTATTTGTAACTTATTTTGTACATAATGTTTCTGCCACCGTCTCTTATGACCGAAAAGAGCTTCTGGATATCAGAACAGAGATTACTCACCTCGAACTGGACAAATATTTTTTCTTAAACGAGTCGGACGCGAAGTATTTACTCCAGATAAACCGACCAGGCCCAAATCCCTGTCATTCGCGTGAAGAGAAGACGCAGATACAGGGGACCCAAGTCCGGCGAGTGGGTAACCCGCCTCTACCATCCATTCTATTGGCCAACGTACAATCATTGGAGAATAAACTGGATGAGCTCCGTTCAAGACTATCCTACCAATGGGACATAAAAAACTGTAATATCTTATGTTTCACTGAGTCGTGGCTGAACGACGACATGGATAATATACAGTTGGCTGGTTTTTCTGTGCATCGGCAAGACAGAACAGCTGCCTCCAGAAGACAAGGGGTGGCGGTCTGTGTCTATTTGTCAATAACAGCTGGTGCACAAAATCAAATATTAAGGAAGTCTCAAGGTTTTGCTCACCTGAGGTAGAGTATGTCATGATAAGCTGTAGACCACACTATTTACCAAGAGAGTTTTCGTCTATATTTTTTGTAGCTGTCTATTTACCACCACAAACCGATGCTGGCACTAAGACCACACTCAACCCTAAAGCCATAAGCAAACAAGAAAATGCTCATCCAGAGGCGGCGCTCCTAGTGGCCGGGGACTTTAATGCAGGGAAACTTAAATCTGTTTTACCTAATTTCGACCAGCATGTGCAACAAGACAAAAAAAAAATCTAGACCACCTTTACTTCACACACAGAGATGCGTACATAGCTCTCCCTCGCCCTCCATTTGGCAAATCTGACCATAATTCTATCCTCCTGATTCCTGCTTACAAGCAAAAACTAAAGTAGGATGTACCAGTGACTCGCTCAATACGGAAGTGGTCAGATGACGCAGATGCTAAGCTACAGGACTGTTTTGCAAGCACACTGGAATATGTTCCGGGACTCATCCGATGGCATTGAGGAGTATACCACATCAGTCACCGGCTTCATCAAAAAGTGCATTGATGACGTTGTCCCCACAGTGACTGTACGTACATACCCCAACCAGAAGCCATGGATTACAGGCAACATCCGCACTGAGCTAAAGGGTAGAGCTGCCGCTTTCAAGGAGCAGGACTCTGACCTAGACGCTTAAAATAAATCCCGCTATGCCCTCGGACGAACCATCAAACAGGCAAAGCGTAAATACAGGACTAAGATTGAATCCTACTACACCGGCTCCGATGCTCGTCGGATGTGGCAGTGCAAACTATTACGGACTATAAAGGGAAGCCCAGCCACAAGCTGCCCAGTGACACAAGCCTACCAGACGAGCTAAATTACTTCTATGCGCGCTTCGAGGCAAACAACACTGAAGCATGCATGAGAGCACCAGCTGTTTCGGACGACTGTGTGATCACGCTCGCCGTAGCCGATGTGAGTAAGACCTTTAAACAGGTCAACATTCATATGGCCGCAGAGCCAGACGGATTACCAGGACATGTACTCCGAGCATGCGCTGACCAACTGGCAAGTGTAATTTTCAACCTGTCCCTGTCAAGCAGACCACCATAGTCCCTGTGCACATGAACACTAAGGTAACCTGCCTAAATGACTACAGACCCGTAGCACTCACGTCATCCCAAAAACCCTAGTCCCACTCCAATTTGCATACCGCCCCAACAGATCCACAGATGAGACAATCTCTATTGCACTCAACACTGCCCTTTCCCAATTGGACAAAAGGAACACCTACGTGAGAATGCTGTTCATTGACTACAGCTCAGCATTCAATGCCATAGTGCCCTCAAAGCTCATCACTAATCTAAGGACCCTGGGACTAAACACCTCCCTCTGCAACTGGATCCTGGACTTCCTGATGGGCCGCCCCCAGGTGGTAAGGGTAGGCAACAACACATATGCCACGCTGATCCTCAACATGGGTGCCCCTCAGGTATGTGTGCTTAGTCCCCTTCTGTACTCCCTGTTCACCGATGACTGCGTGGCAAAGCACGACATCAACACCATCATTAAGTTTGCTGACGACACAACAGTACATCACTGCGGCCAAGTATCCTGCCATCCAAGACCTCTATACCAGGCGGTGTCAGAGGAAGGCCCTCAAAATTTCCAAAGACTCCAGCCACCCTAGTCATAGACTTTTCTCGCTGCTACCGCACGGCAAGCAGTACCGGATCGCCAATTCTAGGTCCAAATGGCTTCTGAACAGCTTCTACCCCCAAGCCATAAGACTGCCTAATGCATAGTCACTTTACCCCTACCTACATGTACATATTACCTAAATTACCTGGACTAACCTGTACCCCGCATATTGACTCGGTACCGGTATCCCTGTATATAGCCTCTTTATTGTTGTTCTTTCATTTTTTACTTTAGTTTATTTAGTAAATATTTTTTCTCAACTCTTATTCTTCTTTAAACTGCATTGTTGGATAAGGGCTTGTAAGTCAGCATTTCACGGTAAGTTCTACACCTGTAGTATTCGGCACATGTGACAATAAAATTGTATTTGATTTGATTTCATGACAGTGCAGCAAATACAGCAAAACAAGTGAGGCAATGCAATCAACAAAGTCATAAAGAAGTTGTTGCTGGTACTCTCTTTCATTCCACATTCACTGTAAGGTTATAATCAGTTCATCTTGAGGAGTCCTAAGTTAACTGGGGATGTTACATTTTATGTTACTGTCTCTTGTCCTCATAATTGAAAATCTATAAGTAAAGTATTTTTTAGTAAGAAGCAAGATGTCCAAGTTGCCAGATCTGTTTTGCTATAGCCTAACCAGAACCAGACCTGACAACCACAGGCTCCCAGTAAGGTGGTCATTTTGTCGCAACTATAATCAGTGGGCAGGTCTTCCCTCTTCCCTTAAGGGGGATTTGCTGGGGGCCATTGTTGATTCAAGTGGTATTCCATTATTTCCAGGCGACTGGCATTGCTAGGCAACCCTACACCAGGAGGAAGGCATCTATATTGTCCCAGAGAGCAAGTTCACTCACCCCCCCCCCCCCCCCCCCCACTCCCCAAATATTGTCTGAAGGAGTTTGGGGGCGGGACAGGGCTTGGGGTGATATGTGTGTGTGCTCGCATACGTGGATCTGTGTGTGTGTGTGTGGAGGGATATGGGGCTGCTGGGATGAGTGGAGAGGGGTTGGGGAGTGGAGGAGTGTGTTTTGGGCCAAATGAATGGCTAGGGGGTTGTGTTTGGGGACTTTTAAGGGGGGTGGGTTGTGGAATGATAATCAGTATGTTTACAATGGCCTGAGGTGGAGTCCTGCAGCTTCTAGAGAAACGGGAGGAGAGGAGGACAGAGAGATAGAGAGAGAAGCAGGGGAAGAGAGAGACAGAGAGAGAAGCAGGGCAAGACAGCGAGGGAGCAACAAGGGACAAGAAAGAAAGAGAGAGAGGCAGGAGAAGGTAGAGAGAGGAGGTGGAGAGAAACATTCCCAAAGAGAGTGCAAGAAAAATAGAGGGAAACGGGAGAGAGGAGTGAATCAGTGAGTGCTAAAGAATCAATGCAAGAGGTGGACTCCACATTTTGTTCTCTTGTGTTAGATCTCCACTCCTCCAAGCCTCCACTCCTTGCATGTGGCTAACTGCTCCAAGCAGACTTCAAGAAGCAGCTAACGGGATGGATGTTCTGCAACTTGACTAACTCTGAGGTTGTTGTGTCTTGTGTGTGTATGTGTGTGTGTTTATGTGCGTGCCCGTGTCTGTTGCTGTGTGTGTGCGTGCATGTGTGTAACTGTCTGTGTGTGTGTGTGTATGTCTGACACAATGTGTGTCTTAACACCATTCATGTGTGTATGTGTATGTGTTTCTACCAGACTTTGAAGAGCAGCTGTATGACACCAAGCTAACAGGCCAGACCTTCCGCCACCCAACAGCGTCCTCCCAGAGTTCTGACGACACGTCCACCACCCTCAGTCGCTCCCCTGTCTCCCTCAACATCAAGAGACCGGAGTTCATCTTCCTGGCAAATATAAACACCTTTATTTGATTTAATTTGCACTTTAATTTACCTTTACTGACCTGTATTTCGTTCTTGTACGAATTGTAGTTCTTGTACAAATGTTCTACAGCTGATTTTTAGGTGCTGGGTACTATGTATTTGGACATGGTAGCATATTGTTTGATAATGGAAATACATTTCTCCATTGCTACATGATTGAAGTTGACTACTTGATTTCAAACAGAAAATGAGAGTTTCATGTGAATCTGAAACTTCACAGCACAAATATTCTCTAGTCTATGAATCTAAGTGCAACTCCTTCCTTCCCATCACTCCTCTCTCACCTATACCCTCTCCTCCCTCCTCCTCTCTCCTTCAGCCGGCGTCTAAGGGGCAGGTGTGTGAGGAGGATGAGACCTCCTCAGTGAGTATCAGTAGGGGTACAGACCTGTCCCACTCTCCCTCCCCGTCCCCCTGTGGGTCAGATCGCCCTCTAGTGGGGTGGAGCAGCACCTCCCTGGGACCCCCCGTGGCCGAGAAACCCCGTTGGCACCTGGGACGACGCACCCCCGCTCACCTGCTACCCCTGGACGTCACAGGTAAGGGATGGAGATGGGGAAGGCAGGAGATGGGTGTGGGTAGTGTGTGTGAATGTGTTTGTGTGTAAGCATCACTGCGTACAGAATCTAAGTTGTTTATCCTATCTATTTGGTTACATTCTATCTACTCTATTTTCGGTCATCTATTTAGGTTTTGTGTGTGTGTGTGTGCGAGTGCGTGCATGTGTAGTGTGTGTGTGTGTGTAGTGTGTGTTTTTGGTAGTACGCTCTGGTCATCATAGCTGCAGCATTCTGACACTCACCCTCCAAACCTCCTCCTGGTTTTGGCATAGCAACTGCTTTGTCATTGGACGCCTCTCCCCTTCTCTCCCCCTCCTTTCCCATCCTCCCTCTCCTCTTAATTCTCATCCATCTACAGTAGAGTATCTCACTCTCTTTCAGGACTCTCTCTCTCTCAATCTATCTTTTATTCTCCCCTCGCTCTCATTTTCCCAGAATCTCTTCAACTCTATCATTCTCTATCATTCTTTCTCTCTCTCTCTCTCTCTCTCTCTCTCTCTCTCTCTCTCTCTCTCTCTCTCTCTCGCTCTCTCTCTCTCTCTCTCTCGCTCCATCATTCTCCCTGCATCTCTCTCTCGGTTTGTCACTGTATCAAACCACGTGTCATCTTTCTCCCTTTCTCTGCCTGTGCAATACAGTGTCAGTGCAGTAGTGTATGTGTGCCTCTGAGTTAGGTGTGTTGAGACTAGCTTGGTAAGGTTAGGTGCGTTGTGTATTTTAGGTGGGCACCTGATTTCCAGTTAGATGCACTGTACCCATGTGTGTTTTCTGCTGCACCCTCTCTCTCTCTCCCTCTCTCTCTCGCTCTCTCATCATCTCACCATTACCATTGCCCCAATGACATAACAGGTAGCTGTTGCCATGGCAACACCCAGCTCTTCCTTCCTTCACTCCACTCCTCTATCCGAAAAAACTGCAGAGGGAGAGAGGGAGAGAGGGAGAGAGGGAGAGAGGGAGAGAGGGAAAGAGAGAAAAAGAGAGAAAAAGAGAGATGGCGGAACAGGGAAAGAGAGAGAGAGAAAAGAGGGAAGGAGAGAAAGTGGTAGAGTGACGTATAGAGAGAGAGAGAGTTGTTTTTCTCCTCCTCGCACTATTTTCATGAATGAATAAATGTAAAGAAACAGACCAGACCTGAGCTGACTGTGTAGAAGGTAATGAGTTACCCAAGGTCTTTTCTCAGGAGATGTCTCCGAAACTTCAAATAAAGTTTCATTCTTAATGTAGGCAAGCGCAGGAAAACATTATTCTGATGTTAAGTGAGTCAGAATGCTTCCTCATTATCAATGAGACAACCTCTCTTTTTGTCCATGAGTAACTCAATAGTCTCTTCCTCTCTCTCTCCCTAGGTGAGGGTAAACTCTTGGGTGTAGACCTCCTCCAGGGATCGTGTTCCCCCTGTTCCCCCTCTCCGTCCCTGGGCTGTGGTGGAGGAGGCCAGCCCCGGTCTCTGGAGCCTGTCACAGACACCCCTGTCCAGCACATACCCCTGAGGAAGACCCATAGTGACCTGGACCCCAGCCTTCCCCAGTCCCCCAGGACCCCACCTCCTACCCTGGGCACCATGGACCACTCTGCCGCCCTCCTCTGCTCCAACTCCCCCTCTCAGTCCTGGAACGGCCCCAAGGGCTCCACCTTCTCCCCAGGAGCCTGGAACGAGGCCTATAGTTATAGTATAGCTCCAAGTCCGCTGGGGAAGGGACCTGCGACCATGCCCAAGGGGGTAAGGATGGTGGGGATGGTTGGGGGGCAGGGTGGGGGGTTGATGTGCCCCTCTCAGACCAGTTCGGGACTCTCCGTGAGCTCAGGGTCGCAGTCTCACTCTAGTTCGTTCACGTCAATATCGGAACCTTCCGGACACAGGCACCCAGGCACCATAGGGATGATGATGGGGAGGCGGAGCGAGACAGAGGGGGCGGCGGCTAGCCCCACTGACGAACAGAGTGGTTCGGAGAGAGGGATGGGAGGAGGAGAGAGGAGGGAGAGATCGGCACGTTCTGTCGCTGCCGCCAATGCATTTAAGTTCCGTGAGCGTTCTCTTTCCACGCCGACGGATTCCGGCTCGTTCTGCTCCGCGGATAACGTCTGCGGCGGGATGTATGGCGTCGGCGGACTACCTGGAGCCGGTAACGGGACAAACGGGAACGGCGGCAGCGTTTTAACAGCGATGCACCACCACCATTACCCTCGCGGCGAGGGGGGTGAGAGGGGCGAGAGCTACGCCCTCCTCTACCCCAGTGGGAGCTCCGAGGATGGGAGCGCCAGCATCGACAATATCTCCGTAACTGACAGCAACTTCCCCCCAGACGGTCGCCTAAGGTTACGTTCTCGCTCCATCTCACTGAAGAAGTCCAAACGCAAACCCCCTCCGCCCGTCCGGAGTGTCTCGCTCATGAAGAACTTAGGGGATGCCGAGGGGCGCGTGCATGGCCACAACGGAGGTCACTACCGGGACGGCCGCCCCAAATCCCTCCACATCCCCCGGGACCACCTCCAGGACTTCCAGACAGACTTCCTCCTACCCTCCTCCTCCTCCCTCTCCAAGCCTGATCTGGAGATGCCTGAGCTGGGCCACGTGGATGGACCCCCTAGCCTGGAGGTCCAGGGACCAGACACAACAGAGCTGTCCTTCCCAGCCCACTGGCAGCTGGAGGAGTGGAAGGCTTCTGACCCCTACAGGTCGTTGTCTGGGTCTAGTACAGCCACAGGGACTACTGTTATAGAGTGCATGAAGGTAAGAGAGTCTCCTATACACTAAGGGCCCTATTCAGACTTGAGATAAGTTGACTAACATGAACATGAAGTCAAATTTGGACTTAAGTCCATGTTAAGTCTACTTATCTCAAGTGTGAATAGGGCCATTAGCACTTCCCTTAGTCACAGGTTTTTGGTATTTTACTGTATGTACTGTGTAATGCAGGGCTGCCCAACCCTCTTCCTGGAGATCTGCAGTCCTGTAGGTTTTCAGTCCAACCCTACCCTAACATACATTATTAATCTAGTTAAGGTGAGCAGCTAATAAGTGGACTGAACCTACTGGCACTAGATCTCTAGAAAGAGGGTTGGGCAGCCCTGGTTTAATGTATGTTTTTTTCTGATGTACAGTTGAAGTCGGAAGTTTACATACACCTTAGCCAAATACATTTGAACTCAGTTTTTCACAATTCCTGACATTTAATCCTAGTGAAAATTCCCTGTTTTAGGTCAGTTAGGATGACCACTTTATTTTAAGAATGTGAAATGTCAGAATAATAGTAGAGAGAATTATTTATTTCAGCTTGTATTTCTTTCATCACATTCCCAATGGGTCAGAAGTTTACATACACTCAATTAGTATTTGGTAGCATTGCCTTTAAATTGTTTAACTTGGGTCAAACGTTTCGGGTAGCCTTCCACAAGCTTCCCACGATAAGTTGGGTGAATTTTGGCCCATTCCTCCTGACAGAGCTGGTGTAACTGAGTCAGGTTTGTAGGCCTCCTTGCTCGCACACACTTTTTCAGTTCTGCCCACAAATGTTCTGTAGGATTGAGGTCAGGGCTTTGTGATGGCCACTCCAATACCTTGACTTTGTTGTCCTTAAGCCATTTTGCCACAACTTTGGAAGTATGCTTGGGGTCATTGTCCATTTGGAAGACCCATTTGCGACCAAGCTTTAACTTCCTGACTGATGTCTTGAGATGTTGCTTCAATATATCCACATAATTTTCCTTCCTCATGATGCCATCTATTTTGTGAAGTGCACCAGTCCCTCCTGCAGCAAAGCACCCCCACAGCATGATGCTGCCACCCTGTGCTTCACGGTTTGGATGGTGTTCTTCGGCTTGCAAGTAACCCCCTTTTTCCTCCAAACATAACGATGGTAATTATGGCCAAACAGTTCTATTTTTGTTTCATCAGACCAGAGGACATTTCTCCAAAAAGTATGATCTTTGTCCCCATGTGCAGTTGAAAGCCATAGTCTGGCTTTTTTATGGCGGTTTTGGAGCAGTGGCTTCTTCCTTGCTGAGCGGCCTTTCAGGTTATGTCGATATAGGACTTGTTTTTACTGTGGATATAGATACTTTTGTACCTGTTTCCTCCAGCATCTTCACAAGGTCATTTGCTGTTGTTCTGGGATTGATTTGTACTTTTCACACCAAAGTATGTTCATCTCTAGGAGACATAACGCGTCTCCTTCCTGAGCGATATGACAGCTGCGTGGTCCCATGGTGTTTATACTTGCGTACTATTGTTTGTTCAGATGAACGTGGTACCTTCAGGCGTTTGGAAATTGCTCCCAAGGATGAACCAGACTTGTGGAGGTCGAAAAAAAATTTCTGAGGTCTTGGCTGATTTCTTTTGATTTTCCCATGATGTCAAGCAAAGAGGCACTGAGTTTGAAGGTAGGCCTTGAAATACATCCACAGGTACACCTCCAATTGACTCAAATGATGTCAATTAGCCTATCAGAAGCTTCTAAAGCCATGACATCATTTTCTGGAATTTTCCAAGCTATTTAAAGGCACAGTCAACTTAGTGTATGTAAACTTCTGACCAACTGGAATTGTGATACAGTGAATTATAAGTGAAATAATGTAATCTAAATATTACTTGTGTCGTGCACAAGGTAGATGTTAACAAACTATAGTTTGTTAACAAGAAATGTGTGGAGTGGATGAAAAACGAGTTTTAATGACTAAGTGTATGTAAACTTCCGACTTCAACTGTACGACCAGGAAGATGATTTTCATGTTTTTAACCATTCATGTCTAATACATTTAATCTCATCTAATTTGATCTAATCTAAGGTTCGTGGCAGCTCCGAGTCTCTCCTGGACTCCCCCTCCACTTCTAGAGCCACCTCCCCCTCCCTGCTCTCCATTGAGACAGAGTCGACCAAAGCTTCCTCCCCCTTCAAACCACCAGGACTCATGTCCCCCTCCAGCGGCTACTCTAGCCAATCAGAAACTCCGACGCCCAACACCCCCTCCAATCAGGTGGCAGGAACACCAACAGGGCCCGCCTCCACGTTGGGGTGTAAGATGCGCCCCAAAATCCCAGAAAGGAAGTCTTCCTTGCCAGCGACATCTCCACGGGACCCTGCCGCCCGGTCGAGGCTGTCCTTCGAGATGCCGGTTAACGCTCATCTGGATTTGTCCTCCATCAAACCGAAACAGAAGGCCAGCCGGCGCCATTCTGACACTTCCACCGCCGCTAAGCCCGGTAAACTGAGTGCCGGCAGCCAATCAGCTCTCCCAGTGGTGACCACAAATGAACTTCGGAACATCCGCCTGCGTTCTGTCTCCCGTACTGACCTGGAGGTCTGCCCCGATGGAGCCTCTAATGACATCATCGAGGAGGAGCAGGGTCGCGACCTTTCCCCCCCGCCCGTAACCCCTGGTGGCACCCCCGGCCCCCTCGTCGCCCCCAAACCCAAACCCCCCGTGGCCATCAAGCCCTCATTACCCAAACGCCCCCTCAACATCCTCCTCAAGTCCCCCTCCTCCTCCCCCGTTGCCTCCGACTCCCCCCCTGCCTCCCCTGTTGACCCCCCCGGCCCATGCCTAACCCCAGCATCTACATGGTGGTAGGTAGGAAGCCCAGCTGAAGAAAGCCTTCCCTCACACCCCTACCAGCCCCTGTGGACCCCAGGAACAACCCCAAACTTTCCCCCTCCACTATCCCAGGGCCTACGATCTCCCCTCCTTCCACCACACCCAGTCCCTGTACGATCTGCCTCCTCTCCCCTGCCCCAGCCCCTCCTGAAGGACCCCACCATGGAGCCGGAGTTCGACCCTGACTTGGAGCTCTGTCTTGGGCCTGAGGATGGAGGGTCACTCCCCTCTCCCTGCAGTAACCAGGAAGTGCTGGAGACTCAGGATAAGAGCAAGTCTCTACCTAGCAGGATGACCATATCCTGTCTCGCTGAATTGGACAAGAAAAAACCCAAGGTAGGCCAGCTGACTGGGATATGGTTCAATGATGCGATGTTTTTGTTCTGTGGTCAGTTAGTCAGTCAGTCAATTGCCTGCCTCTGTTTCTGTCTCTTCTGTCTCTCTCTCTCTCTGTCTCTCTCTCTCTCTCTCTCTCTCTCTCTCTCTCTCTCTCTCTCTCTCTCTCCCCCCTTCTCTCTCTCTCTCTCTCTCTCTCTCTCTCTCTCTCTCTCTCTCTGTCTCTCTCTCTCTCTCTGTCTCTCTCTCTGTCTCTCTCTCTCTCTCTCTGTCTAGCTGTCTATCTGCCTCTTCTCTCTCTCTCTCTCTCTCTCTCTCTCTCTCTCTCCTCTCTCTCTCTCTCTCTCGCTCTCTCCCTGTGTATCTCTCTCTGTTCTCTCTATTTCTCTCTCTCTCTCTTTCTCTCTCTCTCTCTCTCTCTCTCTCTCTCTCTCTCTCTCTCTCTCTCTCTCTCTCTCTCTCTCTCTTTCTCTCTCTCTCTCTCTCTCTCTCTCTCTCTCTCTCTCTCTCTCTCTCTCCTGTGTATTTCTCTCTCTCTCTCTCTCTCTCTCTCTCTCTCTCTCTCTCTCTCTCTCTCTCTCTCTCTCTCTCTTCTCTCTCTCTCTCTCTCTATACTATACAGTATGTTGTCTGTATGTATTTACTTGCTACAAAGCACATTGTCCTTTGGTTATCATGTACACTCTCTACTAATAACAAATCTCTCCCCAAGGTTCCTCCGCCGGTTCCAAAGAAGCCCAACGTCCTGCTCCTCCCCAACTCCACCACGGTGCACTCCAACGGTACCACCGACAGACCGGGAACACAGACAGACAGCCCGGTAGCTCTCCGGTCTCCCGTTGGAGTGTTCCCACCAGAAGAGATTCCTGGGAAAGAGGAAAACCAGGAAAACTACCTGGGAATGGGAACGGATGAGGAAAGCTCCATGGAGTCTTCATTACAGTCTTCATTACAGGACTCTTCTCTTACAGTTGTGGAGGGGAGGCTCAACATTACAGAGACAGGCAGAGGTATGTTTACAATGTTATGATGGAGAATTAATACATTTAAATCTATTTAGCTGGAATTCAGATCCTGTCAGGAGTGAAAGTATTACAGTGTAAAACTTCCTTTCCAGTTTCACTTCAATTGTAGTTGATGTTACCATTGCAATTGAAAAATATATATACCAATATTTTTTGGATTGGTCATTGTTAATTGTTTTCTTCATTTATTGATTGATATTCATTGATATAAATGTTTCTTGTTTTCATTGGTCAGTCGTTAGAGAGTAACTGACCAATCATATTGTTTCCAGGTGATGATGCGGAGAGTGTTGAGGAGAGCAGTTCGGTCATTAGTGACAAGACAGAACTCCACATCACCGAGGAAATGGATGATGATGTCAGAGGACACACACCTCCCACGCACACCACAGAGGACCTGTTCACCAAAATACACAGGTATGCCAATACACACGCACACACACACACACACGCACAAACGCACACACACGCATGCACACATGCACACACACATGCACACACACACACACACACACACACATTTGTTTTACTATCCTTATGGGGACCAAACAATTGATTTCCATTAAAAAATATATTTTCCCTAAGCCTTAAGCTAACCTTAACCCTAACCCTAAAACTAAACGTAATCCTAACTCCTAAATATAACCCCTAACCCTAATTCTAACATTAATTGCAACCCTAAACCTAACCCCTAAGCCTAAAAAGCCTTTTTCCTTGTGGGGACCGGTGAAATGTCCCCACTTGTCCGAATGTTACTTGTTCTACTATCCTTCTCAGGACTTCTGTTCCCCACAATGATAGTAAAACCAAACACCACACACACACAAACACACACACTCAACCGAGGACAGTTACGCTAACTCACACACATATTTATAAAAAAATAAATAATAATAATGCATTTAACATCTTCTCTCCTCTTTTCTCCTCTTCTCTCCTCCCTCCAGGTCAAAGAGGAAAGTCCTGGGCCGTAAGGAACCAGGGGACTCGTTCGGCAGCCGCCAGAGTCTGGTCTCCCCAGTGAAGCACAGCACCAGTGGTGGTGACCTCCGAACCCTGACCCTGGGCTCGACCCCACGCTCCACCTCACGGAACGACAACTTTATGGCCCTGCTCCAAAAGAAGGGCAGCAAGTCCAGCACGGGAGGGGCCCGCGTCTCTGCCATGGAACTCCTCAAGAGCACAAACCCCCTCGCGCGACGTGTCACAGAATTCTCGACGTCGGCAGATGGAGGAGGCGATATGACCACAGGGAATAATGGAACCAGACTGCCTCAGGACCAATGAGTCAATCTGAACCATTTCATGTTTTTAAACCACTTGTCCCAGGTCATCCTCTCTCTCTCTCGCATACTTACTGTAGCCTTACCAAGACCAAGAGATCTCCTGGGAAAGTAGAGGTTGAATATCGTTAACCACTTTTCGATCGGACTATTGATGGAAGAAGGAACGTCCAACCAGACCACTCAACCACTGATTGACCTTTCATGAGCGTTTATTAACCGCCCAATGGTTGGACACGATATTCACAATGGTCATCAAAGGAGTTTCGTTTTTAACACCGTCCATTCCATAATAAGGGGTATTCTTTTTGGAGGTCTCCTTCAGTCTAAAGGAGCAAAGGAGGAGTTATAATTTCGTACTTCAACACATTATTTCGCTCGTGTTTTTACTTTGCTGTGTGACTGGTAGTGGAGTCGTGTATGAGAGAGAGAGAGAGCCAGAGAGAGCGGATATACAGGGTCATTGTGTGAATACTATACTAGGGAATGAAGGAAAGATTGGATAACAGCCGATCTGGGAGTCTGACTGTATGACTCAATGATCTTTGTGGAAATGAATGAATCTGAAATATCCATGGAAACACCACCACTATATACCATATATGGTCCATCCAAAAACCAAACAATCATCAACATCAATTTCTAAACAGACAGATTACAGGCCTACTGAATAGACTGGATACATCACAGTCCTATGCTTGATGGTGACAGATGCCACATTGGTCTTTTGAAGACATGGTGTGAGTGTATGTTGTATTTTCTGTCCCTCACACTAAAAATGAAAGCGGTTCAAATCGAAAACATTCCACGGGAAGATTGACAGTTAGACATGGTACCAAGCCCCGCCCCTTTATGTTTGAATCAAAGCACTTTGATGACTGCATACAGAGGACACAACAACACGTGTCATCCTTGTTATTTGTTTGTTTATGTTTATCTTTTCATACGAGATAGAAGGCCATATAAATGTTTTCTCGGATTGTATTTAACCTGTACAAAGATATACATACCTACCGTATAAACTGAAATATATCCGCTTGAACTGTTCTAAGTGACTATGGAGAGCCACAGTGTATAGTAGTACTACTAACAGTAGCAGTACAATAGTACTACAGTAGTACTAACAGTAGTAGTACAATAGTACTACAGTAGTACTATCAGTAGTAGTACAATAGTACTATAGTAGTGCTAACAGTAGCATTACAATAGTACTACAGTAGTACTAACAGTAGTAGTACAATAGTACTCCAGTACTACTAACAGTAGTATTACAATCGTACTCCAGTAGTACTAACAGTAGTAGTACAGTAGTACTCCAGTAGTACTAAGAGTAGTAATACAGTAGTACTTACAGTAGTACTAACAGTAGTAGTACAATAGTACTACAGTAGTACTAACAGTAGTAGGCGACTATGTGATACACCTCACAGCACACAACAGGATCAAACCAACTGAACTGAAGGAGCAACGCCATGGAACACAAGCCCACGAACCCTTTACCCACGGATCTCCCCCACACTGCCGCCAGAGTGTATGTGTGTGTGTGCTTGCGTGTGTGTGTGTGTGTATACAGGAAATGATAACCAAACACAGCAGGCGAGGTGTGAAAGATGGAGGGCACAGAATTGAACCCTGTGGATCTTTCTTAACAGAGAGTATGATACAGGGTTGGGTTTATTATAGAGGATTTAGACTGGTTTCTGTTAGGACCAAAGGACTGCCATAAACAGACCTGGGCTGACTTTTGTGTGCGTGTGCGTGTGCGTGTGCGTGTGTGTGTGTGTGTGTGTGGAGACAAGGGGTTCATTAATCCGCCCTAAGGAGAGGATTAAGTGGTCTGAATCATGTGGCTGTACTCTTTGGAGTTCTCTGAGACGTTTTGGAACTGAGAGGGGATTCTGGAACTGAGGGGATTCCAGAACTGTGATTAGAACCCACTTTTCTAACAGCCATCCCAAAACACACAGAGACAGTCCAGGAATACAGCTAACCATCCATCTGCCATATTGAAAAATGAAAAAAAAAAAGGATAAGGATGCATCACCCTCTTCTTTTTGCCCTCTCCACATGTTTTTTCTCAAACTGTCAATTGTTTGTGCAGTGGTGATGCTGCAGCCTTTTCCTGTCCTCCACTCTCCCTCTCTTCTTGTCCTCCTCCTGGATGGAACACATGCTCCATCTGTCTCTATGCCCATAGTGCAGCCCCCTCCTCCCCTCATCCCTCCCTCCTTACCGCTCCCATTCTTTCTATGCATCGGAGCTTCACGTTCACAGACGACACAGCCTGAATGTCAATGATTGGTAGGAAGGAAAAAAAGGATGCCGCGTTGGTGTTGTGTTCAAGAGCGCTACGTTCAAATTCCTCTTTCAATCCACCCCTCTCTGTCAGAAATACAAACTTGTTTTTTTTTATCCTTCCGCTACGTTCTGCATCTGTCCATATATCCAGACCAACCATCCATGTTACAAGGAAAACTGGAGGGTGGATTGTGTGAAAGAACACACAGAAACAGAGTGAAAGGGGACAGTGTGTGTGAATGTCTGGATGTGTACCTAAAGGAAAGGATCGTGGACTCTGGACCCACTCAGACTGTGAACACTGATCTTAACCCATCCTCCTTTCACCACACTTTTCCAGAATCATTACATTGGGGCTGTGCAAACCCTGGTGCTATTAAGATAGAGCTCCCCCTATGGACGAAGAGAGGGAGCACACCCTATAAGACCACTGCTCTGTCCCTCCAGCAACAACACAGAGACACAACGACTCCAGATTACTATCTGGATGCTCTTTTTGTTATATCGGTCATTCAGGAAACCAGAACAACAACAACAACAACCACAACAACCTATAAAGACAATGAAAATATGGAAAAAAACGATGTAAATGAACACGTTATTAATAAATAGTCAAGTGACGCTTGTTTTAAATATTTAGTGAATGGAACTATAAAAAAAAAAAACTTTGACAAAACTCAGTGTTAGTTTGCCTTGTATTCTGGCGTGATGTTTACCCCTTTGTGTTTTCTGCATAGAAATATAATTACTAGAATGGACATCCCTATTGAAGTCAATGGAGCAATAATGTCAAATTGCTATGGTCAGAGGTTCTATGCCCATTCTACTGATTATATTCTATGGTTTTCAGCTACCTTGGTATTACACTCCCTTAGAGGTATGCAGAATTGTTACTTTTTCTGTTCTGAAGTACTGTAGTTATTATGGTTACTACGATAATGCTGTATACTATGGTTACTACAGTCATATACTGTGGTTATTACGGTAATACTGTGTAATATGGTTACTACAGTCATATACTGTGGTTATTACGGTAATACTGTATAATATGGTTACTACTGTCATATACTGTGGTAATTACGGTAATACTGTATAATATGGTTACTACTGTCATATACTGTGGTTATTACGGTAATACTGTATAATATAGTTACTACTGTCAAATACTATGGCTGTTACAGCAATGGTCGTCACTATTCCTACTATTACTACTCTTGGCTGTACCCATATATTGTTCATAAAACACAGGTACAATGAAAGAGAAAGGGAGAGAGAAAGAAAGAGAAGGAGAAAGAGTTGAAAAAAATGCAAGCAATAGATAGATGACTTAGCCCAAGGCCGAGGATAAGGCAGAAACACATTTTCACACACCGAGGCTAATTACTCACTAAATACTGTAACTCTCAATCCAGTTACAGATTCTAGCTATAGTCACAGAAAGGTTGCACAGCGCTACACACACACACACACACACACACACACACACACACAGAGAGAGAAATACAGATTTGTTCAGTAGCCTGCAGTTGGCACATACAGTGATTTATTATAGTGGGTTCCACTCTCCAAACTCCAATCAACCATGTCTAGGAATTTGGTAGAGTATTACAGAGTATGGCAGAAGAAGAGAAAGGGGTATGAGGAGGGAGGAAGGGGGGAAAGAAGGAGGATAACATTTCACTAGTGGATATTTGACTCCTCTGAAAGAGGGGACCACAGATGGGTTAATACAAGTTCCATCCATTGTTTTCATTCTTTCGTTCTTTCTTTCTTTCTTTCTTTCTTTCATTCTTTCATTCTTTCATTCTTTCATTCTTTCATTCTTTCTTTCTTTCTTTCTTTCTTTCTTTCTTTCTTTCTTTCTTTCTTTCTTTCTTTCTTTCTTTCTTTCTTTCTTTCTTTCTTTCTTTCTTTCTTTCTTTCTTTCTTTCTTTCTTTCTTTATTCTGTGACTCAGAAGGACAACTCTTAAAGCTTTCATCAAACTCCCCACGGAACAATAAAAGACTGGAAGAGAGAGAGAGAGAGAGGAAGAGGGAGAGGATGGATGACAGAAAAATATGTCCTTTAGTCTGTTTGTGTTTTATGTCTTGTTTCTGCATTGACATCAAACAGCAGCATTATAAACTGTTAACAACCATCTGGTTGTCACGACGCTAAACAAACAAACAAACAAACAAACAAACAGACATATTAATCTTAGGCTTTGTCTCAAATCACATCCTACTCTGGTCAAACGTAGTGCACTTGAAAGGGTGTCATATGAGACTTGATCGCACTCTTTCAAGCTATGTTGAAGTGTTAATCTGTATATACAATGTAAGTTCATCAGACTACCCTTATTCAGATAAATATAGAGATGATAGGATGATTAGGGACAGGACTTATTTTTCTGTCAAAATATGTCATTTATTTTTACAACATTCTGACAGAAATCTAGCCCCATAATCTTTCCTCACCACATCACCTAACCATGCAGGAAAAACTCAAGGTCCTAGTTATAGGCTATAAGAAACAAATAGCATAGAACTCTGGCCCAGAGTGTTTCCTGGTCAGGTCATGTGGTCAGGAAAAATTCCTGTCCCTAAGTATAATGAGTATAACCGAGAATTCATTGTACAGCAGTAGAACTGCTCACAGTGCTCTCTGTATGTATAGGACCAGGACAGTAATAAAGCTTTAAGTTAAAATACACACACAAAAACACCCAAGAAACAAGATGAAGCTTGTTGGGTTAGGCTACTCAAATAAGAGAGAGAGAGAGTTCTTTGAATTATTCTATTTTTGTTATTTCTCATTGGAAGGACATATTTAAAACTCTACTGCATATATTATTATGATTAGGATAATTATCAATAACCTCCGTTTTCAGATCCAGCAGGGTGGTTTATGTAGCTGTTGGTTTGAACACATGCAGCTATGTATGTCTTGCCAATGTGATTAAAATTATTCTATCATTCAATAAATTATTTTTCTTGCTTAATGCTGATTTTGTCTATGGATGTCCTTTTGAATTTCTTCTGAGCTGAGGTTTATTCATTAGTGCCCACCATGGCAAAATGGTAGCAAAGCTTTTTGCAACGAAAATGAGTGTCTCTTAATGGACAAGTTCAGGTTAGTCCATCCTTGTTTTGGTCGTTTGCTTCCGTTTGGTTCCTAGTGAATACGAACGACCCTGTTATCATATCTGTGTTTCCTGAATTAAAGAACATTAATGGTGATAGCAGAAAAAATATATATGATCAGTGATTCATTCCTATGGTTGTACTAGACAAATGAGAAGTCATCCATATCTTGAGAACTGTTTTGATTTCATTAACGTTTTGCCTTTTTCAATCACCGAAACTGAGCAACACTTAATATACACTACCGGTCAAAAGTTTGAAAACACCTACTCATTCAAGGGCTTTTCTTTATTTTTACTATTTTCTACATTGTAGAATAATAGTGAAGACATCAAAACTATGAAATAACACATATGGAATCAGGTACTAACCAAAAAAGTGTTAAACAATTCAAAATATATTTTATATTTGAGATTCTTCAAATAGCCACCCTTTGCCATGATGACAGCTTTGCACACTCTTGGCATTCTCTCACCCAGCTTCACCTGGAATGCTTTTCCAACAGTCTTGAAGAAGTTCCCACATATACTGAGCACTTGTTGGCTGCTTTTCCTTCACTCTGCGGTGTGACTCATCCCAAACCATCTCAATTTGGTTGAGGTCGGGGGATTGTGGAGGCCAGGTCATCTGATGCAGCATTCTCCTTCTTGGTAAAATAGCCCTTACACAGCCTGGAGGTGTGTTGGGTCATTGTCTTGTTGAAAAACAAATGATAGTCCCACTAAGCCCAGACCAGATGGGATGGCGTAACGCTGCAGAATGCTGTGGTAGCCATGCTGGTTAAGTGTGCCATGGCGATTTTCCTATTTTGTTGCATTACAACCTGTAATTTAAATGGATTTTTATTTGGATTTCATGTAATGGACATACACCAAATAGTCCAAATTGGTGAAGTGAAAAAAAAAAAAAAAGTGCATATGTATTCAGCCCCTTTGCTATGAAGCCCCTAAATAAGATCTGGTGCAACCAATTACCTTCAGAAGTCACATAATTAGTTAAATAAAGTCCACCTGTGTGCAAACTAAGTGTCACATGATCTCAGTATATATACACCTGTTCTGAAAGGCCCCAGAGTCTGCAACACCACTAAGCAAGGGGCACCACCAAGCAAGCGGCACCATGAAGACCAAGGAGCTCTCCAAACAGGTCAGGGACAAAGTTGTGGAGAAGGACAGATCAGGGTTGGGTTATAAAAAAATATCTGACACTTTGAACATCCCACGGAGCACCATTAAATCCATTATTAAAAAATGGAAAGAATATGGCACCACAACAAACCTGCCAAGAGAGGGCCGCCCACCAAAACTCACGGACCAGGCAAGGAGGGCATTAATCAGAGAGGTCAACAAAGACACCAAAGATAACCCTGAAGGAGCTTCAAAGCTCCACAGCTGGGATTGGAGTATCTGTCCATAGGACCACTTTAAGCCGTACACTCCACAGAGCTGGGCTTTACGGAAGAGTGGCCAGAATAAAGCCATTGCTTGAAGAAAAAAATAAGCAAACACGTTTGGTGTGTCGCCAAACTGTTTTTGCTTTGTCGTTATGGGGCATTGTGTGTAGATTGATGAGGAAAAAAAATATTGTTTAATCAATTTTAGAATATGGCTGTAAGCTAACAAAATGTGGAAAAAGTCAAGGGGTCTGAATACTTTCCGAAGGCACTGTATACGGGCCCTAAAATCCTTCTGTGTTTGGGTGTGTTTATTTTCTTCTCCATTCTGCTTCAGACTGTGTAGTTAAACCTCTCCAGTCTGCTTCAGACTGTGTAGTTAAACCTCTCCAGTCTGCTTCAGACTGTGTAGTTAAACCTCTCCAGTCTGATTCAGACAGTGTAGTTAAACCTCTCCAGTCCGCTTCAGACAGTGTAGTTAAACCTCTCCAGTCTGCTTCAGACAGTGTAGTTAAACCTCTCCAGTATGCTTCAGACTGTGTAGTTAAACCTCTCCAGTCTGCTTCAGACTGTGTAGTTAAACCTCTCCAGTCTGCTTCAGACAGTGTAGTTAGACCTCTCCAGTCTGCTTCAGACTGTGTAGTTAAACCTCTCCAGTCTGCTTCAGACTGTGTAGTTAAACCTCTCTAGTCTGCTTCAGACTGTGTAGTTAAACTTCTCCAGTCTGCTTCAGACTGTGTAGTTAAACCTCTCCAGTCTGCTTCAGAGAGTGTAGTTAAACCTCTCCAGTCTGCTTCAGACTGTGTAGTTAAACCTCTCCAGTCTGCATCAGACTGTGTAGTTAAACCTCTCCAGTCTGCTTCAGACTGTGTAGTTAAACCTCTCTAGTCTGCTTCAGACTGTGTAGTTAAACCTCTCCAGTCTGCTCAGACTGTGTAGTTAAACCTCTCCAGTCTGCTTCAGACAGTGTAGTTAAACCTATCCAGTCTGCTTCAGACTGTGTAGTTAAACCTCTCCAGTCTGCTTCAGACTGTGTAGTTAAACCTCTCCAGTCTGCTTCAGACTGTGTAGTTAAACCTCTCCAATCTGCTTCAGACAGTGTAGTTAAACCTCTCCAATCTGCTTCAGACAGTGTAGTTAAACCTCTCCAGTCCGCTTCAGACAGTGTAGTTAAACCTCTCCAGTCTGCTTCAGACTGTGTAGTTAAACCTCTCCAGTCTGCTTCAGACTGTGTAGTTAAACCTCTCCAGTCTGCTTCAGACTGTGTAGTTAAACCTCTCCAGTCTGCTTCAGACAGTGTAGTTAAACCTCTCCAATCTGCTTCAGACAGTGTAGTTAAACCTCTCCAGTCCGCTTCAGACAGTGTAGTTAAACCTCTCCAGTCTGCTTCAGACTGTGTAGTTAAACCTCTCCAGTCTGCTTCAGACTGTGTAGTTAAACCTCTCCAGTCTGCTTCAGACTGTGTAGTTAAACCTCTCCAGTCCGCTTCAGACAGTGTAGTTAAACCTCTCCAGTCTGGTTCAGACTGTGTAGTTAAACCTCTCCAGTCTGCTTCAGACTGTGTAGTTAAACTTCTCCAGTCTGCTTCAGACTGTGTAGTTAAACCTCTCCAGTCTGCTCCAGACTGTGTAGTTAAACCTCTCCAGTCTGCTCCAGACTGTGTAGTTAAACCTCTCCAGTCTGCTTCAGACTGTGTAGTTAAACCTCTCCAGTCTGCGTCAGACTGTGTTGTTGAACCTCTCCAGTCTGCTTCAGACTGTGTAGTTAAACCTCTCCAGTCTGCTTCAGACAGTGTAGTTAAACCTCTCCAGTCTGCTTCAGACTGTGTAGTTAAACCTCTCCAGTCTGCTTCAGACTGTGTAGTTAAACCTCTCTAGTCTGCTTCAGACTGTGTAGTTAAACTTCTCCAGTCTGCTTCAGACTGTGTAGTTAAACCTCTCCAGTCTGCTTCAGAGAGTGTAGTTAAACCTCTCCAGTCTGCTTCAGACTGTGTAGTTAAACCTCTCCAGTCTGCATCAGACTGTGTAGTTAAACCTCTCCAGTCTGCTTCAGACTGTGTAGTTAAACCTCTCTAGTCTGCTTCAGACTGTGTAGTTAAACCTCTCCAGTCTGCTTCAGACTGTGTAGTTAAACCTCTCCAGTCTGCTTCAGACAGTGTAGTTAAACCTATCCAGTCTGCTTCAGACTGTGTAGTTAAACCTCTCCAGTCTGCTTCAGACTGTGTAGTTAAACCTCTCCAGTCTGCTTCAGACTGTGTAGTTAAACCTCTCTAATCTGCTTCAGACAGTGTAGTTAAACATCTCCAGTCTGCTTCAGACTGTGTAGTTAAACCTCTCCAGTCTGCTTCAGACTGTGTAGTTAAACCTCTCCAGTCTGCTTCAGACTGTGTAGTTAAACCTCTCCAGTCTGCTTCAGACAGTGTAGTTAAACCTCTCCAATCTGCTTCAGACAGTGTAGTTAAACCTCTCCAGTCCGCTTCAGACAGTGTAGTTAAACCTCTCCAGTCTGCTTCAGACAGTGTAGTTAAACCTCTCCAGTCTGCTTCAGACTGTGTAGTTAAACCTCTCCAGTCTGCTTCAGACTGTGTAGTTAAACCTCTCCAGTCTGCTTCAGACTGTGTAGTTAAACCTCTCCAGTCCGCTTCAGACAGTGTAGTTAAACCTCTCCAGTCTGGTTCAGACTGTGTAGTTAAACCTCTCCAGTCCGCTTCAGACTGTGTAGTTAAACCTCTCCAGTCTGCTTCAGACTGTGTAGTTAAACCTCTCCAGTCTGCTTCAGACTGTGTAGTTAAACCTCTCCAGTCCGCTTCAGACTGTGTAGTTAAACCTCTCCAGTCTGCTTCAGACTGTGTAGTTAAACCTCTCCAGTCTGCTTCAGACTGTGTAGTTAAACCTCTCCAGTCCGCTTCAGACTGTGTAGTTAAACCTCTCCAGTCTGCTTCAGACAGTGTAGTTAAACCTCTCCAGTCTGCTTCAGACTGTGTAGTTAAACCTCTCCAGTCTGCTTCAGACTGTGTAGTTAAACCTCTCCAGTCTGCTTCAGACTGTGTAGTTAAACCTCTCCAATCTGCTTCAGACAGTGTAGTTAAACCTCTCCAGTCTGCTTCAGACTGTGTAGTTAAACCTCTCCAGTCTGCTTCAGACTGTGTAGTTAAACCTCTCCAGTCTGCTTCAGACTGTGTAGTTAAACCTCTCCAGTCTGCTTCAGACTGTGTAGTTAAACCTCTCCAGTCTGCTTCAGACTGTGTAGTTAAACCTCTCCAGTCCGCTTCAGACTGTGTAGTTAAACCTCTCCAGTCCGCTTCAGACTGTGTAGTTAAACCTCTCCAGTCCGCTTCAGACTGTGTAGTTAAACCTCTCCAGTCCGCTTCAGACAGTGTAGTTAAACCTCTCCAGTCTGCTTCAGACTGTGTAGTTAAACCTCTCCAGTCTGCTTCAGACTGTGTAGTTAAACCTCTCCAGTCTCAAGATGATAGACTTGAGAAGTGATCCATATATCAAGAAATATATAGCCTAGGTTTCATCATGGTTTTTCCTACATCTACTGTTCATAAATTAAATATATTATTTACATTCTTAGATTCCTTGCAATGTTTAAACGGTAGCTATGTTTTCTTCCCTCTGTAGTGAGCGGAGTCTGCCTCAGACGGTGTAGTCTTGTGTATTAGTGGTAGTGTGTCTGTATTTCAGACTGTGTAGTGGTGGTAGTGTGTCTGTATTTCAGACTGTGTAGTGGTGGTAGTGTGTCTGTATTTCAGACTGTGTAGTGGTGGTAGTGTGTCTGTATTTTAGACTGTGTAGTGGTGGTAGTGTGTCTGTATTTCAGACTGTGTAGTGGTGGTAGTCTGCATTTCTCTCAGATTAAAATGTATAACTAGAGGGAGGGTATTTCTTTAATAAACTGAGTTCCACAGAGACATAACAGTTCATTATTAAATTCAAAACAAACTTATGTAACATAAAAAGTCCTAAATGACACCCTATTCCATACATAGTGCACTACTTTTGACCAGAACCCTATGGGCCCTGATTAACAGTAGTGCACAACATAGGGAAAAGGGTGCCGTTTGGGACATGTTTCTGAGGACTATGGCCCTCCTATAAGAACCTACTGGAGTCTGTCGCCACCTAATGGAAATATCACTCAATGACATCACACTGGAAATAAAAGGTATAACGGTTTTATTGATGCAGTCCTGATCCTAGAATTAGAATTCCATGGAATTGGCAGCAGTTGGAAGGTTGAATGTTGAAAATCAATCCCATATGATAAAAGTGTTCTCAGTCAAAATAAAAATATATATGTTATACAGTGAGGGAAAAAAGTATTTGATCCCCTGCTGATTTTGTACGTTTGCCCACTGACAAAGAAATGATCAGTCTATAATTTTAATGGTAGGTTTATTTGAACAGTAAGAGACAGAATAACAACAGAAAGATCCAGAAAAACGCATGTCAAAAATGTTATAAATTGATTTGCATTTTAATGAGGGAAATAAGTAAGATTTCTGGCTCCCATGTGTCTTTTATACAGGTAACGAGATGAGATTAGGAGCACACTCTTAAACGGAGTGCTCATAATCTCAGCTTGTTACCTGTATAAAAGACACCTGTCCACAGAAGCAATCAATCAATCAGATTCCAAACTCTCCACAATGGCCAAGACCAAAGGGCTCTCCAAGGATGTCAGGGACAAGATTGTAGACCTACACAAGGCTGGAATGGGCTACAAGACCATCGCCAAGCAGCTTGGTGTGAAGGTGACAACAGTTGGTGCGATTATTCGCAAATGGAAGAAACACATAATAACTGTCAATCTCCCTCGGTCTGGGGCTCCATGCAAGATCTCACCTCGTGGAGTTGCAATGATCATGAGAACGGTGAGGAATCAGCCCAGAACTACACGGGAGGATCTTGTCAATGATCTCAAGGCAGCTGGGACCATAGTCACCAAGAAATCAATTGGTAACACACTATGATGTGAAGGACTGAAATCCTGCAGCGCCCGCAAGGTCCCCCTGCTCAAGAAAGCACATATACAGGCCCGTCTAAAGTTTGCCAATGAACATCTGAATGATTCAGAGGAGAACTGGGTGAAAGTGTTATGGTCAGATGAGACCAAAATGGAGCTCCTTGGCATCAACTCAACTCGCCGTGTTTGGAGGAGGAGGAATGCTGCCTATGACCCCAAGAACACCATCCCCACGTCAAACATGGAGGTGGAAACATTATGCTTTGGGGGTGATTTCTGCTAAGGGGACAGGACAACTTCACCGCATCAAAGGGACGATGGACGGGGCCACGTACCATCAAATCTTGGGTGAGAACCTCCTTCCCTCAGCCAGGGCATTGAAAATGGGTCGTGGTTGGGTATTCCAGCATGACAATGACCCAAAACACACGGCCAAGGCAACAAAGGAGTGGCTCAAGAAGAAGCACATTAAGGTCCTGGAGTGGCCTAGCCAGTCTCCAGACCTTAATCCCATAGAAAATATGTGGAAGGAGCTGAAGGTTCGAGTTGCCAAACGTCAGCCTCGAAACATTAATGACTTGGAGAAGATCTGCAAAGATGTGTGCAAACCTGGTGGCCAACTACAAGAAACGTCTGACCTCTGTGATTGCCAACAAGGGTTTTGCCACCAAGTACTAAGTCATGTTTTGCAGAGGGGTCAAATACTTATTTCCCTCATTAAAATGCAAATCAATTTATAACATTTTTGACATGCGTTTTTCTGGATTTTTTTGTTGTTAGTCTGTCTCTCACTGTTCAAATAAACCTACCATTAAAATTATAGACTGATCATTTCTTTGTCAGTGGCAAACGTACAAAATCAGAAGGGGATCAAATACTTTTTTCCCTCACTGTACAGTGGGGAAAAAATGTATTTAGTCAGCCACCAATTGTGCATGTTCTCCCACTTAAAAAGATGAGAGAGGCCTGTAATTTTCATCATAGGTACACGTCAACTATGACAGACAAAAGGAGATTTTTTTTCTCCAGAAAATAACATTGTAGGATTTTTAATGAATTTATTTGCAAATTATGGTGGAAAATAAGTATTTGGTCAATAACAAAAGTTTCTCAATACTTTGTTATATACCCTTTGTTGGCAATGACACAGGTCAAACGTTTTCTGTAAGTCTTCACAAGGTTTTCACACACTGTTGCTGGTATTTTGGCCCATTCCTCCATGCAGATCTCCTCTAGAGCAGTGATGTTTTGGGGATGTCGCTGGGCAACACAGACTTTCAACTCCCTCCAAAGATTTTCTATGGGGTTGAGATCTGGAGACTGGCTAGGCCACTCCAGGACCTTGAAATGCTTCTTACGAAGCCACTCCTTCGTTGCCCGGGCAGTGTTTTTGGGATCATTGTCCTGCTGAAAGACCCAGACACGTTTAATCTTCAATGCCCTTGCTGATGGAAGGAGGTTTTCACTCAAAATCTCACGATACATGGCCCCATTCATTCTTTCCTTTACACGGATCAGTCGTCCTGGTCCCTTTGCAGAAAAACAGCCCCAAAGCATGATGTTTCCACCCCCATGCTTCACAGTAGGTATGGTGTTCTTTGGATGCAACTCAGCATTCTTTGTCCTCCAAACACGACGAGTTGAGTTTTTACCAAAAAGTTCTATTTTGGTTTCATCTGACCATATGACATTCTCCCAATCCTCTTCTGGATCATCCAAATGCACTCTAGCAAACTTCAGACGGGCCTGGACATGTACTGGCTTAAGCAGGGTGACACGTCTTGCACTGCAGGATTTGAGTCCCTGGCGGCGTAGTGTGTTACTGATGGTAGGCTTTGTTACTTTGGTCCCAGCTCTCTGCAGGTCATTCACTAGGTCCCCCCGTGTGGTTCTGGGATTTTTGCTCACCGTTCTTGTGATCATTTTGACCCCACGGGGTGAGATCTTGCGTGGTCTTGTATGTCTTCCATTTCCTAATAATTGCTCCCACAGTTGATTTCTTCAAACCAAGCTGCTTACCTATTGCAGATTCAGTCTTCCCAGCCTGGTGCAGGTCTACAATTTTGTTTCTGGTGTCCTTTGATAGCTCTTTGGTCTTGGCCATAGTGGAGTTTGGAGTGTGACTGTTTGAGGTTGTGGACAGGTGTCTTTTATACTGATAACAAGTTCAAACAGGTGCCATTAATACAGGTAACGAGTGGAGGACAGAGGAGCCTCTTAAAGAAGAAGTTATAGGTCTGTGAGAGCCAGAAATCTTGCTTGTTTGTAGGTGACCAAATACTTATTTTCCACCATAATTTGCAAATAAATTCATAAAAAATCCTACAATGTGATTTTCTGGAGAAAAAAAATCTCAATTTGTCTGTCATAGTTGACGTGTACCTATGATGAAAATTACAGGCCTCTCTCTTCTTTTTAAGTGGGAGAACTTGTACAATTGGTGGCTGACTAAATACTTTTTTCCCCCACTGTATATAACCATAGCGGCAGGTAGCCTAGTGGTTAGAGCGTTGTTCCAGTAACCGAATCCTCGAGCCGACAAGGTGAACAATTTGTCGATTTGCCCTTCAGCAAGGCACTTAACCCTAATTGCTCCAGGGTCGCCATTGAATGGCAGACCCTGGCCGTGACCCCACTCTCCGAGGAATAGGATATTCAAAAAACTGTCACGCCCTGGCTCGGGGGACTCTCGTATGTTGATTCAGGGTGTTAGTTTCTATGTTTTGTGTTGTAGGTTGTGGGTCTAGTTTGTATTTCTATGTTGGCCTGAGTGACTCCCAATCAGAGGCAACGAGTGTCAGCTGGTTGTCTCTGATTGGGAGCCATATTTAAAATGTCTGTCTTTCCCTTCGTGTTTGTGGTTTCTTGTTCCGTGTTGGTTGGTGTATGTAACCAGGGACGTCACGGTTTCGTTTTGTTGTTTTGATCGTGTGATCATTTATTAAATAAAGAATATGTTTGCCTTCAACGCTGCGCCTTGGTCCTCTCTTCTAGACGATCGTGACAGAAGAAACCACCAAGATGTGACCAAGCAGCGTGTCCAGGAGCCATCGCCAGGGAGATCTCTAACAGATCTCCTTCGCCTCCTCGACTGGGTCAAGCCGGATGAGGAGGAGAGGGGCTTGACATTGTGGCAGAAGGGCGAACGGCTGGCGAGGGACATGGAGACCTTGGCCACGGGTAGGAGTGAAGCCCAGAAATTTTTTAGGGGGGGGCTAACGCCGTGGACGACGGGCCAGCAGGAGACCGCGGCAGAGCGGCCCAGCGGATTGGCAGAGGAGGCCGCCAGGTTACGGGGGCCACTGGTCGAAGAGGGGGTGGAAGATGTAGAGGCACGGCGAGAGGTACTGGCGTGTGTTGCCAGTCCGGTCCGGCCTGTTCCTGATCCCCACGTAGGGCCAGTGGTGTGTGTTCCCAGTACGGTCCGGCCTGTTCCTGCCACTCGCACCAAGTCTACGGTGCGCATCGCCAGCTCGGCCCGGCCCATTCCTGCTCCCCGCACCAAGTCAGTGGTGCGTTTCGTCAGCCCTGTCCGGCCCGTTCCTGCTCTCCGCACCAAGTCTGTGGTGCGCGTCGCCAGCCCAGTCCGGCCCATTCCTGCTCCCCGCACCAAGTCTGTGGTGCGTTTCGTCAGCCCTGTCCGGCCCGTTCCTGCTCCCCGCACCAAGTCAGTGGTGCGCGTCGTCAGCCCGGCACGGCCCGTTCCTGCTCCCCGCACCAAGTCAGTGGTGAGCTTCGTCAGCCCGGTCCGGCCCGCTCCTGCTCCCCGCACCAAGTCAGTGGTGCGTTTCGTCAGCCCGGCTCGGCCCGCTCCTGCTCCCCACACCAAGCCAGTGGTGTGCGTCGTCAGTCCGGCACGGCCCGTGCCTGTTCCACCGGTGGCGGGTCCGGCACCGGTCAGGTGCTGCGTCACGCCGGAGCGAGAGCAATCCGCTCCACCAGTGTTCAGTTCAGCTCTGGTCAGCAGGGCCAGACCGGACCAGGGGTACTTTGGGGGGTTAGAGAAGGAGTGGGGATCATGCCCGGAGCCGGATCCGCCGCCTAGGCGGAGTGCCCACCCGGTCCCTCCCCTGTTGTGTTTGGTTGGCGCGGTCGGAGTCCGCGCCTTTAGGGGGGGGTACTGTCACGCCCTGGCTCGGGGGACTCTCGTATGTTGAGCCAGGGTGTTAGTTTCTATGTTTTGTGTTGTAGGTTGTGGGTCTAGTTTGTATTTCTATGTTGGCCTGAGTGACTCCCAATCAGAGGCAACGAGTGTCAGCTGGTTGTCTCTGATTGGGAGCCATATTTAAACTGTCTGTCTTTCCCTTCGTGTTTGTGGTTTCTTGTTCCGTGTTGGTTGGTGTATGTAACCAGGGACGTCACGGTTTCGTTTTGTTGTTTTGATCGTGTGATCATTTATTAAATAAAGAATATGTTTGCCTTCAACGCTGCGCCTTGGTCCTCTCTTCTAGACGATCGTGACAAAAACACATTTCCAATTCACACATGCGTATTAATACAGACTTGTACATGTGTGAAATAGGACAAATGTAAGCACTCACCAAATTATTATTATTTATTATTATTATTATTATTATACATGCATCATGACAAAAATACTATTGCTATTTGCAATGGAAAATCCCAATAATCACAGAATTAAGTAATGCAATACAGTAATCTTGACTATTCTGGGTTTGTAATTTTTTACCTGTAATCTGAAGTCATTTTGCTAATGAATAATCTACCCCTCCGTAATCTAGCTGCTGCAGTATCATTATGATAAGAAATATGTGTGCCAGTGTGTATAAATATGGCATAATATACAAATTACAGGACATTACGGGTTACGCAGGTTGGAAGTTGATCCCTGTGTGTGTGTGTGTGTATGTGTTACTAGGTATCAGGGTTCAGTAGGCTAAAAGTGATTGCCAACTTTCTCAACCAACTCTCTCTCTCTCTTTTTTTCTCTCTCTCTCTCTTGCTCTCGCTCTGTCTCACTCTGTCTCTGTCTCTCTCTCTCTCTCACACACACACACACACACGGGCAGACACACACACACACACGGACAGACAGACTGACAGGAACGCACACATCAGGGATAAACCGCCAAACTCCACGTTTCCTGTTTCTGACAGCAAAGAGCGCACTGTGCGTTATCTGTCACAGAACACACACACACACACACACTCTTTCTCTCTCACACACACATCCAGCGGCCGCAGCAGCAGCCGCACAGGAAGAACTGAGCGCTATCATCAGAGAGAGAGAGAGAGAGAGAGAGAGAGAGAGAGAGAGAGAGAGAGAGAGAGAGAACCACACAACAACAAGCTCATGCTGGCTCAAGCTGTCTCTCGACTGATGGACCACTCTACACATCAAAAGTTGTTGTTGCTGGAGTTGTTTTTACAGACGAGAAGGGGAGAGAGGGAACACTTACTGTCTGAGCATTGAGAGAAGAGAAGAGGAGAAGAGGACAGAAAAGAGAGGAGTGCAAAAGAGAAGAGAGTAAAAGAAGAATACCTTAGTCCCCTCTCTGAGCCCTGAGGAGAAGAAAAAAAAGAAACGTATTTTTCTGTTTTTAGTCTCTGATGGAATATCTTCTTGAGTGATGCAGATTGAACAGCCTGTGCGGCAGGACATGCAGTTCTACTACATGGTAAGTCTACGTGTGTGCGTGTGGGTGCATTCGCATATATGTGTCTCTGTGTGTGTGCTTGCCACACTTTTGACCAAAAGTAGTGCACTACATAGGGAATAAGATGCCATTTGGTATAAGGCTATGTTTGTCCTCCTAACTCAGTTAGCATTGCATTCAGCACACCTTTATCATGTTCCCCTTTCCTTATAGCTCTTCGTTCAATAAAACTCAATAAACCCCAGTGCCACTTCAGTCGACCTTTGGAATAATATTAAATTGTGTGTGTTTGTGCTTAGTGTGATTTTCGTAGTAGGACGTGGTTTTATATGACTATATCAATATACACTACCGTTCAAAAGTTTGAGGTCACTTAGAAATGTCCTTGTTTTCGAAAGGAAAGCCATTTTTTTGTCCATTAAAATAACATCAATTGATCAGAAATACAGTGTGGACATTGTTAATGTTGTAAATGGCTATTGTAGCTGGAAATGGCTGACTTTTAATGGAATATCTACGTAGGCGTACAGAGGCCCATTATCAGCAACCATCAGTCTTGTGTTCCAATGGCACGTTGTGTTTGCTATTCCAAGTTTATCATTTTAAAAGGCTAATTGATCATTAGAAAACCCTTTTGCAATTATGTTAGCACAGCTGAAAACTGTTGTGCTGATTAAAGAAGCAATAAAACTGGCCTTCTTGAGATTAGTTGAGTATCTGGAGCGTCAACAATTGTGGGTTCGATTACAGGACAAAAATGACCAGAAACAAAGAACTTACTTCTGAAACTCGTCAGTCTGTTCTTGTTCTGAGAATTGAAGGCTATTCCACATGAGAAATTGCCAAGAAACTGAAGATCTCGTACAACGCTGTGTACTACTCCCTTCACAGAACGTCAACAGTGAAGAGGCGACTCCGGGATGCTGACCTAGGCAGAGTTGCAAAGAAAAAGCCATATCCCAGACTGGCCAATAAAAATAAAAGATTAAGATGGGCAAAATAACACAGACACTGGACCTTTTCTTTGCAACTCTGCCTAGGTCAGCATCCCGGAGTCACCTCTTCACTGTTGAAGTTGAGACTGGTGTTTTGTGGGTACTATTTAATGAAGCTGCCAGTTGAGGACCTGTGAGGCGTCTGTTTCTCAAACTAGACACTCTAATGTATTTGTCCTCTTGCTCAGTTGTGCACCGGGGCCTCCCACTCCTCTTTCTATTCTGGTTAGAGCCAGTTTGCGCTGTTCTGTGAAGGGAGTAGTACACAGCGTTGTACGAGATCTTCAGTTTCTTGGCAATTTCTCGCATGGAATAGCTTTCATTTCTCAGAACAAGAATAGACTGACGAGTGGGTTCGATCCTGTAATCGAACCCACAATTGCTGATGCTCCAGATACTCAACTAGTCTCAAAAAGGCCAGTTTTATTGCTTCTTTAATCAGCACAACAGTTTTCAGCTGTGCTAACATAATTTCAAACGGGTTTTCTAATGATCAATTAGCCTTTTAAAATGATAAACTTGGATTAGCAAACACAACGTGCCATTGGAACACAGGACTGATGGTTTCTGATAATGGGCCTCTGTACACCTATGTAGATTTTCCATTAAAAATCAGCCGTTTCCAGCTACAATAGCCATTTACAACATTAACAATGTCTACGCTGTATTTCTGATCAATTTGATGTTATTTTAATGGACAAAAAAATTGCTTTTCTTTCGAAAACAAGGACATTTCTAAGTGACCCCAAACTTTTGAACGGTAGTGTATATAATACACTTTATGGGATACACAGTAGTTTGTGTTTAGTAGTGTTTTAATAACCTCAGATCGTCCCTGATCGTACCAATGATATGACCTCTCCCCTGATTAATGTATTTATGGTTCAGTGAAGTGAATGAATGCATGCCGCTGCTTGTAGTGGAGAGGGGATGAAACGATGGCCCTTACAAAAGTAACCCTCTCACATTGTCACATATAGCTCAAGCCTGACCCATGAAGCCCCTTGACTTTCTTCAAGAGTTTATGTGTGTTTGGCTAACCCTCAACCTTCCACCCTCCACCACTGACATACATCGCCGTCTTTTATTTTTTTGGGGAAACTGCAGTAAAAGTGCAGTAACTGCATTTGACTGTGGTATTTTAGATGCAGTAATTGCAGAATAACTGCAGTGTGCTGCAGTTGAACTGCAGTTATACTGCACTGTAACTGCAATTACACTGCAAAATTACTGCAGTAAAAACATTTGTTATTTTGGACGCAGTATTTGCAGCATACTGCAGTTATACTGCACTCTAACTGCAATCTTCTTTCGTAAGGGTTCTTTTTAGATTTGTGTCTGGACCATCTGTTTTAGAGCATAATTTAACCCAGGGATTACAAAACACATTCTTCTTCCTGGCAGACAGACAGACAGACAGATAATTTACCACTGAGACATGTTGTTTCTAGATTAACCAGTAATCTGCCATAGCTAAATCCATCAGGATGGAGTATTTTTACACTCTGCAATAATCTGCTGTTTTTATTGGTATGCACTCTAATATTCTAAATAGAATTGTGTGTGCCTGCGTGTGTGTCAATATTTGACGTCTGCTGCTGGTGGTTAGGACATTGCCTAACGTCTTGCCTGCTCAACAGTACAATGAACACCATCTGTTAATGGGAAAAAGTGGGAGGGAGGGAGGGAGGGAGGGAGCGAGGGAGGGAGGGAGGGAGGGAGGTGGAGGGAAGGAGACAGAGACAGAGGGAGAGAGAAAGAAAGAGGGAGAAAGAGAAAGAAAGAGAGGTGGGGTGGGGTGGGGTGAAGGTAGTGAGAGATGGAGGGATGGTGGGATGGAGGGAGAGATGGAAGAAGGGAGAGGGAGAGATGCAGAAATGAAGGGAGTGAGGTGGAGGGAAAGATGGAGGATGGAAAGAGGGGGAGAGGTGGGAGAAGGGAGGTGGAGGTATGTAAGGAAGAAGATAGTGAAGGATACTGTACTGTATGTATCCCTTCATTAGCGTGATTATAATCATACTCATTTAATGGATGCAGAAAATACATATAGACAGGTGCACAACAACCATCTTACTTCCCTGTTTCTTCTGCTTATTACGCTCTTCACTGTATTTATTCTCTCAGACAATCAGTTTTCCAATTATGTTACGTAATAACCTCTCTCGCTATGTAATACCTATATCATGTTATTCAATGTTGACAACATAATAGGCCTATAATTATATTGACATAATACAACATAATATTGATTGCCCTCCTACTCAAGTGGACATACTAATCTAACCAGGTGGTCTCTTAGAAATGTATTTTCTGTATTAACTGCTCTCTTACTACTGTATTTATGGTATCAGACGAAACTCAAAGCATATTACTGTAATGTCTCTATTGGTTGGCTATGGGCCAGAGTCCAGAGTAATCTCACTAAATACTTTCTCAAATTTAAATGATTGGAAATCTACTTTTCCTGTAATCCTGAGAAAAGTGTCAGTGGAGGTAGAGAGAGGAGGGAAGTAGGGGAGGTAGATTAACACCCCCCTCCCCCCCCCCCCCTTTTTCTCGAAGGAAAAGTTGAGGTCAAAAAATATTTCTACCAGCTAACGTCAATAAATCAACCATCCACTAAAATCTACGACTCTACTGGGCTGGATACCTCTTCTTGATTTAGTGCTAACACACGCTCACACACACACCAACAGAGACGTTACTCTTCTGGAGCGCTACTCTGTGGAAAACGTCTTGGGTACATATCTACTTGTGTTTGCTTTACTCACCCCTCTCTAGATTTATCTAAAGGAGTTCGTCCCACACACAAAAAACACCCAGAGACGTGTGCAGACATAGACACACAGAGAGAGACCCGTACACACTCACACACACACACACACACACACAGAAAAACACACACACATATGCATGCAAGCACACACACGGATGCGCACATACACAGCATCACAGCCGGCTACAGTACTTTACGTTCTTCCAGTGTCTCTCTGGGCGATTAATCTCTCTGCCTTCTGAACACTCAGTCCCAGTTTGTGTTTGTGTGTTAGTGTGTGTGTGTGTGTGTGTGTGTGTGTGTGTGTGTGTGTGTGTGTGTGTGTGTGTGTGTGTGTGTGTGTGAGCAATGAGTCTCTGTCTTCTGAACACTCAGTGCCAGTGTCTCTGTAGCGTGAGATAGTGTACCATACACTCCAAAAGTGGTCTTTGGCTTTCCCTATAGCTCTGTGGAAAGTGATGTACATGGAACGAAAAAAGGGTTCTACCTTGAACCAGGGTTCTACCTGGAACCAAAAAGGGTTCTTCAAAGGTTACTCCTATGGGGACAGTAGAAGAACCCTTTTAGGTTCTAGATAGCACTTTTTTTTCTAAGAGTGTATAAGCATCTGGTAATACTGCAAACTGTAAATATTGCATTTCATTTAGTCTTTGTCCTGAGACAGGAGTTTTGAAGAAGCATCCTTAAATTGGACTTCTATCATCATCAAAGAGAGGTTGAGTATCTCTTTGCTCAATCATTTATTGTTGTTCATGGTTGGATGGTGAGCCACCCAGAAGCATCTCTTTGGTGCTGAGAGGTGCAAAGCAACTCAATGATTGACGGTTTCTGACTCACAATGTCTAAGTACAAATACTTCTCGTGCCGTACTTTACTTAAGACCTGTTTAGACGCCACAGTCAGCAGGCTCAACATCAAAGCCCCATCTCCGTCAGTTTCCCCATTTCCCCTCTATTCCCAATGGAGGAATTCATACTGGACACAAAATAGCGTCCGTCTCTCTGTAGCTTTCATCACAAGATGGATGGCCGTCCGTGTCTGTGGCACCAGAGAGGAAGAGGCGAAGCGAGAGGTTTTATTCCGCCCAAAATCTGTCCACGAAAATAAGCCTACGAAGTGAAACATTTTTGTATGGAGAGTGTTGAATTTGGTCAACAAAAAATGTAATTGCTAATTTGCTACGTGAGGCTTATTTGATTGAATAGAAGTTTGTAATGGTCAGGTTGTTACGAATGCACTGACATAAGTGGATGCACATGGCATTTTGGCAACTTTGAAAAAAACTACTTTTTATCGGCGTTGTGCCTGTTTTCATATAGATAAAGGACTCATCACGGATATATCTCGTTTTAGCATGGACATTGCCATTGAGGGCTTCCACCATTTTAGTGTAATCAACTGGGTGGGGATTCCAATGAGTTGGGAGCAATCAGCCAATGAAGAAAAATAGAAAATGTACTACTTTAAAATGGAGATAACCTTAATGGCGCTGCCCATGCTGTCACAGACGTTATAATGACACAGATACAAAGATGAGTCTTCTATCTATCTCTATGGCCTGTTGTTCACATGCATATGTGCCATCTCATTGGCTAGAATGGTCCCACTTGATCTCGCCTCCTCCAGCTTGCCTTCCATCTTTGAGGAAATGTATTTCCAATATTAGAGCGGTCACTTGAATATCTTGTCAATATAATAGACAATCTTTGGTGGCACTGGGGCAAGGTCTGCCTCTTTGATGACCACTTCCTCTTTACCTTTGACCTCTACCTGTCTCTTCCTGTTCCTGTCCGTCACTCATTGTACGATCTGATATCCCTATGGCAGGGTTCCCCAACAGGTGACCCGCGTGTGGTTTTATTTGGCCCCCCAAGTTTTCAGAGCAAAACATTTTAGTTAAGTTTTTTTGTTGTTGTTGTTGGACATAATAGACTAAAAACACTAGGAAATCAGCTCCAATTGATTTTAATTTAAGAAATGTTCCAAGTATTCCCACGCATAATAGAGAGAAACATGTGATTGTATACAAATGTAAGCAAAGTTTGAAATGATTATGTTTTAGTCAAACATGATATCTGTTTGGGCTTCTTGCAGTCAATTTGGCATCTACAAATTATTTGTAATTATATTCTGGCCCCCCGAGCATCCACTCAATAAAAAAATTGGCCCGCAGCTGAATCTAGTTGATGATCCTGCCCTATGGTCTGACTATATAGTCTGAATAGGTCTCTAATCATTGTCATTCATTGATAGGTAAGCATATGGTCAACTAGAAGACTGTGCTTTTATCCAAAGGGACTTAACACATAATTCAGCCTGATTTGACCTATTCTTGAATCAAACCCACCCAACTAACTAAGCCAGGGGTGTCAAACGTCCGGCCCGCGGGCCGGATCAGGCCCGCAAACGGGTTTAATCCGGCCCGCGAGATGATTTTGTAAAGTATAAAAATGAGCTGCAATTTTTCAATAAAATAAACTGCTGTTCCAATTGTGTCCACTGGATGGCGCAATAGCAATTGTGTTAAGCAAGCAAACTGTTTATACCGGGGCAGAGCAAATAAGTCAAGCAAGTGCAGCCAGTCTGGATGAGCTACTTTGTTTTGCCCGCGATATGTATTACGGCTTCTACTTCTAACATTATGTGCTTTGGCACCCTCATTGCCCCAATATGTCTCTGTCAAAAAAGAGAAAAGTGGACGCAGAGTGCAGAGTGTTCCAAGAAAAATTGTCATCCTTCTATTTATTCACGGAATTGAATGGGAAAGCTGTATGTTTGGTGTGTTCACAGCATGTTGCAGTGCTGAAAGAATATAACCTTCGTCGCCACTATGTGAGTCTTCATGCCGACAAATATGACAACTTTCAAGGACAGCGGAGAAGAGAGAAGGTGAATGAACTGTTGGTGGGTCTGAAGAAACAGCAGTCTGTGTTTACTCACAGCCGAGACATCAGTGACGCTGCAGTGAAAGCTAGCTACCTCATTGCTAATGAAATCGCAGTGGCTTCAAAACCATTTAGTGAGGGTGAATTTGTAAAAACATGCATGATGAAGGCAGCAGAGATTGTGTGCCCTGAAAAGCACCAGGCTTTTGCAAATATCAGCCTGACAAGAAACACAGTTGCAGACAGGATTTCCGATCTTTCAGTGGATTTGGACAGCCAGTTGAAGCAAAAAGTAAAGTCATTTATTGCGTTTTCGGTTGCAATTGATGAAAGCACGGACATTACAGATGTTGCACAACTGGCCATTTTCATCCGCGGAGTTGATGACACATTGACCGTCACCGAGGAGTTCGTGGAGTTGGTGCCGATGACAGATACAACGACAGCAGCTGATATTTTCACTGCACTCGTCGGCGCGCTGGACAGGGTCGGAGTGGACTGGTCCCGCGCTGTCAGCCTGGCTACAGATGGTGCGCACTCAATTATCGGGAAAAAAGCAGGCGTTGTGACAAAGTTCAGAGAGAAAGTGCAATCTGCAAATGGAGGACGTAATTTTGGGACTTTTCACTGTATTTTGCACCAGGAGGCTTTGTGTTGCAAGTCATTAAAGATGGATAACGTCATGAAGGTGGTCATCCAAACTGTTAATTTCATCCGATCCAGAAGCCTGAATCACCGTCAGTTTGACAGCCTTCTCAGAGAGAAAGACCACATCTATGGCCTGCTATACCACACTGAGGTAAGATGGTTAAGCCGAGGTGCTGTGCTGAGGCGTTTCTTTGATTTACGAGAAGAAATTGAACAGTTCATGGAAGAAAAGGGCAAACCAGTGTTAGAATGTAATTCCGCAGAATGGATGCAGGACCTTGCATTTATGGTGGATGTTACAGAGCACCTGAATAACTTGAACAAACAGCTGCAAGGGCGCAACAAAGTTGCCACGCAGTATTATGACAGCATACGTTCTTTCAAGTTGAAGCTGTCATTGTGGGAGACGCAACTCGCCGGTGGTGATGCAGCTCACTTCCCCTGTCTGAAAAATGTGTGCGTGTCACGATCGTCTAGGAGCGAAGGAGACCAATACGCAGCGTGTTGAGCGAACATGATGACTTTATTAAATAAAGCAACCACGAAAAACAACAAATGACGATAGTGAAGTCCACAGTTACAAAGACCGTAAAGGAACAAAAACCCACAACCCCAAGGTGAAAACACACAGTATAAATATGGCTCCCAATCAGAGATAACGAGCCGACAGCTGACACTCGTTACCTCCGATTGGGAGTCATTGACCAAACATAGAAAACAACAACCTAGACACCCAACATAGAACATAAACACATAGACTGCACACACCCTGGCTCAACATAATGAGTCCCAGAACCAGGGTGTGACAGTACCCCCCCCTAAAGGCGCGGACTGCGACCGCGCCTCAAAACCCCCAAACAGGGGAGGGCTGGGCGGGCATACCTCCTCGGTGGCGGTTCTGGCTCCGGCCTAGACCACCACCCCACCATAGTCACTACCCGCTTACGTAGCCTCCTCCAAATGACCACCCTCCACCTTAACCCCACTAGATTAAGGGCCAGCACCGGACTAAGGGGCAGCACCAGGATAAGGAGCAGCACCAGGATAAGGAGCAGCACCAGGATAAGGGGCAGCACCGGACTAAGGGGCAGCACCAGGCTAAGGGGCAGCACCGGACTAAGGGGCAGCACCAGGCTAAGGGGCAGCACCGGACTAAGGGGCAGCACCGGACTGAATGGCGGATCCTGGCTGGCTGGCTCTGGCGGATCCTGGCTGGCTGGCGGATCCTGGCTGGACGGCTCTAGCGGATCCTGGCTGGACGGCTCTGGCGGATCCTGGCTGGACGGCTCTGGCGGATCCTGGCTGGACGGCTCTGGCGGATCCTGGCTGGACGGCTCATGGCTGGCTGACGTATTGGCTGCTCATGGCTGGCTGACGGATCTGGCTGCTCATGGCTGGCTGACGGATCTGGCTGCTCATGGCTGGCTGAAAGATCTGGCTGCTCATGGCTGGCTGACGGATCTGGCTGCTCATGGCTGGCTGACGGATCTGGCTGCTCATGGCTGGCGGAAGGCTCTGGCTGATCCTGTCTGGCGGAAGGCTCTGGCTGATCCTGTCTGGCGGAAGGCTCTGGCTGATCCTGTCTGGCGGAAGGCTCTGGCTGATCCTGTCTGGCGGAAGGCTCTGGCTGATCCTGTCTGGCGGAAGGCTCTGGCTGATCCTGTCTGGCGGAAGGCTCTAGCGGCTCCTGTCTGGCGGAAGGCTTTAGCGGCTCCGGTCTGGCGGACGGCTCTGAAGGCTCATGGCAGACGGGCGGCTTAGCAGGCTCAGTACAGACGGGCAGTTCATGCAGCGCTTGGCCGACGGACAGTTCAGACGGCGTTGGGCAGACAGGCAGTTCAGGCACCGTTGGGCAGACGGGCAGTTCAAGCGCCGTTGGGCAGACGGGCAGTTCAGGCGCCGTTGGGCAGACGGCAGACTCTGGCCGGCCGAGACGCACTATAGGCCTGGTGCGTGGTGCCGGAACCGGAGGTACCGGGCTGAGGACACGCATCTCAGGTCTAGTGCGGGGAGAAGGAACAGGGCATGCAGGACCCTGGGGACGCACATAAGGCCTAGTGCGTGGTGCCGGAACTGGTGGTCCCGGGCTGAGGACACGCATCTCAGGGCTAGTGCGGGGAGCAGGAACAGGCCGGGCTGGGCTGGCGAAGCACACCGTAGGCCTTGTGCGAGAGGCAGGAACAGGTCGGACCGGGCTGGAGACGCGCACCGTCCCTTTGGTGCGAGGGGCCGTACCAGGCCGGACCGTACTGGGGACACACACCACTGGCTCTACCCCGGGAACTGGAACGGGCCGGACCGGACTGGATACACACCTCAGTCTCTCACGCCGTGCCTCTACATCTCCTTTCCCTCCTTTAACCAGTAGCCCCCGTAACCTGGTGGCCTCTTGAATTCGCCCCTTCTCTGCCTCCGTTAGCCCCGTCGTCCATGCCCTGTGCCCCCCCCTAAAAAATTATTGGGGGTGCCTCTCGTCCGTCCGACGATGCCACTGCTGACGCCGCTGCTCCTCTTCTGCCTGGGTCTCCCCCTTCATAGCCCTCCGGTACCGGACGGCCTCCTCCTCGGTAATCTGCCCCCAACCGAGGAGGACATCCACCAGAGTCACCTCCTGTGTCTGTTCCTGGACACGCTGCTTGGTCGTTGTATGGTGGGTTTTTCTGTCACGATCGTCTAGGAGCGAAGGAGACCAATACGCAGCGTGTTGAGCGAACATGATGACTTTATTAAATAAAGCAACCACGAAAAACAACAAATGACGATAGTGAAGTCCACAGTTACAAAGACCGTAAAGGAACAAAAACCCACAACCCCAAGGTGAAAACATACAGTATAAATATGGCTCCCAATCAGAGATAACGAGCCGACAGCTGACACTCGTTACCTCCGATTGGGAGTCATTGACCAAACATAGAAAACAACAACCTAGACACCCAACATAGAACATAAACACATAGACTGCACACACCCTGGCTCAACATAATGAGTCCCAGAACCAGGGTGTGACAGTGCGCGACCCAACATGTGGCAGACATGAAGCGGTTCAAAGATAAAATAACGGGACTGTTAAGGGAGTTTGAGCAACGCTTTCAGATTTTTGGTGAACTGGAGAAAGACTTCAACGTTTTTTGTTCGCCATTCACCGTGAATCCCTCTGATCTGCCCGTCAGCATCCAACTTGAAATAATTGACTTGCAGTGTGACTCGGATTTGAAGGGCAAATTTGCCGCAGCTGGCTTGGACACATTTTATCAGAATCTCTTGCCAGGTTACCCCAACTTGACAGCCCTCGCTGCAAAACTGTTGTGCATGTTTGGAACCACATATCTTTGTGAGCAAGTTCTCTGTAATGAGCATAAATAAAACAAAGCTGCGCTCAAGGCTCACGCACAAGCACTTGAATCACATCCTGAAGTTGGCTGCCACTCAGGATGTGACGCCTGATATTGATGCGCTGGTGAAAGCTAAAAGATGCCAGGTATCAGGAGTCAAATAAACTATGCAACCCCACTTAAAGTGCTGCATGAGACACCCTGATATAGTTCTGTGATCTGTGATATACTTCTGTGAATCACTGAGGCATTGTGTGTTTGTGTGTTGTTTGTCCTCAGAATTTCAAATAACTTGAGGTGTTTTATGATTAATAGTGATGTTGTGCTTTTGGACACACTGTCCTCAGGCTCCAGCTTTATGTTTATATGTTTTTATGTTGATGTGCTATTGTTTTTAATTGATTTTATTTTATTTGTATATTTAACCTATTCTTGACTCTGTGGTTCTTGCACTTGTTTGGGGAACAGGATTTCATTATTTGTATCTACATTTCTGCCTGAGAAATGACACCCTGATATAGTTCTGTGATCTGTGAAACAGTTATGTGAATCACTGAGGCATTGTGTGTTTGTGTGTTCTTTTTCTTTAGAATTTTCAAATAAACTTCAGGTGTTTTATGATTAATAGTGATGTTGTGCTTGTACTATTTTGAACACACTGTCCTCAGGCTCCAGCTTTATGTTTTATGTTGATAGTATTAAAACAAAGAAAACAATCTGAAGTTGTTGTTTTTAAGTTATATATACCATGATTTTACCGGTCCGGCCCACTTGGGAATAGATTTTCCTCTATGTGGCCCCTGAGCTAAAATGAGTTTGACACCCCTGAACTAAGCCATTGGCTCAATTATAAATGAAAGGTGTTCTATTATTACTCTCTTCCAGCCTCCCATGTAAAACCCTCCATAAAGAACCATTTGAGAACCGTTTTTTCTAAGAGTGTATAAGAGAAGTGAAAATAAGACTTTATAACTATTTTAATTGGATATAATTCAAGCTTTTAGAGAAGGATATAGACTTTTTCTTTATTTCTCTTGCTCCCTCTCTTTTCTAAGTAGAAAGGAGCTGCTGCTCTGAGGTCAGGGGTTATTTTATTGTGAACATGGAATGAGCTTAAAGCTACAGTCTGTGATCTGGTCTAAGAATCTGTTCAATGGTCAATTAAATTCTTGACATTTACCCATTTGTTGAATTTTTGAATTGCAGACTGTAGTTTTAATTCTGTTCTTTGGTCTGGTATTACATTTTACATTTGAGTCATTTAGCAGACACTCTTATCCAGAGCGACTTACAGTTAGTGAGTGCATACATTTTTCATACATTTTTATCCTGTCCTATTAAGATTGGGACAGGATAATTAAATTCCAAGTTGATCTTAGAACACTTTGATAGAGCCAACTTCATCAGACAGAATTAAATACATTTGTCTGAGTTCCACATACCGACGCACACACACACACACACACACACACACACACACACACACACACACACACACACACACAGAGAGACAGACAGAGCAGCTAAAGACATCTTCTAAGAAGATGAATGAAGGAGTAATTCTCTTTAGTATCCAGTCAATCTAACTGTAGGGAGACCTGACTACGACTAGACTACTACACATGATCTATTGAATATATATATATATATATATATATATATATATATATATATATATAAATACCAGTTTCTTTTAGAGGTTAAGAGATCATATTTTATCTTATTTAATAATGTTTTCTCTGAATATATCCACTGTCGTAACTCTATAGACCTCGGTCATGACCCTCTATCAGTGCATCAGAAGAGGGAGTAGAGAGGGCACACACACAGAGGGCACACACACACACACACACACACACACACACACACACACACACACACAATAATCTAATAAGTATCAGGCTGATGCTGAATGTGCAGCCAAAGGAATGTAAGATAAACATCTCCAGATAATAGCAGAAATGTTGGTTGTGCGGTACACAAACATTCACACACACACCGCACGCACACACGCACAGACACACACATACACACACACACACACACATTAGTGCACTATATCGACCGGTATTGGGATAATCAATAATAGTTAGCATTGAGTTCAGGGTAAATCCATCTCAATTCAATCACTTTTTGACAGCACCTTTTTGATTTGAACAAAACCTTCCATACATACAGTATTTGCCCATTGTAGAAGTGCTCACAAAGTGACTTTGTGGACGTGAATGCCAAAACATTCAAGAGATAAAAGTGTTCAAAGTTGACACCTTTTGCATACCCCACCCTACAATGAGACATTAATTTCTTCATTACTGTAAACAATTTTTTGGTTGAGATTGATTTAATTTAAAAGCTTACAAACAGGGCTGTCAAACTACTTAATCATTTCTGGAAAACAATGTTGTAGCGTAGACCCTATTTTACATCATCTGAGGTTTTTGTGTTGTGCCCGCCGTCGGTTGAGACACAACATGCGCTTGAATACAGGGTGGGTGTCATGTTTTGGCTGATAAATGTACTAAAATGGGAATGAAATTGAAATTTCAACTTTCAAATGTTACCACAAAGATGGTTGGAGGTCCAGACATCAGAGAATGTTGATTTGAATGGGAATATCTGTTGTTTTAAATTACACTGTCAGTCCTCCATAGGAAACTGATTGAAATCATAGAAATATAGACAATAGAATATACATGATCATTTAAGTTGACATTCAACAGTGGGTGGACCAGCAGCCATCTTTGTGGTAGTAATTAGAAGTTCCAATTTAAATTCAATTTAAATGTAAATCGTGTACCAGATAAATTGCAGTGGCCATTCTATTAACTTTATTTCTATGATTGAAATGACACCCACACTGAATTCAAGATGATCTCACAACATGAAAAAAATCAAAGTTGATGTGTTTTTAGAGAATTGACGATACATGTAAGAACAAAATGACATAAAACAATAATACAAAATTCTAGAACTGATCAAATAGTTTAACAACCATGTTTGTAAGCTTTTAAATTATATCAAATTCAACCGTTTATCTGTTCCAGTGATGAAGACATGGATGTCTCATTGTAGGGTGGGGTATGCAAAATGGGTCAACTTTGAGCACCTTTTTCTCCTGAATGTTTTGGCATTCAGGTCCAAAAAGTTACTTTCTGACCACTTCTTCCATTGGCAAACATTGTTTAAAACAAAAGGGATGCTGTCAAAAAGTGATTAAATTTAAACTGATTTACTTTTCAGCTAGCTGTCACGCCCTGGCTCTGGGGTCTATGTTATGTTGAGCCAGTGTGTGTGATTCTATGTTTGTATATCTATGTTGGCCTGATTGGGAGCCATATTTAACTGTCTGGCTTTTCACTTTGTGTTGTGGTTTCTTGTTCTCATTTTGGTTTGTGTTTGTAACCAGAGACATCACGTTTTCGTCAGTTATTTTGATCGTGTGATCATTCGTATAATAAATATGTTTGCTTTCAACGCTGCGCCTTGGTCCTCCTCTCTCGTAGACGAGCGTGACAGAAGAAACCACCATAACAGGACCAAGCAGCGTGAAGAAGAGAGAGGATGGACTTGGGAGCAGTGGAGTAGGAGTCTTGACTGGGCCAAGCCAAGCGAAGAGGAGAGAGGTTGGACTTTGGAGCAGTGGGGTGAGAGTCTGGCGAGAGGGATGGAGGCCTTGGCCACGGGTAGGCGTGAAGCCCATACATTTTTTAGGGGGGGGCTAACGCCGTGGACGACGGGGCAGCAGGAGGCTGCCAGGTTACGGGAGTCACTGGTCACCAGGGGGAAGGAGGATGTAGAGGCACGGCGAGAGGTACTGGCGTGTGTTGCCAGTCCGGTCCGGCCTGTTCCTGATCCCCACGTAGGGCCAGTGGTGTGTGTTCCCAGTACGGTCCGGCCTGTTCCTGCTACTCCCACCAAGTCAGTGGTGCGTTTCGTCAGCCCGGCGCGGCCCGTTCCTGCTCCCCGCACCAAGTCAGTGGTGCGCGTCGTCAGCCCGGTCCGGCCCATTCCTGCTCCCCGCACCAAGTCAGTGGTGCGCGTCGTCAGCCCGGTCCGGCCCATTCCTGCTCCCCGCACTAAGTCAGTGGTGCGCGTCGTCAGCCCGTTCCGGCCCATTCCTGCTCCCCGCACCAAGTCAGTGGTGCGCGTCGTCAGCCCGGTCCGGCCCATTCCTGCTCTCCGCACCAAGTCTGTGGTGCGCGTCGCCAGCCCAGTCCGGCCCATTCCTGCTCTCCGCACCAAGTCTGTGGTGCGCATCGTCAGCCCGGCTCGGCCCGTTCCTGCTCCCCGCACCAAGTCAGTGGTGTGCTTCGTCAGCCCAGTCCGGCCTGTCCCTGCTCCACGCACCAAGCCTACGGTGTGCGTCGTCAGCCTGGTAAGGCCCGTTCCTCCTCCACGCACCAAGCCAGGGGTGCGCGTCGTCAGTCCAGCACAACCCGTGCCTGGGTCATGTCCGAGCCGGATCCGCCGCCGAGGCGGAGTGCCCACCCGGTCCCTCCCCTGTTGTGGTTGTTTGGCGCGGTCGGAGTCCGCGCCTTTGGGGGGGGGGGTACTGTCACGCCCTGGCTCTGGGGACTATGTTATGTTGAGCCAGGGTGTGTGATTCTATGTTTGTATATCTATGTTGGCCTGATTGGGAGCCATATTTAACTGTCTGGCTTTTCACTTTGTGTTGTGGTTTCTTGTTCTCATTTTGGTTTGTGTTTGTAACCAGAGACATCACGTTTTCGTCAGTTATTTTGATCGTGTGATCATTCGTAAAATAAATATGTTTGCTTTCAACGCTGCGCCTTGGTCCTCCTCTCTCGTAGACGAGCGTGACACTAGCTTCCGTCCTCCTCTGGGTATATTGACTTCAATACAAAACCTAGGAGGCTCATGGATCTCATCCACTTCCATAGACTTATGCAGTAATAATGACAACTTCCGGAGGACGTCCTCCAGCCTATAAAAGCTTTTGCAGCAAGAACTGACATGTTTGTCCACCCAATCAATCTCGTACTGAAGCATAAGCTACAGCTAGCTAGCACTGCAGTGTATAAAATGTGGTGAATAGTTGACTCCAAGAGAGAGAAAGACAATAGTTGAACAGTTTTTAACAAATTAATTTCTTCCAAAATGAAGGAGAAGCAAGAGAGAAATAGAGAGAGAGAGATTGTCATTTTCTTTCACTTACTTAACTAGCAAATGCAGCTTGCTAGTTTAGCCTACTGAAACATCCTGCTCAAACAGAATGATGCTATGTTAGCTAGCTATGACTATCCAA
>NC_139994.1:43494468-43858551 GCF_964263955.1 Coregonus lavaretus
ATCAACACTTGCCTCTCCTCTCCTCTCCTCTCCCCCTTTCCCCCTCTCCTCTCCTCTCCTCTCCCCCCTTTCCCCCTCTCCTCTCCTCTCCTCTCCCCCCTTTCCCCCTCTCCTCTCCTCTCCCCCCTTTCCCCCTCTCCTCTCCTCTCCTCTCCTCTCCCCCTCTCCTCTCCTCTCCCCCCTTTCCCCCTCTCCTCTCCTCTCCTCTCCTCTCCTCTCCTCTCCTCTCCTCTCCTCTCCTCTCCTCTCCTCTCCTCTCCTCTCCTCTCCTCTCCTCTCCTCTCCTCTCCTCTCCCCCCTTTCCCCCTCTCCTCTCCTCTCCCCCCTTTCCCCCTCTCCTCTCCTCTCCTCTCCTCTCCCCCTCTCCTCTCCTCTCCCCCCTTTCCCCCTCTCCTCTCCTCTCCCTCTCCTCTCCCCCCTTTCCCCCTCTCCTTGTCTTCTCCAAATGTGGAGTGATCCTGTTCCATTGCTGGTTTCCTCTGTAGCTCAATTGGTAGAGCATGGCGCTTGTAACGCCAGGGTAGTGGGTTTGATCCCCGGGACCACCCATACGTAAAAATTTATGCACACATGACTGTAAGTCACTTTGGATAAAAGCGTCTGCCAAATGGCATATTATTATTATTATTATTATTATTATTATAATTGTTTCACAGTGGTCAGGTGCCTTCACTTGTTATATGACAGGACAAATACATTAGACTATAATGACGAGAGGGAGAGAGACTTTTTTTTTGTAGGCTCATAGTGTTCTTACAGTGGTAAGGACTTGTTATATGACAGGACAAACTCATGTTAGGATATCCGGTGACTTACCTCTGCTCGCCTCCTCTGACCTCCCCTTGACCTGTTCTTGACCTCTTCAAGTACATGGGACTTCCTGGTTAAATAAAGGTTGAGTAAATATATAAAAATGGTCCTTTATGCCTGTATTCCCATCAAACCTGCTAATACACTCACTTTCTGATTTACCAGATGAATCGTTGATCCTCCTATTGATCTTTGATCCTCGGAGCCGCCTCCATTTGTGTGAGAGAGTGAGTGTGGGTATTTATTAGTGTTGTAGTACCGGTCTCGAGTCCGGTCTCGAGACCACATATTGAGTGTCTCAGTCTTGTCTCGGTGTCAAATACATTTGTACTCGATCTTGACTCGGTCCTGGACAGTGAGTACTCATAATTTCTTCCCGAGTCCAGCTGAGACCAGCGGAGTAAAAAACTCGTAATGATCAGCTTCCATTCAGTCAGCGCATAAAACCGCTTTGCCAGGCCAAATATACACACTCCTTTCTTGAAACATGAATATCTTAACAGCCTTTACATGTTTACGCAGTGGCAAACCTATAGGCCTACAGTGTGTGACAGGTTGGTGATTCTGGAAGGACAGCAACCGTAATACTAGTGCACTCATGTAGGAGAGTGCACTTTTTGTAAAACACGAAGGGCCAGTGGTGTAGTGGAGGGTACACGCAGGTATAAGCCGTATACCCACTTATTTTTCAGTGGGAATTGCTTATACTCAGTGGCGATTTTAGCATGTAAATCTTCGTGGGACAAACTCCCCAATTTCTTTTTATGCATGCCAGCAAAGCCACTACACAACACAACACTAAACAATATATTAATTGCACTATAACTGTGACAAACGGTGCCCACAAACTGTTAGCTCTAACACAAAGCTGTCCCAATAGCAGAGCGTTCTTTTCAGCACCATGGAGGGAATCCTTACCACTGCTACACCTAATCTATCAGCGGAGCCTTGTCTGGCAGCAAAACGGTTCATTCAGCCACATTTACTGCCTTTAAAAAAAATCTTGCTGATATGGCTGACTTGCTTAAACAAATGTGGTTTCTACTGACAACTGAGATGTACGAACTATGGCATAAGGGGACGACGAGCAGATAAGAGGCAATCCGTAATTTCGATCAAGACATTAATAAGCGAGCTAGGACGGACGTAGTCAATATAACCAGGATTGAAAAGGTTTTGCCAGTGGATTGTCGACGTTATTCATGATGATGACTGCTTGTCTAGCTTGCTAGCTAAGATTTTGAAAGTATGACGTTGACATGATCAGTCCAATCAAAGCTACGGTAGATAAGGTGATTTGACGCCATTTTATCTGTGGCCAATGACCTTGAGCCTTCTTGGATGGGCACTTCTAATATAACTCTATGGCAGCAGCCAAGGGGCTTGAATTTTCGAGCTCTCCCCGTAGATTTTGTGGTGACGTAGTGTCCCCTTGAGTGACAGAACACTGAGCAAATCACGGCGCAACTAGAGAACATTACCAACCCCTACGCTCCGTATTTTCCGTTGGCTGCCCTACCACCACAGAAAGCATTGATCTAGGCTGAAACACCTGCATTTTGGAGCTGCCTTACTCAAGAAAGCAAAAAATAGACCATGTTTGTATGCAGCTTTATTAACTAAAATATCTTCTTTTTTTTTTACATTGTTTGCAAACTGATATGTGACACATATTAATGCCAAAATAACATGCAAAACAGGCCCCACCTGCCCTGAATGACAGGTCGCCACTGTTTATACTCACTTCTTAATCCCTGCTGATGCGTATCAAAGTAGTGTAGTGGAGGTATAGGACGTATCAATTATGTAGGACAATAGAGAAATCATACACAAAGTAGCCTACACAATCGGAAAGCACGTGAAATATATTCACATGCGCGCCACAGCCTAGTTTCAGCGGAATATCATCTGCAGGCAGCAAGAGTGTGCAGCTCTCTACTGGTTTTGGCATGGAGCAGCTCACAGAAGAATGATATCGGTAGCCGGTAGGGTAGAAAATACATTTCAACTTATGATATCTACCAGTAAATGCTAACTAAGGCAACAACGGGTATGCAAACCCGGTACTGGTTAGTAGGCTATTTGTGATGCGCAATTGTCAACATGCTCTGTTTGCATCAGTGGCCTAGACATGGATGGGCCTGGGTGGACAGAGGCCCACCCACTGGGGAGCAAGGCCCTAACAGGCCTACCCAATCAGATTGATGTGGTTTAACCATTGTTGTGGACTTAGACCATCACATATTTGTATTTTTTCTATTTTAAAAAAGTGTGATTTTGAGAGTGAAAATCTGAAAAATCTATAGGACTTTCGCTGGGCGGGTCGTTTGGGAACTTTTTGGCAAGATTTGAGTATACCCACTTCTCCAGGCACCACTATACCACTGCATAGGGCCGATGGAAAGACAGCAGTCACACACAGCATGATGTTAAAGGGTAAGCAGTCCATAAACTCAGACATAATAAGCCAGTAGGTACCAAGCATAAGAATACAAAAACACAACCATTAAGCATTTCCCAATCTAAATGTACAACTATTACTTCCATTGCAAAAAAAAACATTTCACGTTTAGCACACAAAGTTACCAGTGACCTAAAGTTTAAAGGGGAATTTGTAACTACTTTGCAAATATGAAACAAACAGACAATCATAATATCAGTAAAAAATATCAAATTCCCAATTTATGCTACAAAACCAATTTTATAAGAGTTTTAAAAACAGGTTATATTTGACTCAACGTTCCATGATGTACAGTAAGGCATTGTTGGCAGAATAGATGGATGTAGTTCAATACATGATTAATATAATTCACCAATAAATTTCTTGGTAGTCCAAAATATATTGCTATCAGGTTGTAAATTACAGCTGGCCTGGTACATTGTTTGCTGCCTCCATTCGGGATGCACTGTTTCAGTTTCAATGACTCAATATTCTGGACAAAAATTGACAAATGTGTCTAAGGCTGGGATGTCAATACAATCAAACTCGCAAAGGGCAATGATCACAAGTCAGTCATAACGTGGCTAATAGGCTAGCGTATCTATTTATGTAGCAAGCTGAAAACATGGAGCCTAACGTTAGCTAGATAGCTAGCTAGCTAGCTGCTTGGAGGATGTCATGTCATGCCATTGGAGGAGTGGGTGAGTGACTGACTTTTTCCCCTCATTGTTTTTTGGTGGCTATACACAGCTAGAGATGCAGGTGTCATTTGGTTAGCTAGCAAGAACTTGAACGACTGTTATACAGTTAGCCAGAGTGATTTTGCGAACCAAGAGATATGCTATCTATTCCGATTTCAGAGCATTCTCGTCTGACTGTGCCAGAGTGCAACAACTGCTGAATATAATAATAATAATAATATGCCATTTAGCAGACGCTTTTATCCAAAGCGACTTACAGTCATGCGTGCTTACATTTTTTTTTTGTGTATGGGTGGTCCCGGGGATCGAACCCACTACCTTGGCGTTACAAGCGCCGTGCTCTACCAGCTGAGCTACAGAGGACCACAATATGACCGGTGTCAGTAAACGTAGGCAAAAAAAGTAATAGTTAGGCAAGAAAGATAACATGTAAACAGCCTAACCAGCTATTTTTTCATTTTTAGTCATTTAGCAGACACTCTTATCCAGAGCGACTTACAGTTAGTGAGTGCATACATTTTCATACTGGCCCCCCGTGGGAAACAAACCCACAACCTTGGCATTGCAAGCGCCATGCTCTACCAACTGAGCTACAGGGGACTATGTTAGGGTGAGTAAAATGGTCAGTGAGGTGTTCTCTCATTTGTGTCTGGAAGTGGCTCGCTAGCCAACTTTAGCCAGTTAGCTTGGGTGCTTGGTTGGGACAAGCATACATTGGCAGGCAAACTGCAGAAGGACGAAGAGGCTTCAATTCCCCATCGTTTATAAGTGCAATTTTGACTGCCAACTAGCTGAAAAAGTTTGAGAGGGTTTATCTAATGTTCCTTCTTTAGATTTGAGCTCATCTTGCTCTGCCTAACATTAGTTGTTGATTTTTGTTGTTGTTGATGTGCATAACTGAGGGAGAGAGAGCCTACCTTTTCATGGTTGTTTGATCAATAGGACTGTCATGTTCCCAAATACTCCTGTGGTGTTTACATATTTGCAGAAATCCATTCAGGTGTATTTTGTGGCTTTTGGCGAATGCGTTCTAATGATCTGTTGCAACTTCCTGTAAACAAACAGTCCAGTTTAAAGTGAATGATGGCAGGCCCATGTGGCAAATGGCTTGTTTGTATAAAGGTCTACTGTAGCTCTGATTGGCTATAGCTGTGTAGACTCCGGTCCTGGACAAGACAGATGTTCTTATTCGGTTTTATTTACTGCAGTGTCTGTTAATTGTTCAAACGCATGGCCACTTTCCGACTTTATATTGCTATAGAATTTTCACAAATGCCTTAGTATAAGTAATTTCCAAACATTCTTAGAATTTATGAAAACGTGAAAATGACCATATCTAAGTGTTCGCTTGTCAGACATTTTTGTTAAGTGTCCTATTCTTCCTGGGGGTGTATATGAACAAATTTTAATACGATTTCTTGTTGCTAGAATACTGTCAGTTCACATTAAATGCAACAATGTTTCACACACATAAGGTATTTTCAAAGAGATGGCTAACAGCAAGCGCACTGCAATAAAAAAACACAGTTCCTCCCACCAGATGATGATCATTTGAAACTTAACATCTTGTTGATAGTTATTCTTGAAATGGGAAAAGCTACTTAGCAACAAAATCCTCTTTGATAACACCTGCTGCAGCCGCTGAAAACTAGCCGACAACAAAAGCTAGCAAGCTAGACCATGGGAAAACTACTGCTCGCTATTGTGCAGTGACCTGTTAGCCTTCAAGAAGGCAGAAGTTTCCATACGTTTTTGTAAAAAACGGTCCCACTCATTAAGTCAAAATGTGATTGGTTGATTCCACTGTCAGTCCTAAATTTGGCCCTAATGCAGTTGAATGGCAGATGCCTTATCTAGCGTATGATGGCCTAGCCAATGGCCAACTTAGCTAACTAGATTTATCTCCCCAGAGACCAGCAAAGAAAAATCCTGAATGGATATTTTTTTCGCTTCAGTGTTAACCCTTTCCTTTCCAACAAAAACTGTAGAGATTAAATCAGAACATAATTGAAAATAATAATATAATTATCATTATTTTTATTTTATTATAATCATTATTTTATAAATACTTAGCCCTTCTCTGAAGGTGTTTGGGTTAGTAATAATTTGTAGAGTGGCTCTATTTTCCATCAGCATGCATTTTTTTCACTATTATCAATGTCTAAAGAATCCATATGTTGTTCTGAAATATGAACACAGCAATACTGGACATTTTGAACTCTGATTATGGTGGGGATTTTACAAAATTACAATCACGGTCTTGAATTGGACTCGCATTTTTCTGGTCTCGGTCTTGACTCTGTCTCGGACCCCTTGTCCCCTCCTGGTCTCGGTTTTGACTCGGTCTCGTCCCACCTCTGGTCTTGGTCTTGACTCTGACTCGATTTGCTCCGGTCTTGGTCTTGAATCTGTCTCGCTTTAGGTGGTCTCAAACACAACACTGATATTTATGCAGATCACTAATTGTGCGTTCCGCTGAGGGGACGAGGATGGCATGGCAGCTTCTCTCTGAGACATGCTGATGAAGGGAGCGGATGGGAAGTCTCTCTCTCTCTTTCTCTGTCTCTCTCGCCACCTCTCATCTCTCCCTCTACATCCCCCTTATATGCAGGTCATAGAGTCATGCTATAGCCACCTACAGTTGAAGTCGGAAGTTTACATACACTTAGGATGGAGTCATTAAAACTAGTTTTTCAATCACTCCACAAATTTCTTGATAACAAACTATAGTTTAGGTTAGGACATCTACTAAACTATAGTAATTTTTCCAACAATTGTTTACAGAGATTATTTCACTTATAATTCACTGTATCACATAATAATAATAATCACAATTCCAGTGGGTCAGAAGTGTACATACACTAAGTTGACTGTGCCTTTAAACAGCTTGGAAAATTCCAGAAAATTATGTCATGGCTTTAGAAGCTTCTGATAGGCTAATTGACATCATTTGAGTCAATTGGAGGTGTACCTGTGGATGTATTTCAAGGCCTACCTTCAAACTCAGTGCCTCTTTGCTTGACATCATGGGAAAATCAAAATAAATCAGCCAAGACCTCAGAAAAAAAATTGTAGACCTCCACAAGTCTGGTTCATCCTTGGGAGCAATTTCCAAATGCCTGAAGGTACCACGTTCATCTGTACAAACAATAGTACGCAAGTATAAACACCATGGGACCACGCAGCCGTCATACCGCTCAGGAAGGAGACGCGTTCTGTCTCCTAGAGATGAACGTCCTTTGGTGCAAATCAATCCCAGAACAACAGCAAAGGACTTGTGAAGATGCTGGAGGAAACAGGTACAAAAGTATCTATATCCACAGTAAAACGAGTCCTATATCGACATAACCTGAAAGGCCGCTCAGCAAGGAAGAAGCAACTGCTCCAAAACCGCCATAAAAAAGCCAGACTACGGTTTGCAACTGCACATGGGGACAAAGATCGTACTTTTTGGAGAAATATCCTCTGGTCAGATGAAACAAAAATAGAACTGTTTGGCCATAATGACCATCGTTATGTTTGGAGGAAAAAGGGGGTCACTTGCAAGCCGAAGAACACCATCCCAACCGTGAAGCACGGGGGTGGCAGCATCATGCTGTGGGGGTGCTTTGCTGCAGGAGGGACTGGTACACTTCACAAAATAGATGGCATCATGAGGAAGGAAAATTATGTGGATATATTGAAGCAACATCTCAAGACATCATTCAGGAAGTTAAAGCTTGGTCGCAAATGGGTCTTCCAAATGGACAATGACCCCAAGCATACTTCCAAAGTTGTGCAAAATGGCTTAAGGACAACAAAGTCAAGGTATTGGAGTGGCCATCACAAAGCTCTGACCTCAATCCTATAGAACATTTGTGGGCAGAACTGAAAAAGCGTGTGTGAGCAAGGAGGCCTACAAACCTGACGGGCCAAAATTCACCCAACTTATTGTGGGAAGCTTGTGGAAGGCTACCCGAAACGTTTGACCCAAGTTAAACAATTTAAAGGCAATGCTACCAAATACTAATTGAGTGTATGTAAACTTCTGACCCACTGGGAATGTGATGAAAGAAATAAAAGCTGAAATAAATAATTGTCTATACTATTATTCTGACATTTCACATTCTTAAAATAAAGTGGTGATCCTAACTGACCTAAGACAGGGAATTTTTACTAGGATTAAATGTCAGGAATTGTGAAAAACTGAGTTTTAATGTATTTGGCTAAGGTGTATGTAAACTTCCGACTTCAACTGTATGTTCCACTACTCTACTGGCGAAAACAGGATAGATGAGTGTGAGGGGTGGAGTGTGTGTGAACAACTCCTGTCATTTCTCATGTTCTTCTGTCCCCAGCTCGTTTATCTGTTATGTGACAAAGGCTTATTCCCCGCTGTTCGGTTGTTCTTGATGGACAGAAAGAAAGAAAATATGAGTGTGTGTGTGCCCATCATGACCTGCTGTCTTCTCCTTCTCTACAGGGACCATGTCAACTCATGTACACACACACACACACACACACACACACACACACACACACACACACACACACACAGAGACACACACACAGGTCAACCCCTGTCCCATGTCTGTTCTCTTGTCTTCCTGCAGCACATGTTTCTGTTATGTAACGAAAGCCTTTGTTTCCAAATTGGTTCCCCGCTGTGCTGTTGTTCCTGACAGACACAGCAGAAAGAAAGAAAATACTTGTGTGTGTGTTCATCATGCCCTGCTGTCCTCTCCTTCTCCACAGGGACAAGGTCAACACCCGTCCATCTTCTATTCTCCTTTACCACAAACACACACACACACACACACACACACACACACACACACACACACACACACACACACACACACACACTCACTCACTCACTCACTCACTCACTCACTTCTCCTGTCCTCCTGTCCTGAGCACATGTATCTCTTACGTAATGAAGGCTTTTGTTCCCAAATTGGTTCCTCACTGTGCTGTTGTTCTGGACCGACACAGTTGTTCCTGACAGGTGATAGCCACAGCATAAAGAATGAACCACAATAGTTTTTATGTGGGTCAAGTTATTGCACAATCATCAATAATCTCTGTAATACTGTATAAACAGGCACAATGGAAAAAGTATTGGAGACAGAGATACACAATTTTAGTTAAGAGTCATCAGTTTGTTTGCTCATTCATTCATTTGTTTTAGATTAGAACATTCTAACAGTTCTGTTCCAGAATCTCTCAGTTCAGTAAGGATTGACTTGTCAGCCGTTTGTGAGTGATTGCATAGTCCAAAGAGTGTATTTATTCCTGGCTGGATTGAGGATTCGAAAGCTCCTGAGAGCCATGTTGGTCAGGTTGGTGAGAGGGTGTCTGTATTCTTTGCTGGGTTGCAGAATGGCAAGGCTAGGTTGGTGACAGGCAGATGGTTTTAGGCCTAGTGGCACCAGCAGTAATGTGAGCAGCGTAACTGGGAGCCACATAGACGTCAGCCAGATGTGATGCTCTGCATCTGGAGAAAATGTACTATGACAGAGATGGAGACGACCCTTGGGAGGCATGAACACAAACACAGGCATGAACACACTCCAATTTGCTTACCGCCCCAACAGATCCATAGACGACACAATCTCAATTGCACTCCACACTTCCATCACCCACCTAGATAAGAGGAATACCTATGTGAGAATGCTGTTCATTGACTACAGCTCAGCGTTCAACAACATTGTCCCCTCCAAGCTCATCACCCAGCTTAGGACCCTGGGACTGAACATCTCCCTCTGCAACTGGATGCTGGACTTCCTGATGGGCCGACCCCAGATAGTGAGGGTAGGCAACATCACCTCCGTCACACTGATCCTTAACACGGGGGCCCCACAGGGGTTCGTGCTTAGTCCCCTCCTGTACTCTCTGTTCACCCTCGACTGTGTGGCCACGCACGACTCTAACACCATCATCAAGTTTGCTGAAGACACGAAGAAGATGAGACAGCCTAGAGGGAGGAGGTCAGTGACCTGGCTGTGTGATGCCGGGACAACAACCTCTCCCTCAAATATTCTCTTGAGACGACAGGAGTCATGGAACCTGGTGGAATCTGGCCACTCCAGAGGTCAATTCTAAGGGTCAAAGGTAATCTATTTTCCATGTTGTTTTGTTTAATTTGCTGGTGACACACACACACACACACACACACACAAACTGCTGACGGATACTTTCCAACTCCACTCCAGCGCTCTGACTCAAAGCATCTGTACATGGGAATAGGAAGTTGGGGGCTGGAGTTTTCCAGGACGGATTTTTTAGGCTTTGTCAGTGGTTTCTACCCCAACGTCAGAGCTTCCCAGAAGTAGTTCCCAAATGACAGGGGTCAGTCAATGACAGTCTCATTGGTTTAGTTTGCTTGATGGATCACAAATATATGTGCAAGAAAAGTCTGTGAACCCTACTGCTCTTTTTGAGTAAAAAAATGTATGTTTTGATTTGTTTCATTTTCCTGAACTGCTGCAGGTCTATGCATGAATATTATTAAGAGCATATATTATTAACCAATGGTTGGTCTCCCTACGGCAGCACTTCCTAAATGATGATAGGGTCCCTGGAGTGACATTGGTTTTGTTTGCTTTGGCGGGTCACAACTTGACAATCCCAAAAGCGTTGTGTAAGAAAAGTTGTTGGGCCCTGCTACTGCTCTATTGGACTGCTGCAGTAATCAACAACATCTTGTTTTTTGCCCCAAAAAGGTTTTCAAGTTCATTCAGGAAAATTCATGTATTAGGTTTAACCATTTATGAAATAATAAACGACTGGTTGTTTTGGTCTTGGGGATCAAGCTCTGTCCATTAGTGGTGCTCCTCGCAATATTAATGCGTTAACCCTGTGAGATCCAAGCATAGATCCAAATGAGGAAAAAATGTATTATACTTCAGAAATACTTGTAATATTTCCATTTGAAGTTTGTAGAACAATCTTCTGGAAATGTTGCAAAAATGCAACATTGGGCTTCAATAGAAGGAAAAATATGTGGTAAGAAGACTGTGATTCTATTAAAATCATCTCAAAATGGTCCAAAAGCATTTACATGTGATGGAATATATTGTCTAATGGTAAATAAATCTGAAATGAAGTCCTATTTAGACTGAAATAGCCAAATTGATCAACTCGACCAGTCCAAACCGTTCCAGGCATAAGCGACATATTGGTCGCTTAGGGCCCCCAAATAAATAAATATATACAGTGCATTCGGAAAGTATTCAGACCCCTTGACTTTTTCCACATTTTTGTTACGTTTCAGCCTTATTCTAAAATTGATTAAATTGTTTTTTTTCCTCATCAATCTACACACAACAGATCTATCATGATGACAAAGTAAAAACATTTTTCTTTGACAATTTTGCAAATGTATTAAACATAAAAAACTGAAATATAACATTTACATAAATATTCAGACCCTCTACTTGGGTATGACGCTACAAGCTTGGCACACCTGTATTTGGGGAGTTTGTCCCATTCTTCTCTGCAGATCCTCTCAAGCTCTGTCAGGTTGGATGGAGAGCGTCGATGCACAGTTATTTTGCAGGTCTCTCCAGAGATGTTCGATCGGGTTCAAGTCCTGGCTCTGGCTGGGCCACTCAAGGACATTCAGAGACTTGTCCCAAAGCCACTCCTGCGCTGTCTTGGCTGTGTGCTTAGGGTCGTTGTCCTGTTGGAAGGTGAACCTTCACACCAGTCTAAGGTCCTGAGCACTCTGGAGCAGGTTTTCATCAAGGATCTCTTTGTACTTTGCTCAGTTCATCTTTCCCTCGATCCTGACTAGTCTCCCAGTCCCTGCCGCTGAAAAACATCCCCACAGCATGATGCTGCCACCACCATGCTTCACCGTAGGGATGGTGCCACGTTTCCTCTAGACGTGACGCTTGGCATTCAGGCCAAAGAGTTCAATCTTGGTTTCATCAGACCAGAGAATCTTGTTTCTCATGGTCTGAGCATCCTTTAGGTGCCTTTTACTGTAGAGTGGCTTCCATCTGGCCACTCTACCATAAAGGCCTGATTGGTGGTGGTGCAGAGATGGTTGTCCTTCTGGAAGGTTCTCTCCCAACTCTGGAGCTCTGTCAGAGTGACCGTAGGTTCTTGGTCACCTCCCTGACCAAGGCCCTTCTCAGTGGTGTAAAGTACTTAAGTAAAAATACTTTAAAGTACTACTTAAGTAGTTTTTTGGGGTATCTGTACTTTACTTTACTATTTCAATTTTTGACAATTTTACTTTTACTTCATTACATTCCTAAAGAAAATAATGTACTCTTTACTCCATACATTTTCCCTGACACCCAAAAGTACTCGTTACATTTTGACAGGAAAATGGTCCAATTCACGCACTTATCAAGAAAACATCCTTAGTCATCCCTACTGCCTCTGATCTGGCGGACTCACTAAACACAAATGCTTTGTTCGTACATTAATAGAGTGTTCCCCTGGCTATCTGTAAATAAAATAAATAAAATAAAAAACAAGAAAGTTGTCGTCTGGTTTGCTTAATATAAGGAATTTGAAATTATTAATACTTTTACTTTTGATACTTAAGTATATTTTAGCAATTCCATTTACTTTTGATACTTAAGTATATTTAAAACCAAATAGTTTTAGACTTTTACTCAAGTAGTATTTTAATAGGTGACTTTCACTTTTACTTGAGTCATTTTCTATTAAGGTATTTGTACTTTTACTCAAGTATGACATTTGAGTACTTTTTCCACCACTGGCCCTTCCCCCCCGATTGCTCAGTTTGGCCGGGTGGCCAGCTCTAGGAAGAGTCTTGGTGGTTCCAAATTTATTCAATTTAGGAATGATGTAGGCCAGTGTGTTCTTGGGGACCTTCAATGCTGCAGAATTTTTGTGGTACCCTTCCCCAGATCTGTGCCTCGACACAATCCTGTCTCGGCACTCTACGGACAATTCCTTCAAAATCATGACTTGGTTTTTGCTCTGACATGCACTGTCAACTGTGGGACCTAATATAGACAGGTGTGTTGCTTTCCAATCAATCTCATAGCAAATGGTCTGAATGATTATATAAATAAGGTATTTCGTTTATTTATTTTTTTATACATTTGCTAACATTTCAAAAAACCTATTTTCACTTTGTCATTATGGGGTATTGTGTATATATTGATGAGGATTTGTATTTATTTAATCCATTTTAAAATAAGGCTGTATCGTAACAAAATGTGGAAAAAGGAAATGGGTCTGAATACTTTCCGAATGCACTGTATATACTGTGTGTACAAAACATTATGAACACCTTCCTAATATTGAGTTACACCCCCTTTTGCCCTCAGAACAGCCTCAATTTGTCGGTCATGGACTCTACAAGGTGTCGAAAGCGTTCCACAGGGATGCTGGCCCATGTTGACTCCAATGCTTCCAACAGTTGTGCCAAGTTGGCTGGATGCCCTTTGGGTGGTGGACCATTCTTGATACACACGGAAAACTGTTGAGCGTGAAAAATCCAGAAGCGTATTTAACCTGTCTCCTCCTGTTTATCTACACTGATTGGTGGATTTAACAGGTGACATCAATAACGGATCATAGCTTTCACCTGGATTCACCTGGTCAGTCTTTGTCATGGAAAGAGAAGGTGTTCCTAATGTTTTGTGCATTCAGTGTATTTTTTTGGAACTCAGTCAGGGTCTCAATTTACTATTGAGAGTAAGAATAGTCTAATTTTGAAATTTAGCTATTTGTACATTTGGTTGTGCATCATTCTGCAGTTTTTCTCTCGATATGTCAGTCGCTGACAGTCACTCAATTAGCCATGTCAGCTAAGAATTTTTAGATTGTAGTTAGTCTATCCAGTTTTCTAAACTTGTAGTAATCATGGCCGTATACTGACCGGGCATGCAGGGCATGTGCCCAGGGCCCTGACCTCCAGGTGGCCCCCGTTGATTTTGTTAAGGCGTCAGCATGCTTCGGTTCAGCTGGCACCTAGCCGAACTTGGCTAGGCGAACCAAACCAGTGTGCTCGCATACTCCCTTAAAAGACATTTGCTGGAAAAACGACAATAGTACTGTTTGCCCATCTTTAGACTGCCTCAAAATAGTCTGAATTAATCTAAGATAAATCAAGAAATCGCTCATAAATGTTTTACGTTTTTGCAGAGGAGATCTTAGTCGCACAATTTTACATCTAACTAGGATGTTTGGTGCAGTATTTCTCAAGTACATTTTTTTTGCATGAACACAATTAGTCTCTCATTGAATGAAAACAAACGCTTCATTGAAGAATCCCTATTGTTGACCAATAGCTGAGGAAGAGGCGTAGACTTTGGCTACAGACTTCGGCTTGCCTCGAGAAAATGTTTTGTGTGCTACTAACAACCGAAAGAAAACTGAAAAAACCTTTGCCGAAGACCAAAAGAGAACAGAAACGTCACAAAATGTCGTCATTGTCACGGTTTCGGCCGAGGCGGCCTCTCTCCCTTGTTCGGGCAGGCTTCGGCGTTCGTCGTCTCCGGAATTCTAGCTGCCACCGTTCTATGTTCTGTGTTTCCTGTTTGATTAGTTGTGTCTGTCAGCCACACCTGTTTTGTGTTAGGTATCATTATGCACCCTATTTAGTTCCCTGTTTGTGTGTATAGTGTTGTGTGTAATTGTTTCGTGTCAGGTGTATGTGCGTAACCTGTGTTTTCGGTACGCCTTATCTATTGGCTTCCTCCTCGGTTGAGGAGAGTTTTGCGCTCTGTGTTTTGTGCGCTCGTGTGTGACGCCTGTGAGCGTCTGTTTGGCCTCAGGCCGCTTTTTGGATTATTTTGCTCTAGTAAAGTCTTGTTGGACTGTACCTCTGCTTCTGCGCCTGATTCCACACCACACCATTTCAACACCCTTGACAGAATTACACACCTTACAACATGGAATCAGCGGGAGCCGAAGCAGCGCCGACGAGACTGGAGGTCCAGGTTCGGGAGCAACAGGAACAGATCCTCCAGATGGGTACCGCCCTGCAGGAGGTAATCACCACGCTCCGAGGCTGGGGCGCACCTCCACCACCTTCCTCACCGCCAGCCCAGCCAGCACCATCGGCCAGCCTGCCCATTCCAGCGCCAGAACACCGAGGTATCCGACTCGCTCTCCCGAGGGCCTACGACGGAACTGCGGCTGGGTGTCAGGGATTCCTCCTCCAGGTGGAGTTGTACCTGGCCACCGTACACCCGGCCCCCTCGGGGCATGAGAGCGTGTCTGCCCTGATATCCTGCCTGTCCGGGAAGGCGTTGGAATGGGCCAACGCGGAGTGGAGGAAGATCGACGTCGCGAGTATCACCTACGACGAGTTCTCCCGTCGCTTTAGGGCGGTGTTCGACCATCCCCCGGAGGGGAAAGCGGCGGGGGAGCGTTTGGTCTTCCTCCGGCAGGGGAGGAGGAGTGCTCAGGAGTTCGCGCTTGAATTCCGTACTCTAGCGGCTGACGCAGGGTGGAATGAGCGGGCCCTCGTCGATATATATCGATGTAGCCTAAGGGAGGACGTCCGTAGGGAGCTGGCCTGTAGGGACACCAGTCTCTCTTTTGACCAGCTGGTCGACATGTCAATCAGGTTAGATAACCTATTGGCCACCCGCGGACGTCCTGAGGGGGGTCCGTCCATTTCACCCTCCAGCGCATCCGAGCCGTGTCCCATGGAGCTCGGGGGCGCTGGCGCTAGAGGTAGGAGGAGTCGGCAGGTGAGGGGGTCCATCCACTGCACCAACTGTGGTCGGGGAGGACACACCGCGGCTAGGTGCTGGGGATGGCCTCCTCGGGGAGATGACGACAGGTCCCGCACTGGGGATTCCCTCCAGGTGAGTAGGCGCCCCACTCACCCAGAGCTCACTGTTGCCCATTTTTGTATGCCTGTGTGTTTCCCGCAGGTGGCACCTCATTCCCAGTATAAGGCGCTGGTAGATTCAGGCGCGGCTGGGAATTTCATTGATAAGAAGTTTTGTTTAGAGTTAGGTTTTCCCCTTCTCCCTGTGGAAGTTCCTTTTCCCGTTCACGCCCTAGATAGTCGTCCGTTGGGTACGGGCTTAATCAGGGAGGTCACGGCGCCACTTAGGATGTGTGCGCAGGGGAGTCATCAGGAGATAATTCAACTGTTTCTGATTGACTCTCCTGCGTATCCGGTGGTGCTGGGCATGCCCTGGTTAAGTACCCATAACCCCGTTATTTCGTGGCAGGAGAGGGCTCTGATGGAGTGGTCTGCTCAGTGTGTGGGTAGATGTTTGGGCGTTTCCTTAGGGGCTACCTCGGTGGAAAGTCCAAACCAGGTGCCCGCATTGCACATTCCACCTGAGTATGGGGATCTGGCTATCGCGTTTAGTAAGGCGAGGGCGACGCGGTTGCCACCCCATAGGCAGGGGGATTGTGCGATAGACCTTCAGGCAGGAGCTGCGCTCCCACGGAGTCATGTGTATCCTCTGTCTCAGGAGGAGAAGAAAGCTATGGAGGTTTACATAGACGAATCACTGAGACAAGGATACATACGGCCGTCCACTTCCCCCGCGTCCTCGAGTTTCTTTTTCGTGAAGAAGAAGGATGGGGGGTTGCGTCCGTGCATCGATTACCGTGGTCTCAATCAGATTACGGTGAAGTATAGTTATCCACTCCCGCTGATTGCGACCATGACTGAGTCGTTGCATGGGGCGCGTTTCTTCACGAAATTAGATCTCAGGAGCGCGTACAACTTGGTGCGCATCAGGAAGGATGATGAATGGAAAACAGCCTTTAGTACCACCTCGGGCCATTACGAGTATCTAGTCATGCCATACGGGTTGATGAATGCTCCGTCAGTTTTCCAATCATTCGTGGATGAGATCTTCAGGGACATGCAGGGACAGGGAGTCGTGGTGTACATAGATGACATTCTCGTGTACTCACCTACCCGTGTCGAGCATGTGGCCCTGGTGCGCAGGGTGTTGCGGAGGCTGGTGGAGCACGACCTGTATGTGAAGGCAGAGAAGTGTCTGTTTTTCCAGGAGTCGATTTCCTTTTTGGGGTATCAGTTGTCTGCGTCAGGGGTGAAGATGGAGGTAGACCGAGTGTCAGCCGTGCGTAATTGGCAAACACCAACCACTGTGAAAGAGGTGCAGCAGTTTTTGGGGTTTGCGAATTACTACCGGAGGTTTATCCGGGGTTTTGGACAGGTGGCAGCTCCCATCACGTCTCTCTTAAAGGGGGGCCCGGTGCGTCTGCAGTGGTCAGTCGAGGCGGACAGGGCGTTTGAGAAGCTGAAGGACCTGTTCACCTCGGCTCCGGTGCTGGCGCATCCGGATCCCTCTTTACCATTTCAGGTAGAGGTGGACGCGTCTGAAGCCGGTATTGGCGCCGTGCTGTCCCAACGGTCAGGCGCGCCACCTAAACTCCGCCCCTGTGCCTTCTATTCCAAGAAGCTCAGCCCGGCGGAGCGAAATTATGACGTAGGGGACAGGGAGCTGTTAGCTGTGGTACAAGCCCTTAAGGTGTGGAGGCACTGGCTTGAGGGGGCTCAACACCCTTTCCTCATTTTGACGGACCACCGTAACCTGGAGTACATCCGGGCAGCGAGGAGGCTGAACCCTCGACAGGCTAGATGGAGTATGTTTTTGACCCGTTTCTCTTTTAAGATCACCTACATCCCTGGGTCACAAAACGGTAAGGCAGATGCGCTGTCTCGGCGGTATGACGGGGAGGAGAGGTCCGTGGAGCCCACTCCCATACTGCCGGAGTCGTGTCTAGTGGCACCGGTGGTGTGGGAGCTCGATTCTGAACTCGAGCGGGCATTACGCACCGACCCTAGTCCACCACAATGCCCGGAGGGTCGGAAGTATGTTCCGCTCGAGTGTCGGGATCGATTGATCTATTGGGCTCACACGTCACCCTCCTCTGGACATCCGGGTATCGGCCGGACAGTGCACTGTCTTAGTGCTAAATATTGGTGGCCCACGTTGGCCAGGGATGTGAGGGTTTATGTTTCCTCCTGCTCGGTGTGCGCCCAGTGTAAGGCGCCTAGACATCTGCCTAGGGGTAAGTTACTGCCCCTGCCCGTTCCACAACGACCATGGTCCCACCTCTCGGTGGATTTTATAACTGACCTTCCCCTCTCTCAAGGGAATACTACACTCCTGGTCGTTGTGGATCGGTTCTCTAAGGCCTGTCGTTTGCTCCCCATGCCGGGTCTTCCTACTGCCCTACAGACCGCCGAAGCACTATTCACTCATGTGTTCCGGCACTACGGGGTGCCCGAGGACATTGTGGCTGACCGGGGTCCCCAATTCACCTCCAGAGTCTGGAGAGCTTTTATGGAGCGGTTGGGGGTCTCGGTGAGTCTCACCTCGGGTTACCACCCGGAGAGTAATGGGCAGGTGGAACGCGTAACCAGGATGTGGGCAGGTTTCTCAGAACATACTGCCGGGACCGGCCGGAGGAGTGGGCGAGATATGTGCCCTGGGCCGAGATGGCACAGAACTCTCTCCGCCACTCCTCCACCCAACTAACCCCTTTTCAGTGTGTTTTAGGGTACCAGCCGGTTCTGGCACCATGGCATGAGAGCCAGATCGAGGCCCCCGCTGTGGATGAGTGGGTGCGGCGCTCGGAGGAGACGTGGAACGCTGCACACGTCCATCTGCAGCGTGCCATACGTCGACAGAAGACGAGCGCCGACCTACACCGCAGTGAGGGGCCTGTGTACGCACCTGGAGATCGAGTCTGGCTCTCTGCCAGAAACCTGCCCCTCCGCCTGCCCTGTCGGAAACTGGGTCGGCGGTTTGTAGGGCCATTTAAAGTCCTGAGAAGGTTGAACGAGGTTTGTTATAGATTACAGTTGCCAGTGGAGTATAAATGTATTAACCCCTCGTTCCATGTGTCCCTTCTCAGGCCGGTGGTAGCGGGCCCACTTCAAGAACATGAGATCTTGGAGACTCCCCCGCCCCCGTTGGACATCGAGGGGGCACCGGCGTACACTGTAAGATCCATCCTGGATTCTAGACGTCGGAGGGGGGGTCTTCAGTATCTGGTGGAGTGGGAGGGGTACGGTCCGGAGGAGCGGTGCTGGGTGCCGAGGAGAGACATGTTGGACCCGTCGCTCCTGACGGAATTCCATCGGGGGTATCCGACGCGCCCTGCGCCGCGGCCTCCGGGTCGTCCCCAAGGCCGGAGTCGGCGCGCGTCTGGAGCCGCGCGTCAAGGGGGGGGTACTGTCACGGTTTCGGCCGAGGCGGCCTCTCTCCCTTGTTCGGGCAGGCTTCGGCGTTCGTCGTCTCCGGAATTCTAGCTGCCACCGTTCTATGTTCTGTGTTTCCTGTTTGATTAGTTGTGTCTGTCAGCCACACCTGTTTTGTGTTAGGTATCATTATGCACCCTATTTAGTTCCCTGTTTGTGTGTATAGTGTTGTGTGTAATTGTTTCGTGTCAGGTGTATGTGCGTAACCTGTGTTTTCGGTACGCCTTATCTATTGGCTTCCTCCTCGGTTGAGGAGAGTTTTGCGCTCTGTGTTTTGTGCGCTCGTGTGTGACGCCTGTGAGCGTCTGTTTGGCCTCAGGCCGCTTTTTGGATTATTTTGCTCTAGTAAAGTCTTGTTGGACTGTACCTCTGCTTCTGCGCCTGATTCCACACCACACCATTTCAACACCCTTGACAGTCATAATATATGCACAAACTGTTCTGAAAGGTTTCGGCTGGGAAGCATGCGGACACCTTTAATCATTCTCATTCAGATATCATATTAACATGGCATAATAAGCCATGGCAAAATGTGTAGAATTGGCAGAAAATGTACTTTAAAACTACAGAAATGTATCTCAAACCTATGGCAAAATGGATAGAATTGCATGAAATGTGTTATAATTTTTTTTTATCCTCTCCGCCAAATGGCAAAATATGTAGAATTGCAGAAAGTATTTGATCCCCTGCTGATTTTGTACGTTTGCCCACTGACAAAGACATGATCAGTCTATAATTTTAATGGTAGGTTTATTTGAACAGAGAGAGACAGAATAACAACAAAACATTCCAGAAAAACGCATGTCAAAAAGGTTATGAATTAATTTGCATTTTAATGAGGGAAATAAGTATTTGACCCTTCTGCAAAACATGATTTAGTACTTGGTGGCAAAATCAGAGGTCAGATGTTTCTTGTAGTTGGCCACCAGGTTTGCACACATCTCAGGAGGGATTTTGTCCCACTCCTCTTTGCAGATCTTCTCCAAGTCATTAAGGTTTCGAGGCTGACGTTTGGCAACTCAAACCTTCAGCTCCCTCCACAGATTTTCTATGGGATTAAGGTCTGGAGACAGGCTAGGCCACTCCAGGACCTTAATGTGCTGCTTCTTGAGCCACTCCTTTGTTGCCTTGGCTGTGTGTTTTGGGTCATTGTCATGCTGGAATACCCATCCACGACCCATTTTCAATGCCCTGGCTGAGGGAAGGAGGTTCTCACCCAAAATTTGACGGTACATGGCCCCGTCCATCATCCCTTTGATGCGGTGAAGTTGTCCTGTCCTCTTAGCAGAAAAACACCCCCAAAGCATAATGTTTCCACCTCCATGTTTGACGGTGGGGATGGTGTTCTTGGGGTCATAGGCAGCATTCCTCCACCTCCAAACACAGCGAGTTGAGTTGATACCAAAGAGCTCGATTTTGGTCTCATCTGACCACAACACTTTCACCCAGTTCTCCTCTGAATCATTCAGATGTTCGTTGGCAAACTTCAGACGGGCCTGTATATGTGCTTTCTTGAGCAGGGGGACCTTGCGGGCGCTGCAGGATTTCAGTCCTTCACGGCGTAGTGTGTTACCAATTGTTTTCTTGGTGACTATGGTCCCAGCTGCCTTGAGATCATTGACAAGATCCTCCCGTGTAGTTCTGGGCTGATTCCTCACCGTTCTCATGATCATTGCAACTCCACGAGATGAGATCTTGCATGGCGCCCCAGGCCGAGGGAGATTGACAGTTATTTTGTGTTTCTTCAATTTGCGAATAATCGCGCCAACTGTTGTCACCTTCTCACCAAGCTGCTTGGTGATGGTCTTGTACCCCATTCCAGCCTTGTGTAGGTCTACAATCTTGTCCCTGACATCCTTGGAGAGCTCTTTGGTCTTGGCCATGGTGGAGAGTTTGGAATCTAATTGATTGATTGCTTCTGTGGACAGGTGTCTTTTATACAGGTAACAAACTGAGATTAGGAGCACTCCCTTTAAGAATGTGCTCCTAATCTCAGCTCTTTACCTGTATAAAAGACACCTGGGAGCCAGAAATATTTCTGATTGAGAGGGGGTCAAATACTTATTTCCCTCATTAAAATGCAAATCAATTCATAACATTTTTGACATGCGTTTTTCTGGATGTTTTTGTTGTTATTCTGTCTCTCACTGTTCAAATAAACCTACCATTAAAATTATAGACTGATCATTTCTTTGTCAGTGGGCAAACATACAAAATCAGCAGGGGATCAAATACTTTTTTCCCTCACTGTATGCCCCATGGCAAAATGTGTAGAATTGCAGGAAATTAATCGAAATTGGAGGGGGAGGGGCTGGTCCAACTCAAGGTGTCATAAAAAAAAATTCCCTCCCCAATGTTAGAAATATTTTCACATGACGCTCCACCCTCAGTAAATTTCCATCTGTCCCCCTCACTTGTACGGTAAAATAAATTGATCACCCTCCCCATCATAGAATTAACTCAAAATAATGTTTACGATCACAAATAACAATAACTGTAGCGACCCTGTGTTTCTAAACGTGGATATCGACTTTGCCACTTCAGCATGCATTTGTGGCACAGCCGATGCCACGCAAGGGTATGGGCCAGGAAGTTGTGGGTTCGCCGACCACCACAGACGAGCTCACTCTCCCTGCCTGTTTCATTACACTATGATCAGAGACGGCTGCAGACAATGATCAGCTAAGGGGAAATCAGATGCCACATTTTCCACCAACAGGTTTCTGTGCCAATGCACCACACAACCAATAAACAAAGCATACCGACTTCGGGCACTTCAATATCATGATTTGCATTTTCAACACAACAATAAATAGACTATATAAATCTCGACAAACAGAAAATACACCCCTCCCTACCTTGTAGGCTTACCCAGTACAGAAGGCTTGGCTTGACAATCTCCGAATGTCATTAAACGTTTTGGTGTTTTGTAATAGATGTATCTTTCCATTCATCAATTGGCCGCTGCACAATTTGGATTGATTGATATATTTTATTTGTCACAAAAAAAAGAACATGAAGTGACTGGGATTCCACAGTAAAGTTGAGGACTTATTTCCATTGTCCTTATTTTTTTACATAAATACATATACAATTACATAGATACAGAGACATTACAAAGATAGAGATGACTAAATGCTGTGTGTATGAGGGGGCAGTTTAAGTACAATTCTTACAAGCTTGTTTGGCTGGTTGCTTATTATTTAGATGTTTGGGGCTGCTGGGGAACCATGATGTGCAGGCATAATCAAAGTGACACTGGACTAGCGCACTAGCTAGGACTAGCGACAGACTTTAATGTGAATATTCTAAAATCTTCATAAAAAGAATATGCCATTTCAGAGTTTCCTTTAGGAAAATGTGGCATCGGACAACATGACAGGGAAGATTTTAATTTACTGGACATTTGAGAAATTCCCTGGACGTTCATATGCATTGAGAGCCAACCTGGCGAAGCCAGCACCATCAATAAACAAGGGATATTGGCCAAATGAGCCACATTTACGTCCGTTTAAACAGCCTATAACAAATTACAAAAACACAATTCCTTCGATGTGTAGCATATGCAAAACTTTATAGCCCATTTTTGTTTTGTTTTTTAGGCTACTTTTCTAAAACAACAATTGTCCACCTCATGGTTCAGCTGTCAGAGATTTGAGAATTACATGTATCAGTGTATTGTATGCACAGGCCTATAGGCTTAGGTGTCCACTGTATGATATTAACATTTTCATAGATATATATATGGCCTACAGTGGCTTGCGAAAGTATTCACCCCCCTTGGCATTTTTCCTATTTTGTTGCCTTACAACCTGAAATTTGTATCATTTGATTTACACAACATGCCTAGCACTTTGAAGATGCAAAATATTTTTTTGTGAAACAAACAAGAAATAAGACAAAAAAACAGAAAACCTGAGCGTGCATAACTATTCACCCCACCCCCCCAAAGTCAATACTTTGTAGAGCCACCTTTTGCAGCAAGTCTCTTGGGGTATGTCTCTATTAACTTGGCACATCTAGCCGCTTGGATTTTTGCCCATTCTTCAAGGCAAAACTGCTCCAGCTCCTTCAAGTTGGATGGGTTCCGCTGGTGTACAGCAATCTTTAAGTCCATACCACAGATTCTCAATTGGATTGAGGTCTGGGCTTTGACTAGGCCATTCCAAGACATTTAAATGTTTCCCCGTAAAACACTTGAGTGTTGCTTTAGCGGTATGCTTAGGGTCATTGTCCTGCTGGAAGGTGAACCTCCATCCCAATTTCAAATCTCTGGAAGACTGAAATAGGTTTCCCTCAAGAATGTCCCTGTATTTAGCGCCATCCATCATTCCTTCAATTCTGACCAGTTTCCTAGTCCCTGCCAATGAAAAACATCCCCACAGCATGATGCTGCCAACACCATGCTTCACTGTGGGGATGGTGTTCTCGGGGTGATGCATACCGACTTCGGGCACTTCAATATCATGATTTGCATTTTCAACACAACAATAAATAGACTATATAAATCTCGACAAACAGAAAATACACCCCTCCCTACCTTGTAGGCTTACCCAGTACAGAAGGCTTGGCTTGACAATCTCCGAATGTCATTAAACGTTTTGGTGTTTTGTAATAGATGTATCTTTCCATTCATCAATTGGCCGCTGCACAATTTGGATTGATTGATATATTTTATTTGTCACAAAAAAAAGAACATGAAGTGACTGGGATTCCACAGTAAAGTTGAGGACTTATTTCCATTGTCCTTATTTTTTTACATAAATACATATACAATTACATAGATACAGAGACATTACAAAGATAGAGATGACTAAATGCTGTGTGTATGAGGGGGCAGTTTAAGTACAATTCTTACAAGCTTGTTTGGCTGGTTGCTTATTATTTAGATGTTTGGGGCTGCTGGGGAACCATGATGTGCAGGCATAATCAAAGTGACACTGGACTAGCGCACTAGCTAGGACTAGCGACAGACTTTAATGTGAATATTCTAAAATCTTCATAAAAAGAATATGCCATTTCAGAGTTTCCTTTAGGAAAATGTGGCATCGGACAACATGACAGGGAAGATTTTAATTTACTGGACATTTGAGAAATTCCCTGGACGTTCATATGCATTGAGAGCCAACCTGGCGAAGCCAGCACCATCAATAAACAAGGGATATTGGCCAAATGAGCCACATTTACGTCCGTTTAAACAGCCTATAACAAATTACAAAAACACAATTCCTTCGATGTGTAGCATATGCAAAACTTTATAGCCCATTTTTGTTTTGTTTTTTAGGCTACTTTTCTAAAACAACAATTGTCCACCTCATGGTTCAGCTGTCAGAGATTTGAGAATTACATGTATCAGTGTATTGTATGCACAGGCCTATAGGCTTAGGTGTCCACTGTATGATATTAACATTTTCATAGATATATATATGGCCTACAGTGGCTTGCGAAAGTATTCACCCCCCTTGGCATTTTTCCTATTTTGTTGCCTTACAACCTGAAATTTGTATCATTTGATTTACACAACATGCCTAGCACTTTGAAGATGCAAAATATTTTTTTGTGAAACAAACAAGAAATAAGACAAAAAAACAGAAAACCTGAGCGTGCATAACTATTCACCCCACCCCCCCAAAGTCAATACTTTGTAGAGCCACCTTTTGCAGCAAGTCTCTTGGGGTATGTCTCTATTAACTTGGCACATCTAGCCGCTTGGATTTTTGCCCATTCTTCAAGGCAAAACTGCTCCAGCTCCTTCAAGTTGGATGGGTTCCGCTGGTGTACAGCAATCTTTAAGTCCATACCACAGATTCTCAATTGGATTGAGGTCTGGGCTTTGACTAGGCCATTCCAAGACATTTAAATGTTTCCCCGTAAAACACTTGAGTGTTGCTTTAGCGGTATGCTTAGGGTCATTGTCCTGCTGGAAGGTGAACCTCCATCCCAATTTCAAATCTCTGGAAGACTGAAATAGGTTTCCCTCAAGAATGTCCCTGTATTTAGCGCCATCCATCATTCCTTCAATTCTGACCAGTTTCCTAGTCCCTGCCAATGAAAAACATCCCCACAGCATGATGCTGCCAACACCATGCTTCACTGTGGGGATGGTGTTCTCGGGGTGATGAGTGGTGTTGGGTTTGCGCCAGACATAGTGTTTTCCTTGATGGCCAAAAAGCTCAATTTTAGTCTCATCTGACCAGAGTACCTTCTTCCATATGTTTGGGGAGTCTCCCACATGCCTTTTGGCGAATACCAAACGTGTTTGCTTATTTTATTCTTTAAGCAATGGCTTTATTCTGGCCACTCTTCCGTAAAGCCCCGCTCTGTGGAGTGTATGGCTTAAAGTGGTCCTATGGACAGATACTCCAATCTCCGCTGTGGAGCTTTGCAGCTCCTTCAGGGTTATCTTTAGTCTCTTTGTTGCATCTCTGATTAATGCCCTCCTTGCCTAGTCCGTGTGTTTTGGTGGGCGGCCCTTTCTTGGCAGGTTTGTTGTGGTGCCATATTCTTTCAATTTTTTAATAAATGGATTTAATGGTGCTCCGTGAGATGATCAAAGTTTCTGATTTTTTTTTATAACCCAACCCTGATCTGTACTTCTCCACAACTTTGTCCCTGACCTGTTTGGAGAGCTCCTTGGTCTTCATGGTGCCGCTTGCTTGGTGGTGCCCTTTGCTTAGTGGTGTTGCAGACTGGGGTCTTTCAGAACAGGCGTATATATACTGAGATCATGTGACAGATCATGTGACACTTAGATTGCACACAGGTGGACTTTATTTAACTAATTATGTGACTTCTGAAGGTAATTGGATCTTATTTAGGGGCTTCATAGCAAAGGGGTGAATACATATGCACACACCACTTTTCCGTTATTTATTTTTTAGAATTTTTTGAAACAAGTAATTTTTTTCATTTCACTTCACCAACTTGGACTATTTTGTGTATGTCCATTACATGAAATCCAAATAAAAATACATTTACATTACAGGTTGTAATGCAACAAAATAGGAAAAATGCCAAGGGGGGTGAATACTTTTGCAAGGCCCTGTATATAAAGGAAGAGAAGCTTAGGCCTAACCCCAGAGAGATAGAGAGAGATAGTTATATGCCAGTGGCATGCTACGACACCGAGATGCATTTCTGCTATACAGATGTAGACGTACAGAAGGAGACTAATTCGTACATTTTCTATCAGAATATTTTGTATTAAGATAAGCATTATATTGTTAGATTATAGGAGTAAATCTGGTAGGCCTTCCTCACCTCAAGTTCAACTGTCAGAGTCAGTTGGAGCACTGGGCGCACTGCCTTCATATCATAGGCCTGCAGTAGCTAAACCTTAATAATAACCAGACCACACCAAACCTTCACAAACGTTTCTAAACTTTATTAGGGTCAAGTCATTGTTTATAGAGAAAATATGAGCAGAAGAGCAAATGTACAGTAAACCAGGGAAAAAACATACTACCCTCCCCTGTGCCCAATAAAAAACCACACAACCCTCCCCAAAGAAAAAAAAGGTTTGACAACCCTCCCCGATTTTGGACCACCCCTCCCCCCCAGTAAATTTTCATCTGTCCCTAACTTTAAAATGTATCTAGAAATATATGATTGTAGCACAATGTTGCGTTTTTGCGACACTTACAAAATTACCTCCAGCTCTGGCTCAGAATGTTTGTTTCTCAATTTTAGTTTTTCTACATAATCACTACATCTTAGAGAAGACAGGAAAAAATATTTCAAGTCATGTTCTTGCATGGATGGCTTAAATCGTATGCTTGTGTAGGGGACCAATGTGGTCTCAGACGGTGTACAGTTTTCTAATGTTTTAGAGGCTACTGATGCCACAATAATCATACTAACACACAACAAATACTACTAAGAGATACATCTGTGTCTAAGGACCAGTACAGGGGACCAGTATGAAAAGAACTATTAAAATATATGTACTCTCAACCAGGGACGGCTTGTTCAATAGGGCGATATGGGCGACGCACTGCCAAACGGGAAAAGGAAGGGATTTTTTTTCTAATCAATTATATCACGGCAACAGCAGTTATCAGTGTTCACGTCTGATCTGCCAGCCACTAAATGTCAAATCAGGCTAAAGTCGTGCTTCAAATGGCCCCGCCCGTTTTTTGGGCGATTTCAGTCAGGTTGAAAATCGCCCAGAAGTTTCTCATAGCCTGTCATGTAAAATCTATTTTTTTCACATTTCAAAGCTTTCAATACATTCTCTATGGGTGTCTGTGGGCACGCACTTACGCGCTTTCGTCATACGTGACGTAACGTTGAACGTAACTAAGACAATGGCGGCTAGCAGCGTCTATGTTGCGACCTGCAGTGTGGCGTTATTTTATGTTTTTAATTTGTAGACTTAGTTTACAAACATTCTGCAAACATTCTGCTTTGGACTGATCTTCGGTTTTGGACTGATCTTGTTGATCGTGTACATACCCGCTACGAACGGACTAAATAATGAAAACGCTGCTGGCAGCGGAATCCCAATACAGCTGGGAGACTTGGCTGGATGACAGAGTCCCGGACAGAGAGGTGGAGCCGGCCGGCTTCACCCTGGTCAGAGCGGACCGCGATCCTGGTAAGAGAGCGACTCTGTACCCCGACATTGAACTGCTTTCTGTGTCATTGAACCTTACTATTGTTGATAAAACAAGTTTACTGGAGAACGGAGACCAAGTAGAGACTTTTGGACAAGGTGGATAATTGTATAATATAAGGCAGTTTATTCAGAGGTAAAGATATCTGGAATCGCGTGCACGGACCCGTTCGTCAAACTCGTAGGGAGTTTATCAGAAGAGCCCCTAAACATTGTGTGCTGACATTTTATACAATAAAATGAAGTAGGTTGAATCTAGTAGTTCTGATCTTCTGATTGGTCCTGATGAGTTGGGCGAGGTCACCTCCAGGCTAGTGTCACTGTTGCATTGGCTCTGAGTCGGGTTCTCTGTCTTCAGATGTTCAGCCTAAGAGAAGAGGATTTGTGTGTGTGTGTGTGTGTTTGTTATCAGTGTGTGTGTGTGTGTGTGTGTGTGTGTGTGTGTGTTTGTTATCAGTGATGATGTGTGTGTGTGTGTGTGTGTGTTTATCAGTGATGATGTGTGTGTGTGTGTGTGTGTGTGTGTGTGTGGGTGTGTGTGTGTGTGTCCTCAGGGCAAGAACTCGTGAGTTGGAAGAACTGAGAGACCTATGGCGTGGGTGTTATCCTTAGCCACCTGCTGACAAGGCTGACAAGATAGGACTCTTGTTCATTGTATTGAATACAAAGGCCCAACACAAAATGGGTCATGCACAAGATTTTAGTCAGACCAAGCTATAACATTATATATTTACTACGACAGTACATTCAACCAAAAGCTAATATAACAAAGGCATCAGAGATTATTTATAATCTGTCACAGAAACTGGAATCCATCTCCCCAGATCAGTCAATAAATGCTTCTGGTATTGACTTATATGCTGCCCCTGTCTTCATGTTGTTGCTGGACATATCTTTTTTAAAATGTGTGTAGGTCACCTAAATCATCAGAAAAATTGCCCCTCCTGAGAATTTTTTCAGGAGCCGCCACTGCTCTCAACTGTAAGTCGCTCTGGATAAGAGCATCTGCTAAATGACTAAAATGTAAATGTAAAATGTAAGGAGATGTACTATGTAGTGTGTGCCATACGTTTTGAGTTTAGGACCTGCACAGGATGCAGTTTAGGAAACATTTCATCTTTACAATGTTGGTTCTTACAGGGTTAATTCAGTGGTTTTCAAACCTATCCTGTGGGACCCCCAGACATTTCACAATTTTGTTGTATCCCTGAACTACCTCAGTTGAATCAGGTGTGCTAGCTCTGGAATAGTTTGAATACATGGAACTGATGTGGGTCCCCATGGACAAGTTTGAAAACCAATGCGTTAATTAGTAAGGTTATCAATCAACTACATGCAGGAAAGGAGCAAAATGTATGTCAATCTCCCAAAACACCTTCCAACCTGAACCAACTGGTTTCATTTCATTTGCATTAACTGTTTTAATTTCATTTATTTGACAGGAATAAGGCACATCAATATACATTTCTGTAAATGTGCCAGATTTAGCCCGATAGCTAAATCTGCTAAAACAGGTAAATATTATAAAATAATACTGTATGTTCTCAATGACTTACGAGGTTAAATAAAGGCATAATAGTATAAGTATAATTGCACTTATCATGAGTGATTTAAAGTTGGTAGTTGGATATTTACTTACTCAACATGCACTTGGTCATAATTGTGAAATCATCCAAAGATAATTGAACCAGGAAAGGAGTAAAAGTGACTTGAACAAGCTTGCAATTATTTACACAGTAAAATACATTCTTACATCCAGAGAGTTCAGAAAGTCCAGAAATTCCTATTATCCTATTTCTCCTTTAAGGAGGGACAGCGTTAGAAGAAATAGCTGAGGTAGATCTCCCTGTGATTCTATTTACTGTGCTGAAGGGGAATAAAGCCAGGATGAGAGTAGGAGAAGTGAAGTACTGATATAGAGAAAAGAGGGGGAGAGGAGAAGAGCAGAGGGAAGTATAGATAGAGAGGAAAGAGAGTAAGAAGGAAAAGAGCAGAGCAGAGAGAAGAATGCGATAGAGAGAAAAGAGAGGGAGAGAGGAGAAGAGCAGAGATAAGTATGTAATAGAGGGAAAAGAGAGGGAGAGGAGAAGATCAGAGAGAAAAGAGAAGGAGAGGAGGAGATAGTGAAAATCGCTTATTAAATCAAGCCAAGACAGCTTAGTTAGTTCACAGACTTATCCCTCCCTCCTCCCCTTTCATCCCCTGTTCATCTCTCGCCCCACTTCCCCCCTCCCTTCCTCTTATTCTCTCCTTCTCATTTCTCTCCTCTGCATCTCTCCCGTTTCCTCCTCTTTCCCTTCTATCCCCTTTTCTCCCTCCAACTCTCTTTCCTCCTCCCCTCACAGATTCAGCTCCCCCCCCCTTTCCATCCCAGTGTTTACGTGAAGTGATCTCTTGGTAGCGAGACTCAGCTCACTGATTTACACCAGCAGATGGAGGGAGCAGATCTCTCTCCTGTCTCTCCTTCTGTTGCTCGCTCTGTCTTGCTCTCCTTACACCGAGTGTGTTCCCTCATGCCCCATTTGGACTGGACACACAAACCTGGTCTGTGTCTCTGCTATGAGTGTGGGAGTTTGAGTGTGAGTTTGAGCAGTAGCTGAGCAGACTACAGGACTTATCTTCTCCCTGTCAGCTCGTCTCTGAGTGGACTCACTCACTGGATAAAGGGCTTCGTTTGTCTACAGCTGACTCCCCACGTACAGGTATAGTTTGTGTTTTTATTTTATTCAACCTTTATTTAACTAGGCAAGTCAGTGTGTGCTTAATGTGTGTTTGTGGTCTCTCTAAGTCTTCAATAGGTGTGTTTTTGTTGCTACTGTCTCTAGAACTGTTTGTTAGTCACAAAGTGTGACACAATTGTCATGATCTTTGTTGTGTCGCAAAGTTCTGTCCGGGAGCGAGTGTGTTTGTGTTCAATAGGTATTTGTCGTCAATAGGTATTGTGTATGTTTGCTTCTGTCTCCATATCCTGGAGTGTCACAGAGAATGTGTGCTACGTCTCAAGGCTTACTCTTTCAAGTACTGAATAAAGCTAGATAATGTGTGTGTGTGTTTCAATGCATGTGTTGTAGGTTCTCTCAGAGTCTCCTTAAGTGCTCTGCTCTTGTTGCTGTCAAGTTGTTGGTCTAAATTCAATCTGACTTCTTCAACAATAGATTAAACAAATAAAGTGAAATGCGCATATGGAAATCGATTTGACTTTGTGTAAAGCAAATACTCCTGCATGTGACTATTTTCACATATAGTCCTCTTTAAATAACCAATATCATTCCTCTTTAAAGTGAACTCTGGGGTAAAAGAAAAGCAAAATAACTAAATTCTCATTGTATTCACACTGCCCTTGCCTTTGAATGAGGACTCAACTCTTTTGCCAGTTCACTTCACCTATTTTGTGGTCCGAGTCATCTTTGCATTCACATTGCTATGTTTAGAATGGAACTAAGATCTTTTTCCAAAATTCACTCAATGCAGTTTTCACTAAGTGCAGGACAAGCCATTCCATCAGATCGTGTTATAGACAGCTATATATACCTACTTACATTTTGGAAGCTAATAGACTGCATTTAGTTAAAAGATGAGACATAATAATTATAATCAGTAGATAATATTAACATCTAAATATTATTGGTAACAGAATAAATAGCAGAATAATACTGCAGATTAAATATTGATATAAGGCTACAGGCCCTTTAAGCATTAGCATTGCTTTTGTGGTTAAGTGGGACTATCAAGTTAGTGCAATCTGGAATCTTTAGGATGTCCCTACCCTAAATCCTAACCTTAACCCCTACCCTAACCCTAACCCTAACCTTAACCACAACCCTTACCTAACCTTAACCCTTACCTTAACCATTTTAAATGTCAACTTCTATGGAGTAACATCAGAGTTATGACGTCCCAAGGATTCCGGATAGCAAGAAACCTGATTTTGTACCCTATGTTGTGATTCTCACCAAATATGTTGCTGTCTTCTCACACTATTCAAACCCCACAATCGAATAAACAACTTATGAAGCTCTCTTAGCCCATAGATTACATATTGCAAACAAATAAGCTGAACATCGTGTCGGTACAAAACTCATATTTTTGCATTTCTGTACATCCTTGACAATCGCTAATCAATATCCAAAAACAGCACACGTTTTTTCCACGAACCTGGACATCGTCCTCTTCTCTCTTTTGTTGCACCAATGTCAGGGGTTATGGCAGGGAAAACGGTGTTGCAGTGGTCTAGTGTGTAGTACGGGAAAAATGACAAGCAATACCTGGTGAGCTTTGTGTTCACATTGCCCTAAACAAAGGGAAACGGACCGCGGAATTCAAGCGAACCGAACTCAGACTGTCTCTCGAAATGGTCTCAGTTTGGTTCGCTTCAGGGGCTCTTTTGAGGGCAATTAAGAGAACTGAACTGAGTTCACAAGAATTGGATGAAAGGGACCGAGTGTGAAAACACCCTAAAATACAGACGAAATTAGTTTTAAAAATGACTTAAATAGAGATCTTCTCAAGTTAGTAACCTCCATTCATTTTAGAGATCAGATCAGATGATCACTATAGTATGTTTCATCATCATGTTATATCAGCTTTAATATTCCAGATAGATTGTAGCTTCCATGTAACTGTTTACATAATTTCCAATCCCCCATATATATTTTGTAAATATATACAGTACCAGTCAAAAGTTAGGACACACCTACTCATTCCATGGTTTTTCTTTATTTTTACTATTTTCTACATTAGAATAATAGTGAAGACATGAAAACTATGAATTAACACATATTGAATCATGTAGTAACCATTAAAGTGGTAAACAAATCGAAATATAATTAATATAAATTAATATAAACACCCTTTGTCTTGATGACAGCTTTGGTACACTCTTGGCATTCTCTGAACCAGCTTCACCTGGAATGCTTTTCCAACAGTCTTGAAGGAGTTCCCACATATGCTGAGCACTTGTTGGCTGCTTTTTCTTCTCTCTGCGGTCCGACTCATCCCAAACCATCTCAATTGGGTTGAGGTCGGGGGATTGTGGAGACCAGGTCATTTGATGCAGCACTCCATCACTCTCCTTCTTGGTAAAATAGCCCTTACACAGCTGTTGAAAAACAAATGATAGTCCCACTAAGCCCAAGCCAGATGTGATAGCTTATCGCTGCAGAATGTTGTGGTAGCCATGCTGGTTAAGTGTGCCTTGAATTCTAAATAAATCACAGACAGTGTCACCAGCAAAGCACCCCCACACCATAACACCTCCTCCTCCATGCTTTACTGTGGGAACTACACATGCAGAGATCATCCGTTCACCCACACCGTGTCTCACAAAGACACGGCAGTTGGAACCAAAAATCTCAAATTTGGACTCCAGACCAAATTACACATTTCCACCGGTCTAATGTCCATTGCTCGTGTTTCTTGGCCCAAAGAAGTCTCTTCTTCTTATTGGTGTCCTTTAGTAGTGGTTTCTTTGCAGCAATTCGACCATGAAGGCCTGATTCACACAGTCTCCTCTGAACAGTTTATATTGAGATGTGTCTGTTACTTGAACTCTGTGAAGCATTTATTTGGGCTGCAATTTCTGAGGCTGGGAACTCTAATGAACTTATCCTCTGCAGCAGAGGTAACACTGGGTCTTCCATTCCTGTGGCGATCCTCATAAGAGCAAGTTTCATCATAGTACTTGATGGTTTTTGCGACTGCACTTCAAGAAACTTTCAAAGTTCTTGAAATGTTCCGTATTGACTGACCTTCATGTCTTAAAGTAATGATAGACTGGCGTTTCTCTTTGCTTATTTGAGCTGTTCTTGCCATAATACGGACTTGGTCTTTTACCAAATAGGGCTATCTTCTGTATACCCCCACTACCTTGTCGCAACACAGCTGATTGGCTCAAACGCATTAAAAATGAATGAAATTCCACAAATTAACTTTTAAGAAGGTACCCCTGTTAATTGAAATGCATTCCAGGTGACTACCTCATGAAGCTGGTTGAGAGAATGCCAATAGTGTTTAAAGCTGTCATCAAGGCAAAGGGTGGCTACAGTGGGGAAAAAAAGTATTTAGTCAGCCACCAATTGTGCAAGTTCTCCCACTTAAAAAGATGAGAGAGGCCTGTAATTTTCATCATAGGTACACGTCAACTATGACAGACAAATTGAGAAAAAAAAATCCAGAAAATCCCATTGTAGGATTTTTAATGAATTTATTTGCAAATTATGGTGGAAAATAAGTATTTGGTCACCTACAAACAAGCAAGATTTCTGGCTCTCACAGACCTGTAACTTCTTCTTTAAGAGGCTCCTCTGTCCTCCACTCGTTACCTGTATTAATGGCACCTGTTTGAACTTGTTATCAGTATAAAAGACACCTGTCCACAATCTCAAACAGTCACACTCCAAACTCCACAATGGCCAAGACCAAAGAGCTGTCAAAAGGACACCAGAAACAAAATTGTAGACTTGCACCAGGCTGGGAAGACTGAATCTGCAATAGGTAAGCAGCTTGGTTTGAAGAAATCAACTGTGGGAGCAATTATTAGGAAATGGAAGACATACAAGACCACTGATAATCTCCCTCAATCTGGGGCTCCACGCAAGATCTCACCCCGTGGGGTCAAAATGATCACAAGAACGGTGAGCAAAAATCCCAGAACCACACGGGGGGACCTAGTGAATGACCTGCAGAGAGCTGGGACCAAAGTAACAAAGCCTACCATCAGTAACACACTACGCCGCCAGGGACTCAAATCCTGCAGTGCGAGACGTGTCCCCCTGCTTAAGCCAGTACATGTCCAGGCCCGTCTGAAGTGCATTTGGATGATCCAGAAGAGGATTGGGAGAATGTCATATGGTCAGATGAAACCAAAATATAACTTTTTGGTAAAAACTCAACTCGTCATGTTTGGAGGACAAAGAATGCTGAGTTGCATCCAAAGAACACCATATCTACTGTGAAGCATGGGGGTGGAAACATCATGCTTTTGGGCTGTTTTTCTGCAAAGGGACCAGGACGACTGATCCGTGTAAAGGAAAGAATGAATGGGGCCATGTATCGTGAGATTTTGAGTGAAAACCTCCTTCCATCAGCAAGGGCATTGAAGATGAAACGTGGCTGGGTCTTTCAGCATGACAATGATCCCAAACACACCACCCGGGCAACGAAGGAGTGGCTTCGTAAGAAGCATTTCAAGGTCCTGGAGTGGCCTAGCCAGTCTCCAGATCTCAACCCCATAGAAAATCTTTGGAGGGAGTTGAAAGTCTGTGTTGCCCAGCGACAGCCCCAAAACATCACTGCTCTAGAGGAGATATGCATGGAGGAATGGGCCAAAATACAAGCAACAGTGTGTGAAAACCTTGTGAAGACTTACAGAAAACGTTTGACCTGTGTCATTGCCAACAAAGGGTATATAACAAAGTATTGAGAAACTTTTGTTATTGACCAAATACTTATTTTCCAGCTCGTTGTCTCTGATTGGGAGCCATACTTAGGTAGCCGTTTGGCATTGTTTTATGTGGGATCTTGTTCCAGTGTAGGTTTGTGTTTGAACCGAGGACGTCACGTATCGATTTGTTGTTTTGTTCGGGTGATTATTCTAATAAATAAAAGTATGTTCGCCTTCCACGCTGCGCCTTGGTCCTCTGTATCCGACGATCGTGACAGAAGATCCCACCAAGACTGGACCAAGCAGCGTGTCCAGGAGCCAACGCCAGAGGTATCGCTAGCGGATATCCACCTCGACTGGGTCAAGCCGCGGGAGGAGGAGAGAGGCTGGACTTGGAAGCAGAGGAGCGATAGTCTGGCGAGAGCTATGGAGGCCTGGCCCACGGGGAGGAGAGACGCCCAGAAATTTTTTAGGGGGGGCTCACGCCGTGGACGATGGGGCAGCAGGAGGCCGCCAGGTTACGGGAGTCACTGGTCACCAGGGGGAAGGAGGATGTAGAGGCACGGCGAGAGGTACTGGGGTGTGTTGCCAGTCCGGTCTGGCCCGTTCCTGATCCCCGCGTAGGGCCAGTGGTGTGTGTTCCCAGTATGGTCCGGCTTGTTCCTGTCCCTCGCACTGAGCCTGTGGTGCGCGTCGCCAGCCCGGTCCGGCCTGTTCCTGCCCCTCGCACCAAACCAGTGGTGCGCTTCGTCAGCCCGGTCCGGCCCGTTCCTGCTCCCCGCACCAAGTCAGTGGTGCGCTTCGTCAGCCCGGTCCGGCCCGTTCCTGCTCCCCGCACCAAGTCAGTGGTGCGCTTCGTCAGCCCGGTCTAGCTCGTTCCTGCTCCCCGCACCAAGTCAGTGGTGCGCTTCGTCAGCCCGGTCCGGCCCGTTCCTGCTCCCCGCACCAAGCCAGTGGTGCACGTCGTCAGCCCGGTCCGGCCCGCTCCTGCTCCCCGCACCAAGCCAGTGGTGCGCTTCGTCAGCCCGGTCAGGCCCGTTCCTGCTCCCCGCACCAAGCCAGTGGTGCGCTTCGTCAGCCCGGTCCGGCCAGTTCCTGCTCCCCACACCAAGCCAGTGGTGTGCGTCGTCAGTCCGGCACAGCCTGTGCCTGTTCCACCGGTGCCTGGTCCGGCACCGGTCAGCTGCTCCACGCCGGAGCTAGAGCAATCCGCTCCACCAGTGTTCAGTCCAGCTCCGGCCAGCAGGGCCAGACCGGACCAGGGGTACTTTGAGGGGTTAGAGAGGGAGTGGGGATCATGCCCGGAGCCGGATCCGCCGCCAAGGCGGAGTGCCCACCCGGTCCCTCCCCTGTGGTGTTTGGTTGGTGCGGTCGGAGTCCGCGCCTTTGGGGGGGGGGGGGGGGTACTGTCACGCCCTGGCTCTTGGGACGCTTGTATGTTGAGCCAGGGTGTGAGTTTTTTTTGTTTGTTCTAGTTTTGTATTTCTATGTTGGCCAGGGTGGCTCCCAATCGGAGACGGCTGTAGCTCGTTGTCTCTGATTGGGAGCCATACTTAGGTAGCCGTTTGGCATTGTTTTATGTGGGATCTTGTTCCAGTGTAAGTTTGTGTTTGAACCGAGGACGTCACGTATCGATTTGTTGTTTTGTTCGCGTGATTATTCTAATAAATCAAAGTATGTTCGCCTTCCACTCTGCACCTTGGTCCTCTGTATCCGACGATCGTGACACATATGGACAGTACCAAAACAAATGATATAATGATTCTGTCTCTTCGCAGAAAAATCTGCAGAGCTGGGATGGTTGTATCCCCCATATATATAACATTCTATTGGTTGCAAGAATTTTGTCTAATAATTTAAATTGAACAATTCTAAGTTTTGAATCCGGCATTGTTTTGAGTATCAGTTCATAAACCATGTTCCATGGAATTAGTACATCGAAAATCTCTTCCCAACTATTTTGCAATCAATATGTCACAGCTGTCAATTTTTTGGTCCTTAAATTAAACTGGTATACTTTTTTATTCATCACAATTTTCTTTAACCAATTTTGGTCTTTAATGCAGGGCCAACTGACAAGTTCCTTACTTCTTCCCACTTCCACTTGCCTCTTCCATTTTTGCGGTAATGCTGCAAGTAGTTGGTTATAATTTTGGGTAGAGCAGACATTTCCATATATTTTTGTTAGCTGTATGTGTGACATAACTCCACCAGTCCTCTTTATGATATAATTTACAAAGAATTTTTTTTATATATAATGTTTTTTTAATCAATTAGTATGTTTGTTAGTTAGTTTTTCTTCCACCAAGCGTAGCGCATAAACCTATAAAATGGGATACATTGTCTGTCCTCTCCTCCGATACCTTTAGAATTCAGTTGCACCTCAGCTAAGAAGTGTTAATTTAGAACATTGGCATAATCTTTTATCAATGGAACACACACACAAAGCTGTTGTCACATTCTGAATTCTGTATTCCGCTCCTGAGAACCATTCTGGTAGCCTGGTCCCAGATCTGTGTGAACTTTATCTAATTCCTAACATAACTATTGTCATATAATGGCATAAAAAAATTTTTTTGGGGGGGGGGGTTGTTTCAGGTACAGATAAAACAACAGATCAATCAAGAGTATGGCATAACAACTATAGTCAGAGAAGTTGGCTAAAGAACAAACTGGATTCTGAGGTGTTTTTCTATTCAAAACATTCTCTTTCCTTTCCTCCTCTTTGTATTGCATTGATCTGACCCCTCTAATCTAACTCCTGACTATTGTTGTCTTAAATGGCCTAACAATGATAGTCAGACAAGATTGCTAAACTACAAACAAACCTGGGACAATGCAGGATGGATTCTTTGAGTTATTCCGTTCAAAATGGCTACTTTCCTTTGGTTTCTTTCCCCTTCCGGTGACATTTGGAGTGATCAGGACAGCGTTTCCTGTGTCTGTTATTTAATCAAGCCTGTTTTAGATTATGAATTCCAAGTAGACCCTAGGGATCAGGAATGATGCCAACAATGATGTAATAACACTCATTATTACACTGAAACTCAATAGGGCTGTTATTGTAGTGTAACTACTGCTGATTATATGGACAAACACACATACAAATGCACGCAGGCAGACAGGCACGCGTGCACGCTTACACACACACACACACACACACACACACACAGACACACACACACACACACACACACTGATACGGACTGACTTGTTAACCATGATTCCCATACGATCTGTGCAGTGCACCGATTTTATCTTTCAATTCAAGCTAATAATCAATTTAGTCTTATATAGTCACATTCTTTAGTCCAGTATATTATGGATGTGGTTAGATTTTTAAACAGACATCTACTTTCCCATCTAAACCTATGGTCTCATCTTTTACGCATTACCTTTGATCAACAACCAACTTGACAGAGCTTGAAGAATTTTTTAAAGAAAAATGGGCCAATATTGTACAATCCAGGTGTGCAAAGCTCTTAGAGATTTACCCCAAAAGACTCACAGTTGTAATTGCTGTAAAGGTGTTTCTAACATGTATTGTGTCAGGGGTGTGAATACTTATCTAATCAATATATATTAGTATTTTGTTTAGATCGTTGACCAAAAATGACAATTAAATCCATTTTAATCCCACTTTGTAACTCAACAAAATGTGGAAAAAGTCAAAGGGTGTGAATACTTTCTGAGCTACAGTGAGCTCCAAAAGTATAGGGACAGTGACAATTTTGTTGTTGTTTTGGCTCTGTACTCCAGCACCTTGAATTTGAAATGATACAATGACTATGAGGTTAAAGTGAAGACTGTCAGCTTTAATTTGAGGCTATTTTCATCCATATCGGGTGAATCGTTTAGAAATTACAGCACTTTTTGTATATAGTCCCCCCATTTATGGAGACCAAAAGTATTGGGACAAATACACTTATAAGTGTACTAAAGTAGACAACGCACCTCAATCAGAGGTGTGTTGTCAAGATTTAAAGGTCACTTGAGCTGATATCCGCAGAGTTTACTGTCACTGAGTACGTTTACATGCACACTAATAATTTGATATTAAACTGATTATGTCAGAAAGCCAAGTATGGCATTAGTCATGTAAATACCTTACTCTGTTTATCTTAATCGGCGTAAGGTCATAATCTAAGTAAACATACGCAGATTAAAACAGCTGATTAATACACTGAATAAAACACATTCCAGCTGTGTATTTGATCTGCAAATGTACCAGCACCGGTAGCGCAAGTCTCCCTCGTATGTGCGAGTGAAGTCAATCAATCAATCAAATGTATTTATAAAGCCCTTTTTACATCAGCAGATGTCACAAAGTGCTATACAGAAACCCAGCCTAAAACCCCAAACAGCAAGCAATGCAGATGTAGAAGCACGGTGGCTAGGAAAAACTCCCCAGAAAGGCAGAAACCTAGAGAGGAATCAGGCTCTGAGGGGTGGCCAGTCCTCTTCTGGTGGAGATTATAAGAGTACATGGTCATTAAGGCCAGATTGTTCTTCAAGTGAGTTTGGAAAAACTAAAACTATGCATCTATAGTTTTCACATACAATATGTACAGTTGAAGTCGGAAGTTTACATAAACTTAGGTTGGAGTCGTTTAAACTAGTTTTTCAACCACTCCACAAATTTCTTGTTAACAAACTATACTTTTGGCAAATCGGTTAGGACATCTACTTTGTGCATGACACAAGTAATTTTCCGACAATTGTTTACAGACAGATTATTTCACATATAATTCACTGTCTCACAATTCCAGTGGGTCAGAAGTTTACATACACTAAGTTGACTGTGCCATTAAACAGCTTGGAAAATTCCAGAAAATGATGTCATGGATTTAGAAGCTTCTGATAGGCTAATTGACATCATTTGAGTCAATTGGAGGTGTACCTGTGGATGTATGTCAAGGCCTACCTTCAAATTCAGTGCCTCTTTGCTTGACATCATGGGAAAATCAAAAGAAATCAGCCAAGACCTCAGAAAAAAAATTGTAGACCTCTACAAGTCTGGTTCATCCTTGGGAGCAATTTCCAAACGCATGAAGGTACCACGTTCATCTGTACAAACAATAGTACGCAAGTATAAACACCATGGGACCACGCAGCCGTCATACCGCTCAGGAAGGAGACGCGTTCCGTTTCCTAGAGATGAACGTACTTTGGTGCGAAAAGTGCAAATCAATCCCAGAACAACAGCAAAGGACCTTGTGAAGATGCTGGAGGAAACAGGTACAAAAGTATCTATATCCACAGTAAAATGAGTCCTATGTCGACCTGAAAGGCCGCTCAGCAAGGAAGAAGCCATTGCTCCAAAACCGGCATAAAAAAGCCAGACTACGGTTTGCAACTGCACATGGGGACAAAGATCGTACTTTTTGGAGAAATGTCCTCTGGTCTGATGAAACAAAAATTGAACTGTTTGGCCATAATGACCATCGTTATGTTTGGAGGAAAAAGGGGTGAGCTTGCAAGCCCAAGAACAACATCCCAACTTTGAAGCACGGGGGTGGCAGCATCATGCTGTGGGGGTGCTTTGCTGCAGGAGGGACTGGTGCACTTCACAAGATAGATTGCATCATGAGGAAGGAAAATTATGTGGATATGTTGAAGCAACATCTCAAGACATCAGTCAGGAAGTTAAAGCTTGGTCGCAAATGGGTCTTCCAAATGGACAATGACCCCAAGCATACTTCCAAAGTTGTGGCAAAATGGCTTAAGGACAACAAAGTCAAGGTATTGGAGTGGCCATCACAAAGCCCTGACCTCAATCCTATAGAAAATGTGTGGGCAGAACTGAAAAAGCGTGTGTGAGCAAGGATGCCTACAAACCTGACTCAGTTACACCAGCTCTGTCAGTAGGAATGGGCTAAAATTCACCCAACTTATTGTGGGAAACTTGTGGAAGGCTACCCGAAACGTTTGACCCAAGTTAAACAATTTAAAGGCAATGCTACCAAATACTAATTGAGTGTATGTAAACTTATGACCCACTGGGAATGTGATGAATGAAATAAAAGCTGAAACAAATCATTCTCTCTACTATTATTTGGACATTTCACATTCTTAAAATAAAGTGGTGATCCTAACTGACCTAAAACAGGGAATATTTACTAGGATTAAATGTCAGGAATTGTGAAAAATTGAGTTTAAATGTATTTGGCTAAGGTGTATGTAAACTTCCGTCTTCAACTGTATATGTCCAAACTCAGAATCAAATAGTCTTTGCAAAAATAACATGGTCACTGTGGTAGAACATATATTTTGATTGGCGATTTTCTGCATTTATCAAAAGTCCCATCAGGTAAGCTGATTTAAGATGTGTCCATGTAAACAGGATTATTAGGGAAATCGTTCTCCTTGCAAAGCAAGTAAACGTTTTAAACAAACTATTATATTAATCTGACTATACACAATTGTATTATGTGTGCATGTAACCGTGCTCAATGTGAGTTTCTAGAACGTCAAGGAAATTGTCTGACGACAACGAGTCTCTGATTGAATCCCATTGTCTCTGATTGACGCGTCTCTGATTGAATCCCAGCCAGTGTGTGTTTGGGTGTTTGTGTGTGTGTACGCTGTACAGCAGAAGAGCAGTGTGATGTAACATTTGACAGGAGATCCCCTTTCCTGTCCTTTCATACATCATTTCTGGTACGTTTTTCACACATACTGTAAACAGCCATCATATAACACCAGTGTGACGGTGATGCAGTTTGATGCGGTCTGTATCATCATGGTCTCCTGACTATGTCCTGATATAGTTTGAACAGGACATGACCTGTAACCTCTGACTTCTAACCTTTGATTTCCTGCCCGGTCAGGCAGGTATTGAGTAATGATGACTCCAGTGGAAAGCTGTCCCAGTGCGGACATTACAAACTGGAAAAATAAATGAAATGGTATAAATAAAAGGAACAGGCGTCGTTGATGGCGATCAAAATATTCATATCCGATCAGTCATGTGTACAATGATTCATCAGGTCACGAGGTCATGAAAAACTCCTGGCCCTAATTATGGTGTATTCTTCCAACATAACCAAACCATATTATCATATGAGAATGTATTCAACATTCTTAGAATCATAATAAAGGTTCCAGAATCCTCACTGCTCTTTGTTTTAGTTTTTTGTTTCTACACTTAATCTAACAGGGAAACCAGATCGGCCAGCATATGCGTTGCCGAACGCTAAAATAGAACTTTGTTCTATTTGAGATGCTCTACGCAAGGGATCACCAACTAGATTCAGCCACGGGCCGATTTTTTTTATTGAGCGGATGGTCAGGGTGCCGGAACATAATTAGAAATAATTTGTAGACTGCAAATTGACCCCAAGAAGCCCAACAGATAATATTTGACTAAAACATAATCATTTCAAACCTTGCTTACATTTGTATACGATCACATATATCTCTCTATTATGCATGATACAACATAAATGTTGTATGACTCCGGGTCAAAATTCTACAAATATCCAGCAAAAAAAGGACCATATACATTTAACACTAGAAACGCAGAGAGCGTGATGTGGACACAAAACAAATGTAAATGTGTAATTTTTTAACTCATGTCCCCTCCGTCCTTGACTTTTCCCAAATAAGTCTATACAACACACTGTCGTTGTTAGAATCTTAATATCACAAACAGAATTTGTGTTATAAGCAGTTTTAAGAAGACATGTCATCAGCTGATGGCCCATCGAAACTACACCTAAACTACACTGAACAAAAGTATAAACGCAATATGTAAAGTGTTGGTCCAATGTTTTATGAGCTGAAATAAAAGATTCCAGATTCCATACGCACAAAAAGCTTATTTCTCTCAAATGTTTTGCACAAATTTGTTTACGTCCCTTTTAAAGACGCTGAATGGTCAATTCGACGTCTACATTGGCCTTGCAGCGTTTACGGTGATATGGCCTCTGCAGAAGTCAGGGCATTCATACTTCTTGCTCTTCGCCGAGCAGCGCAGAGCTGTGGTGAAGCAAGTTGTCAAGGAAGTGAGTTTGTGTTTATACAGGACCTCCCACCCTCACCTACCATCAACTAATCATGTCAATGTGAAGCTATACGGAGCCCGCTGCATTGTTCTGAGCTCAATTTGGCCTCTGCGTGCATCCGGAGGCTTCGCAATTGCATCACACCAAATTGGCTCTTAGTGAGCATATCTCCTTTGCCAAGATAATCCATCCACCTGACAGGTGTGGCATATCAAGAAGCTGATTAAAATGCATGATCATTACACAGGTGCACCTTGTGCTGGGGACAATAAAAGGCCATTCTAAAATGTGCAGTTTTGTCACACAACACAATGCCACAGATGTCTCAAATTTTGAGGGAGCGTGCAATTGACATGCTGAGTGCAGGAATGTCCACCTGAGCTGTTGCCAGACAATTGAATGTTCATTTTCTGACCATAAGCATCGTTTTAGAGAATTTGGCAGTATGTCCAACTGGCCTCACAACCGAAGAACACGTATATGGCGTTGTGTGGGCGAGCGGTTTGCTGATGTCAACGTTGTGAACAGAGTGCCCAATGGTAGCGGTGGCATTATGGTATGGGCAGGCATAAGCTAGGGACAATGAACACAATTGCATTTTATCGATGGCAATTTGAATGCACAGAGATACAGTGACGAGATCCTGAGGCCCATTGTCATGCCATTCATCCGCTGCCATCACCTCATGTTTCAGCATGATAATGCACAGCCCCATGTCGCAAGGATCTATACAAAATGTCCCAGTTCTTCCATGGCCTGCATACTGACCAGACATGTTACCCATTGAGCATGTTTGGGATGCTCTGGATCGACGTATACGACAGTGTGTTCCAGTTCAGGCCAATATCCAGCAACTTCGCACAGCCATTGAAGAGGAGTGGGACAACATTCCACAGGCCACAATCAACAGCCTGATAAACTCTATGCGAAGGAGATGTGTCACGCTGCATGAGAAAAATGGTTTGTCACACCAGATACTGACTGGTTTTCTGATCCACGCCCCTACTTTTTTTTGTGTTGGTATCTGTGACCAACAGATCTGTATTCCCAGTCATGTGAAATCCATAGATTATGGCCTAATGAATGTATTTAAATTGACTGATTTCCTTATATGAACTGTAACACAGTAAAATCTTTGAAATTGTTGCATGCTGCGTTTATATTTTTGTTCAGTATATATCGAAACTAATTTCACACGTATAATAATAGAGTTAGCCTAAAGAAATTGACATTAGTCTGATGGGTGACAATATTATGAATTGTCAAATTGTACATGAAGAGATGGGCGCAGCTTGGAATTGACACCGGGGCAGAGAAACTTACTAAGCATACTGCTAAAGCAACACTTGAGTGGTTTAAGGGGAAATATTTAAATATCTTGGAATGGCCTACTCAAAGCCCAGACCTCAATCCAATTGAGAATCTGTGGTATGACTTAAAGATTGCTGTACACCAGCGGAACCCATCCAACTTGAAGGAGATGGAGCAGTTTTGCCTTGAAGAATGGGCAAAGATCCCAGTGGCTAGATGTGCCAAGCTTATAGAGACATACCCCAAGAGACTTGCAGCTGTAATTGCTGCAAAAGGTGGCTTTACAAAAGGTGGCTTTACAAAAACGTATTTCTTGTTTGTTTCACAATAAAACATATTTTGCATCTTCAAAGTGGTAGGCATGTTGTGTAAATCAAATGATACAAACCCCCCCAAAATCAATTTTAATTCCAGGCAACAAAATAGGAAAAATGCCAAGGGGGGTGAATGCTTTCGCAAGCCACTGTGTAAGCTGGAAGTAGAGGCCTAATCGTTGTTGTTCACTAGTTTACTCCAATTAGGGGAGGGGTGATGGGGTTGGAATGTAATAAAGGGAAATATATATTTTTTAAAGGATACATATATATATGTATGTACTGTATATCCCATGGGGGGCCAGTATAAAAAAAAAGATGCATTCACTAACTGTAAGTCGCTCTGGATAAGAGCGTCTGCTAAATGACTAAAATGTAAATGTATATGTATATATATATGTATGTGTTTGTGTATGTGTATGTATATACACTACCGTTCAAAAGTTTGGGATCACTTAGAAATGTCCTTGTTTTCCATGAAAACATACATGACATTAGTATGAATAGGAAATATAGCAAAATGAATAGGAAATGTAGTCATTGACAAAGTTAGAAATAATGATTGTGTCCTTCAAACTTTGCTTTCGTCAAAGAATCCTCCATTTGCAGCAATTACAGCCTTGCAGACCTTTGGCATTCTAGTTGTCAATTTGTTGAGGTAATCTGAAGAGATTTCACCCCATGCTTCCTGAAGCACCTCCCACAAGTTGGATTGGCTTGATGGGCACTTCTTACGTACCATACGGTCAAGCTGCTCCCACAGCAGCTCAATAGGGTTGAGATCCGGTGCTGGCCACTCCATTATAGACAGAATACCAGCTGACTGCTTCTTCCCTAAATAGTTATTGCATAGTTTGGAGCTGTGCTTTGGGTCCTTGTCCTGTTGTAGGAGGAAATTGGCTCCAATCAAGTGCCGTCCACAGGGTATGGCATGGCGTTGCCAAATGGAATGATAGCCTTCCTTCTTCAAGATCCCTTTTACCCTGTACAAATCTCCCACTTTACCACCACCAAAGCACCCCCAGACCATCACATTGCCTCCACCATGCTTGACAGATGGCATCAAGCACTTGTCCAATATCTTTTCATTTGGTCTGCATCTCACAAATGTTCTTCTTTGTGATCCGAACACCTCAATCTTCGATTTGTCTGTCCATAACACTTTTTTCCAATCTTCCTCTGTCCAGTGTCTGTGTTCTTTTGCCCATCTTAATCTTTTATTTTTATTGGCCAGTTTTCTTTGCAACTCTGCCTAGAAGGTCAGCATCCCGGAGTCGCCTCTTCACTGTTGACGTTGAGACTGGTGTTCTGCGTGTACTATTTAATGAAGCTGCCAGTTGAGGACCTGTGAGGCGTCTGTTTCTCAAACTAGACACTCCAATGTATTTGTCCTCTTGCTCAGTTGTGCACTGAGGCCTCCCACTCCTCTTTCTATTCTGGTTAGAGCCAGTTTGCGCTGTTCTGTGAAGGGAGTAGTACACAGCATTGTACGAGATCTTCAGTTTCTTGGCAATTTCTCGCATGGAATAGCCTTCATTTCTCAGAACAAGAATAGACTGACGAGTTTCAGAAGAAAGTTTGTTTCTGCCCATTTTGATTCTGTAATCGAACCCACAATTGCTGATGCTCCAGATACTCAACTAGACTCAAGAAGGCTAGTTTTATTGCTTATTTAATCAGCACAACAGTTTTCAGCTGTGCTAACATAATTGCAAAAGGGTTTTCTAATGATCAATTAGCCTTTTAAAATGATAAACGGATTTGCAAACACAACGTGCCATTGGAACACAGGACTGATGGTTGCTGATAATGGGCCTCTGTACGCCTATGTAGATATTCCATTAAAAATCAGCAGTTTCCAGCTACAATAGCCATTTACAACATTAACAATGTCCACACTGTATTTTCTGATCAATTCGATGTTATTTTAATGGACAGAAAATTGCTTTTCTTTTCGAAAACAAGGACATTTCTAAGTGACCCCAAACTTTTGAACGGTAGTGTATATTTGTGGGAGGAAAAAACATATGGGGAATTGGAAGTGATGCAGACAATTACATTGATGGAAGTTACAATCTATCTGCAATATTAAAGCTGATCTACACTTAAAGAAAAGAAAAAAAGGAGAGTAATGGAGTGCTGCATCAGATGACCTGGCCTCCACAATCCCCCGACCTCAACCCAATTGAGATGGTTTGGGATGAGTCGGACGGCAGAGTGAAGGAAAAGCAGCCAACATGTGCTCAGCATATGTGGGAACTCCTTCAAGACTGTTGGAAAAGCATTCCATGTGAAGCTGATTAAGAGAATGCCAAGAGTGTGCAAAGCTGTCATCAAGGCAAAGGGTAGCTACTTTGAAGAATCAATGTAGAACATTTTTTAAAAATAAAGAAAAACCCTTGAATTAGGTGTGTCCAAACGTTTGACTGGTACTGTATATTCAACATTGAATTAAGAACAAATAATTTTTATTTTCACAGTGAGATGCAGCACATTGACAATTTCAAATCGCTCTGAAAAAAAAAAAGTGGCCTTCTAATTAGCCTTGTTACCTAATGAAAGCCTATAGCCAATAAAACAAAACGAGACCTTTACATTCAATATTGTTTAGATAATCAAATAGTTTAATTTAAACTTAAATAAACAATTCCCAGAATCTAATATAGGCTGCAAAAATAAATGTATTTAGTAGGCTATAGCCTACTCAAACCTTTACCAGCCGCACCGGTTTAAACTTGATATGGCCTGCGTATTGTCTAAATGAACGAAAGCCTGAATTAACGGAATAATTAGCTAATAACAAACTGAATTAGCCTATTGTAAACAAATACCTGCTTGCACTTTTTTGTAGGCTGTGTATCCATCTACCAGGTTGTTGTCCTTGTCCACAATGACTCCAAAATCCTTCCAAACCAAACCGGGGATTTAACTCGCGCAGCACCTGTTTCCATTATGGTGTATTTTATAACCCTTTTTTCCCCCCTCCGGTCAGGCCTAGGCCTACGTTAGCAATTGTTGCAGGTAGGGTGAGGGGTCATCAAAGTGGACCACCAGAGATGGGGTTCATCCCAGCACCATGTCTGTTTTTTACTTACCATGTTATCACCGTAATCCACCATCAAAGAAAACACCTCTTACTCCCTATTTTTTCTCTTTCTTCTTTCTTACTCCCTCTTTTTTCTCTCTGTCTCTCTCTCTCCTCTTACTCCCTCTTTTTTTTCTTGTTTCTGGCTTTCATTTGTTATTCTATACCTCTTTAACTCTCTCCATCCTGTGCCCATTCCAATAATATGAGGTTGTTTACAAGGTTCTAGCTTCCTGGTAATCACCCAGGAATGGAATTGTAACCATGTAGGAATGGATTCCATCTGAACACTTAAATCTGTCCTTCTCTCTTCCCCCTTACCATGTTCATACCATTCCATCCATTTCCTTACCATGTCAAGGGATTATGCTAAGTACAGCTACAGTATATTACATAATATTCGACTAAATTACTTCATATGGATACACTGTACCTTGGACTGTTTTTTGAGTGTATAAAGGATTCTAGAACAGCATTAGTTACTCTAATGTTCTAGAGCAGCAGCTGATACTGATTCCAGAACATCAATAGATAATGCAGGAGTATAGGCTAAGGTTCTACACCAGCTTTCGGATATTAGGACAGCATCTTCCTAGTCTGGGTCTGTTTCTTCCCGTCGCTTTCTTGTCCCTTGCCAACTCCTAATGGAATTGTCATGTTTGTTGTGACAATGACAGCAATGGGGTTTGGCAAGAGCATAAAGGGTTTGGCAAGAGCAGGCAGCATGGCTAGCATCTTCCCAAAGCAATGGTACATTCAAAGTCTGTTTTCTGCGACCTGCAGTTCTGCTACTTTTGACCAGGGCCTATAGGGAATAGGGTGTCATTTGGGATGCACTCTAAGTTTGTTTCCCACAAGCCTTGTGGGTCCAGTGTTAAACCAGAGGGAAAGGGCCTCAAACAGTGTGCTTCGGTTGTGAACTCTCTGCTTCTATTGTCCAGACGTAGAATGGCCTGACTTTGGCCCCCCAGACATAGCCTTGAGCAGTCTAAATAAAGTTTGTCTTCTGGCTACAACAAAACAAAACAAAATAGAGAGAAAACAGATGGATGGTTCTTTTTCTGTAAGAAATGTGTGAGTGTGAGCGTGCACGTGCATGCCTGTGTGTATTCGTCTGACATATTCAACTCTCAGAGAAAACTCAAATTACCCCCTGCTGAGGACAAGGCAATTTCCTTATCATCATTCCTATCAAGCTACAGTAGAATTATAATGAAGTTGTTGGGAAAATATGTTTTTAAGCTCTTGGTAGGCCTAACCTCTGGCTATGTATGCATCCCAAATGGCACTATATTCCTATAGTGCATTTTTGACCACAGCCCAATGGGCTTTGGTCAAAAGTAGGAAACTATGTAGGGTATAGGGTGCCATTTGGGACGAACCCTATAGAGTAGATCCTAGTCAAACATGATTTGATGGTTGGTTGATAGTTGAGATAGTCCTTCCGTGATCCTTGGGACGTCCCTACCCCATGGAAGATTGAATGTAAAAAGGTTAGGGTTAGGTAAGGGTTATGGTTAAGGTTAAGGTTAGGGTAGGGGTTAAGGTTAGGATTAGGGTTAAGGGTAAGGACATCCCAAGGATAGCACTAACCTCGTGGAGATGGGTTGAAGCCAGCGATAATGATTTCCGTAAAAATAGCCACCTTTATGGTTTACTGTTCATTTCATACTTAGCTACAGTAAATTGTATGGTTTGAGGCAAACCATTAAAAAGAAAACATTATAATTCAAATGTTAAGTGGTTTTGGGTCTTGATTGTGGAAATGTTTTGTCTTACTGAGCAATGTTTTCTACGATTGCCTTTTCATGTTTAACTCATCTCTTTTCCTCTCTTTCTCTCTCTTCTTTCCCGTCTCTCCCGCTCATCTCCCCCATGCCCTTTTCTCTCTCTACCCTCCCTCCTCTAGGAGTACCTTGGAAATGATATCAAGTAATTCAGTTCTTAGCTGGGATTGGTACTATATATGTAATTCCTCCAAGTAATAGCACATTAACCATTCTCTTCTCCCCCCCCCCCCCCCCCCCCAACAGGGGGACCATACGTGGGCGACCATGCTGGGTCAGAGTGTGCGTCTACAGCCGGTGCCTATCCAGAGCCTATCTGAACTGGAGAGAGCAAGGCTGCAGGAGGTGGCCTGCTACCATCTGGAGGAGAGGGACCTTGACTTCAACATCAGCATCCCCAGAGGTACACAAGTGAAGGGCTAGTTGCTATATCGCCATGCCAGAAAGGACGATAGAGATATGTGTACAGTGCTGGCCTCTGTCTAGAATGTAAAGCTCTTCAAATCTCAATTGGGGTTTGAATCTGGAGGAGAGGGACCTAAAATTCAACATCAGCATCCCCAGAGATACAGAGGAAAGGGTAGTAGTTACTAAATGGCCATGCTAGAAAAAATGGACGGAAATATATAGGCTCTCTTCTTGGGGATTTTATTTTCTTAAACATGAATCTTTTTATAAAATTCCTGAAGTTTTGCTCGTCCTGGTCTAGATTGTAGAGCTCTTCACTATACAGTACATGGCAGTGAACAAGATGATAATGATAGGGACATGATATCTGACATAGAAGCTCACTACCTGTTTTCTGCTCATTCCACCACCACTCTCAGACTGTATTACCTCAATAAATCTGAGTGAAGTTTACAGTACCAGTAAATGGTAAGTCCTTCAAACAGCTCAGATACAGCCTTACAACTTAAGATGGAAGAGTAGGAGTAAGAGGAGTAGGAGTCAGAAGATTAGATACAAAATTAAGATAAAAGTTTAAGTTAAAAAGCAAGTAAGTAAGTAAGTAGGAGTAAGAAGGGTAAGATGAGTAGGAGTAAGAAGAGTACTGTAGGAGTAAGAAGAGTAGGAGTGAGAAGTGTACTGTAGGAGTAAGAAGAGTACTATAGGAGTAAGAAGAGTACTGTAGGAGTAAGAAGAGTAGGAGTAAGAAGAGTACTATAGGAGTAAGAAGTGTATTGTAGGAGTAAGAAGAGTACTATAGGAGTAAGAAATGTACTGTAGGAGTAAGAAGAGTACTATAGGAGTAAGAAGAGTACTATAGGAGTAAGAAGAGTACTATAGGAGTAAGAAGAGTACTATAGGAGTAAGAAGAGTACTGTAGGAGTAAGAAGAGTACTATAGGAGTAAGAAGAGTACTATAGGAGTAAGAAGAGTACTGTAGGAGTAAGAAGAGTACCATAGGAGTAAGAAGTGTATTGTAGGAGTAAGAAGTGTACTATAGGAGTAAGAAGAGTACTGTAGGAGTAAGAAGAGTAGGAGTAAGAAGAGTACCATAGGAGTAAGAAGTGTACTGTAGGAGTAAGAAGAGTACCATAGGAGTAGGAAGTGTACTGTAGGAGTAAGAAGAATACTGTAGGAGTAAGAAGAGTACTATAGGAGTAAGAAGAGTACTGTAGGAGTAAGAAGAGTACCATAGGAGTAAGAAGAGTACTGTAGGAGTAAGAAGAGTACTATAAGAGTAAGAAGAGTACTGTAGGAGTAAGAAGAGTACTGTAGGAGTAAGAAGAGTACTATAGGAGTAAGAAGAGTAGGAGTAAAAAGAGTACTATAGGAGTAAGAAGAGTACTGTAGGAGTAAGAAGAGTACTGTAGTAAGAAGAGTAGGAGTAAGAAGCTTCTGATCCTGAGGTGTCTTAGCGTGCTACATTCCTCTTTCGTGTCACCCTGGGTTACGTAAGAGGCATTAGTCTGATCTCAGTGCTTCTCCATGTAGTCTACGCAGAGACGGAAGAGGAAGTGAGACACCCCACTCGCTGTTTTTTTCTGGTTCAATAAAAGTAAATGAACTAAGTAGACCAGACCCAGCTGCTATTGCATTGGTGTCTATGGGAGACCCACCCCGTTAAGTAGACCGGAACTGACAAATATTTTCCATGGTAAACGGCCTGAGTGAACTCTCTTCATTTATCCACCATATTTGGTCTATGTTCATACCGTTAACCTCTCAACGTTTTCAACCTTTGACCCCTGACCACTCTCTAATCAGTGCTGTGTAGTTTACGCTGCCTAAGCTAAGCCGACTGTCAAGTCCATTGGTCAAAATAAGAGAATGACATTTAAACATTATAAAACATATATTTTCATTGATTTATTGTGTGATTATATATTTTTCTACCCTGAACTAAAATAGAAGAAGTAATAGTGTCGAGTCTACCCACAAATTAAACGTATTGGAAAGTGCAACATTTTGCTCACAAAGACCTTAATCAAGACCGACTGTATTTTATCTAGCTCATCCATTCGCTTTGCCTCCATTGTGGACTTTTTTATCCTGAAGTAAAACAGGAGAATGGACTCCCACACGCTGTGTAAATGTACAAATTAAACATATATTCGAAAGTGTAACGTTTCACTCACAGTTGTTAGGAATGGATGTCGGTTAGAATAGAATAGAATACAGATGTGGGATCTTAATTTGACCACTATTTTGTTGCTGAAATTTTCCTGCACCGCAGGACCTTAACCATTAGTGGGGAAAATACCAAACTGACCCAGGATAAATGTCTAGGGGCAACTTCACCCTACTCCTGGGCCCCTCAGTAAGCCATAGTTGCTGTCACACAGTTGCTATACAACCATACTGTACATCATCCAGCATTCAAATGTGTTACAGTTACAGCATGTAACCAGTCATGGATGGATCAAAGAAAATCTGTCAATCATTTAAAATCAGTTTTCACCTAATCTGTTCCAATACATTCTAATTCAATGCCAATAATTAATTCCTTACAGAATCCTTGAATCTAATATTGTCAAAGTCATTGGACAACTCTATATTATCAAGACTAAAATATATATATATATTTTTACTGCATTTCATTCTCTGTTGAGCTGCAGAATACGTAAATAGAAAACAGTTAAATCAGTCAGTCAGTGTTAGATAACTCTATAGCAGCATATATACTGTATAAATAAATAAAATACATACAAATATAAAACGGAGGGGGTCAGTGTATATAACTGTCATAGGGAGGGGTCAGTCAGAGCCAGTAATGTGTGGGAATATTCCTGTCCCTCTCCCTGGGGTGGAGACCTCATACAGAGTCAGCCAGCCACCTCCCATGTGTATTACTGCTGTGTCTTTGTCCCAAATGACACCCTATTTGTTTTATAGTGCACTACTTTTGACCAAAGTCCATAGGGCTCTTGTCAAAAGTAATGTACTATATAGGGAGTAGGCTGCCATTTTGGATGCATCCTCCACTAGTTAGCCACCCAACTCCCCTGGTGTATCAGGCCCACTACCGTGTCAGTGATGGCTCATGTACGGTATATTATGGGAGCTAGCTGCTTGAGGGACGGAGGGAGGTTGCCATAGGTTTCTGTTCTGATCCCGCTGTTTGGGCCAATACCAGAACCTCTGGTTTATTTTTATAGTGTGTGTGCATGCGTGTATGTTTGTTGTTGGTTTCCTGGCAACGCCTTGGCTATGCTTGATGGATGGATTCTTTCTGAAATATCTGTTCTTAGCAGTCAGAGCTTATTTGGCAAGTCTGGAGACTTTGTTTTTGAACGTCAAATTTTCTCATGGATATGGGTAGCAACCCCACAGGGTCTGTCATTATTTTCTTACTTCCTTTCTTTCTCTTGCGTGTTATTTCTGTCATTCTGTTTGTTTCTCTCTCAGACCCAATTGTCTTTTCTTTCTGATTCCATATGTTCCTTTAGTCCCTTTCTTTCTTTCTCTCTTTGCTTTACCCACATCTATCTCTCTCCACTGTGTGTGTGTCAGTCCTCTAATCTTAAAGTGTGCAAGCCAAGGGCAAACACACACACACATACACACTGAGTACATGGCATGTAGGAATACACACACACACACAAAGTGTTTGCTCAAAGATTAACCCTTGCTCTGGCATGTGGCGAGTGGGAGGAGACGATTGCCGTGGAAATAAATGTTAATTTCCTGTAGTCATGGGAATTTGACCCCTTTTAAACCCTTGACACACACACGCACACTCATACACACAAACAAACCTCTCCACATGGGGATTTGACTGCTCAGGTCATTTACATTTCAGGGCCTTCCACACTCTTATCCTGTCAGCCCTTAAGAATTAAGTTGTGCCTAGACACTGGTGTAGGGTCAGTTCTGTGGTTTTCCCATTAGTGGTGAGGGCTAGGATTCTGTGAGGTTAAGCTGATCCTAGATCTGTGCCCAGGCCCCATCATACATTCTGGTCTTGGAAGTTCAAAGATTCTGCAACAAACCAGTTCTAAACAGCAAAGGCGTGCTACCTAACACATACACACACAGACTGTACACACGACTGTGATCTTTAAAGCCCCAAACCCAAAACAAAACAGTGATGTCTTCCAGATAAAGCTTGTCAGAGGATATTTAGGTTGTAAAATCACATCCTTGATCTGCATGTAGTTTCTCTGGTGTTGCCCTCTGGCTAAAGGCTACAAAGGCAGTACAGGAGGCTGGGGCCTATACAAACACACATGCAAAGACTTTAATCAAAGCCTATTGGATGATAATTTAACTAGGACAAAGGAATTTATAACTGACTTTTTCCGACATAACATAGGTACAGCAAATCCCCTTATTGTATGGGACACCTTTATATGTGCCTTTAGAGGCCATGCAATTCAGTACTCATCTCGAAAACAAAAGCAATTTAGGTCAAAAAATAGTTTATACTAACAAAGGAAATAGAAAGTCTAACAGAACAGATAGATGGCAATAAAAACTGTAACATAGAGGCTCAGAGTAAATTAGAGGAAAAACAAAAAGAAATTGAGAAACTTATTCAAGAATGATCAAGTGTAATATATTATAAAAATATAGCAAACTGGATGGAATATGGGGAAAAATGCACCAAATTCTTTTTTAATCTTCAACATAGGAATGCTACCAAAAATAATTGAATGAAACTGGTTACAATTGACGGAGTAACCCATGATTTACCAAATTATATTTTGAAGGAGGAAACAAAGTACTTTAAGCATACGTTTCAGTCGCCTCCATCTTCTCTAACAGAAGCTAATTGTAGAGATTTTTTTTCTATTGATAATGTAAAATTAACAGCCATACAGAAAGACTCATGTGAAGGTGAAATTACAGAGGAGGAACTTCTGGATGCAATTAAAGACTTTAAGTCCGGGAAAACTCCAGAGTTGGATGGCATACCAGTCGAGGTATACCAAACCTTTTTTGATATACTAAGAGGACCATTATTATTAGCATGTTTTAACCACTCCTATGTAAATGGTAGATTATCTGACACTCAAGAAGAAGATCTCATTATTACTGAAACAGGGTACAAGTGGAAAATATAAAGATCCAGTCCATTAAAACAATTGGAGTCCCCTCTGTAATTTCACCTTCACATGAGTCCTCTGTAGCTCAGCTGGTAGAGCACGGCGCTTGTAACGCCAAGGTAGTGGGTTCGATCCCCGGGACCACCCATACACAAAAATGTATGCACGCATGACTGTAAGTCGCTTTGGATAAAAGCGTCTGCTAAATGGCATATTATTATTATTATTATTACACTTCAGTGTTGTGATGCAAAGATTATAGCAAAATGTGTAGCGCATAGAATTAAAAAGGTATTGTCGGATATTATTCATTCTAATCAGACAGGTTTTTTACATGGAAGATACATTGGAGATAATATAAGGCAAGTATTGGAAACAATATAACACTATGGAAAATCTGGGAAACCAGGCCTGCTATTCATAGCAGACTTCGAAAAGGCATTTGATAAAGTACAACTGGGGTTTATACATAAATGCCTGGAGCATTTCAATTTTGGAGAATCTCTTATAAAATGGGTCAAAATCATGTATAGTAACCCTAGGTGTAAAATAGTAAATAATGGCTATTTCTCCGAAAGTTTTAAACTGTCAAGAGGAGTGAAACAAGGTTGTCCACTATCGGCATATCTATGTATTGTTGTCATCGAGATGTTGGCTATTAAAATCAGATCCAACAATAATATCAGGGGATTAGAAATCCAGGGCTTAAAACAAAGGTGTCATTGTACGCTGATGATTCATGTTTTCTTTTAAATCCACAACTAGAATCCCTCCACAGCCTCATAGAGGATCTAGATACATTTTCTAACCTCTCAGGATTACAACCAAATTATGACAAATGTACTATATTACGTATTGGATCACTAAAAAAATTGTACATTACCATATAGTTTACCAATAAAATGGTCTGATGGTGATGTGGATATACTCAGAATACATATCCCAAAGGAAATAAATGATCTCACTTCAATACATTTTAATAGAAAGTTAGCAAAAATAGATCTTGCTACCATGGAAAGGTCAATTTGTGGAAAAATCTCCCTGATTAACTCTTTAGTATTATCCCAGTTTACCTATTTGCTTATGGTCTTGCCTATGCCTAGCGAACAGTTTTTTAAATTATATGAGAAAAAAAATCCATTTTATTTGGAACGGCAAGCCAGACAAAATTAAACGGGCCTATTTATACAATGAATATGAATTCGGAGGACAGAAATTATTAGATATTAAAACATTAGACCTATCACAGAAGTTATACTTAAATCCGAACTGGTTTTCTAGCAAATTAGTAAGATTGTCTCACCCAATGTTCAAGAATGGCCTTTTTCCCTTTATTCAGATTACAACCACTCACTTTCAGTTATTTGAATAACTCTCCCAAATATCACTATTTCTAAAACAAGCCATGGAAAGTTGGTTGCAATTTCAATTTAATCCTCCAGAAACGACAGAACAAATAATGGAACAAATATTGTGGTTAAACTCAAATATACTAATTGACAAAAAAACGTACAAAATGTTTAAAACATTTATAATCTTCGTAAATGATATCATCGGTAGGACTGGTGGAGTTATGTCGCACATGCAGCTAACAAAAACATATGGAAATGTCTGCTCTACCCAAAATTACAACCAAATAATTGCAGCCTTACCGCAAAAATGAAAGAGGAAAGTGGAAGGGGGAGAAAGTAAGGAACTTGTCTGTCTGCCTTGCATTAAAGAACATAATTGGTTAAGGAAAACTGTGATAAATAAAAAAGTATATCTGTTTCATTTAAGGACCAAAGGATTGACAGCCATCCCATATAGATTGCAAAATAGTTGGGAAGAGATTTTTGACGGACCGATCCCATGGCATAGTGTTTATGAACTGATACGCAAAACGACACCGGATTCAAAACTTAGAATCTTTCAATTTAAATTATTATATAACATTCTTGCTACCAATAGAATGTTATTTATATGGGGGATACAATCTTCCCAGCTCTGCAGATGTTGCTGTGAAGAGACAGAATCATTAGATCATTTGTTTTGGTACTGTCCATTTGTAGTTTGTTTTTGGACACAGGTCCAGGAATGGCTAAAGGATTGCAATATTTACCTGGACCTAACCTTGCAGATAGCATTACTGGGTGATCTGAAAAGTCATAGTCAATCGATCAATAACATAATAATACTTTTAGCAAAAATGTTTATTTTCAATTCACAATCTGTAGGACATCACAGTACAGTTGAAATATATATGGCAAATAGAAATCCTATATGGATGGTGTGAAAAGATAGATGGGAGGTGTTGAATGGAATTGAAGGATGGGACTAATAACAACTAACAACAAATAATAACAAAGATAACTAATAATGTAAGCATACTGTGTCCATAATAAGTATATAGGTTGCAGGTTGGGAGCTTTTGTGAAAGAGCACAGTTAGAAAGATATGGCATATAGAAGCAAACCGGATGGACATCATGAAAATGATCGGAGAGGTTGAGAGTAGAGGAAGTTCAGGAGAAAAAACTAACAAAATATAATTATTGTAAAATTGACTGTGTCCATAAAATGTAGATAGTAGGTATAAACTGGAAGTAGAGGCCTAAGCATTGTTGTTCACTAGTTTACTCCAAGTAGGGAAAGGGTGGTGGGGTTGGAAAGTAATAAAGGGGAATATATATATATTTTTAAAGGATATGTATGTGTATATGTGTGTATATGTGTGTATATATATATACACTGCTCAAAAAAATAAAGGGAACACTTAAACAACACAATGTAACTCCAAGTCAATCACACTTCTGTGAAATCAAACTGTCCACTTAGGAAGCAACACTGATTGACAATAAATTTCACATGCTGTTGTGCAAATGGAATAGACAACAGGTGGAAATTACAGGCAATTAGCAAGACACCCCCAATAAAGAAGTGGTTCTGCAGGTGGTGACCACAGACCACTTCTCAGTTCCTATGCTTCCTGTCACGTTTGAATGCTGGTGGTGCTTTCACTCTAGTGGTAGCATGAGACGGAGTCTACAACCCACACAAGTGGCTCAGGTAGTGCAGCTCATCCAGGATGGCACATCAATGCGAGCTGTGGCAAGAAGGTTTGCTGTGTTTGTCAGCGTAGTGTCCAGAGCATGGAGGCACTACCAGGAGACAGGCCAGTACATCAGGAGACGTGGAGGAGGCCGTAGGAGGGCAACAACCCAGCAGCAGGACCGCTACCTTCGCCTTTGTGCAAGGAGGAGCAGGAGGAGCACTGCCAGAGCCCTGCAAAATGACCTCCAGCAGGACACAAATGTGCATGTGTCTGCTCAAACGGTCAGAAACAGACTCCATGAGGGTGGTATGAGGGCCCGACGTCCACAGGTGGGGGTTGTGCTTACAGCCCAACACCGTGCAGGACGTTTGGCATTTGCCAGAGAACACAGATGAAAGCAGGTTCACACTGAGCACATGTGACAGACGCGACAGCGTCTGGAGACGCCGTGGAGAACGTTCTGCTGCCTGCAACATCCTCCAGCATGACCTGTTTGGCGGTGGGTCAGTCATGGTGAGGGGTGGCATTTCTTTGGGGGGCCGCACAGCCCTCCATGTGCTCGCCAGGGGTAGCCTGACTGCCATTAGGTACCGAGATGAGATCCTCAGACCCCTTGTGAGACCATATGCTGGTGCGGTTGGCCCTGGGTTCCTCCTAATGCAAGACAATGCTAGACCTCATGTGGCTGGAGTGTGTCAGCAGTTCCTGCAAGAGGAAGGCATTGATGCTATGGACTGGCCCGCCCGTTCCCCAGACCTGAATCCAATTGAGCACATCTGGGACATCATGTCTTGCTCCATCCAACAACGCCACGTTGCACCACAAACTGTCCAGGAGTTGGCGGATGCTTTAGTCCAGGTCTGGGAGGAGATCCCTCAGGAGACCATCTGCCACCTCATCAGGAGCATGCCCAGGCATTGTAGGGAGGTCATACAGGCACGTGGAGGTCACACACACTACTGAGCCTCATTTTGACTTGTTTTAAGGACATTACATCAAAGTTGGATCAGCCTGTAGTGTGGTTTTCCACTTTAATTTTGAGGGTGACTCCAAATCCAGACCTCCATGGATTGATACATTTGATTTCCATTGATAATTTTTGTGTGATTTTGTTGTCAGCACATTCAACTATGTAAAGAAAAAAATATTTAATAAGATTATTTCATTCATTCAGATCTAGGATGTGTTGTTTAAGTTTTCCCTTTTTTTTTGCAGTGTATATATATATATATATATATATATATATATAAATAAATAAAAAATGGGGGATTGGAAGTGATGCAGACAATTACATTGATGGAAGTTACAATCTATCTGCAATATTAAGCTGATCTACCCCTCCAAAAAATAAACAAACAAAAATAAAAGACAAAAAAAAGACACAAAAAAATGAACAAAAAAATGAAATAAAAGACTTGATGTTGTAAAAGGTCTATTCTTAGTAACGCCTGAATTGAGGAAGAGATGTAATTCTCAGGAAAACGACTTGCCGCAGTGCGTTGGTGGGGTGTGTGTGTGTTTTCCTCTTCTCTTGTTTGGTCTTCACGTGGGTGGATATTTTGTGTGTATGTTTGTTTGAGGTTGTTTTTGGTTCCTTTTTTTACAAGGAGATGATATGGTGGGAGGAGTAGGAGAAAACCCAACATTACCAAGGAAGCATCCCAAATGGCGCCCTATCCCCTATATCAGGGCTCTCCAACCCTGTTCCTGGAGAGCTACTGTCCTCTAGGTTTTTACTCCAACCCTAATCTAGCGCACCTGATTCTAATAATTAGCTGGTTGATAAATCAGGTTAGTAACTACTGAGGTTGGAGCGAAAACCTACAGGAGGGTAGCTCTTCAGGAACAGGGTTGGAGACTTTTGACCAGGGCGTAGTGCACTATACTGTATATAGGGAATAGGGTGTCATTTGGGATGTAAATTCAAATGAACTGCATGAACTGCATGTAAGACACAGATTATAAAGAAGTCAGTTAAAAATGTCACCAGGCAAACAGTACATTACTCTTCACTCTCATGAACAAACACCCTCTTTTGTTTCTTTTTGTCTTTTTTTAACAACCTCTTTTTTGTCCCCTTTTTCTAGAAATCCGTAAGAGGAGAAAATCGCTCAGAAGGAAGCTTGACTCCTTCTCCAAAGAAAAGAAAGAGAAAGAGCGAGGTAAGGTCCCTCACCACCCCCCCCCCCCCACCCCCCACCCCCTCATAAACTAGATGATGAAGTGTTTAAATCTTCCACAGTGTGGCCGCATCCCAAATGGCACCCTATGTAGTGCACTATGTAGGGAATAGGGTGTAGGACGCAGCCTGTGACTCAGTACTCTTCGTTAAAACTGAAGACCGCATACCATACCTCAGAAGGTCAGACAGACCGGAGTCATATAGTTAGATACACGGCTCTGAGACAGACTAACCACTATTGACGTAGGTCTACAGTAGCTTCTACTCCTTCTTGACTAATTGACTAATGCCTGTGAAATGATCAACCACTGTTGACGTACAGTACAGTAGCTCCAATACTCCGTCTTTATTCCTTAATGACAACTTAGTGATTAATGCTTGTGAAATCATCACGCACTGTTGACCTACAGTACAGTAGCTTTTCTACCTCTTCCTTGTTTAACAGGGACTAATTGCTTAATGCCTGTGAAATCATTGTGTTGATGACAGTGAGCTCCATTTCAACCACAAGAGGCAAGGGCCTCTTTATACTGTAGATGACTCATTTTTGCAACTTTTGTCTGTTGTAGAATGTTTAAACACTGCCTCCTGAGTGTATACACTGACACACTCTCATAAACATACACACGAACTGACAAAAAAAAAAGGCATATGCACACAAGTATATGCGTACAGTCTCGCTCTCTTCCTGACATACACTACCAGTCAAAAGTTTGGACACACCGACTCATTCAAGGGTTTTTCTTAATTTTTACAATTTTTTACATTGTAGAATTATAGTGAATACATCAAAACTATGAAATAACACATATGGAATCATGTAGTAACCAAACAAGTGTTAAACAAATAAAAACATATTTTATATTTGAGATTCTTCAAATAGCCACCCTTTTGCCTTGATGACAGCTTTGCACACTCTTGGCATTGAGAGTGTACATACACTCTGACAGACACAAAAGGCATGTGCACACCAGTACAGTGGGGGAAAAAAGTATTTAGTCAGCCACCAATTGTGCAAGTTCTCCCACTTAAAAAGATGAGAGAGGCCTGTAATTTTCATCATAGGTACACGTCAACTATGACAGACAAATTGAGGAAAAACCCCCCAGAAAATCACATTGTAGGATTTATAATGAATTTATTTGCAAATTATGGTGGAAAATAAGTATTTGGTCACCTACAAACAAGCAAGATTTCTGGCTCTCACAGACCTGTAACTTCTTCTTTAAGAGGCTCCTCTGTCCTCCACTCGTTACCTGTATTAATGGCACCTGTTTGAACTTGTTATCAGTATAAAAGACACCTGTCCACAACCTCAAACAGTCACACTCCAAACTCCACTATGGCCAAGACCAAAGAGCTGTCAAAGGACACCAGAAACAAAATTGTAGACCTGCACCAGGCTGGGAAGACTGAATCTGCAATAGGTAAGCAGCTTGGTTTGAAGAAATCAACTGTGGGAGCAATTATTAGGAAATGGAAGACATACAAGACCACTGATAATCTCCCTCGATCTGGGGCTCCACGCAAGATCTCACCCCGTGGGGTCAAAATGATCACAAGAACGGTGAGCAAAAATCCCAGAACCACACGGGGGGACCTAGTGAATGACCTGCGGAGAGCTGGGACCAAAGTAACAAAGCCTACCATCAGTAACACACTACGCCGCCAGGGACTCAAATCCTGCAGTGCCAGACGTGTCCCTTTGCTTAAGCCAGTACATGTCCAGGCCCGTCTGAAGTTTGCTAGAGTGCATTTGGATGATCCAGAAGAGGATTGGGAGAATGTCATATGGTCAGATGAAACCAAAATAGAACTTTTTGGTAAAAACTCAACTCGTCGTGTTTGGAGGACAAAGAATGCTGAGTTGCATCCAAAGAACACCATACCTACTGTGAAGCATGGGGGTGGAAACATCATGCTTTGGGGCTGTTTTTCTGCAAAGGGACCAGGACGACTGAAGGAAAGAATGAATGGGGCCATGTATCGTGAGATTTTGAGTGAAAACCTCCTTCCATCAGCAAGGGCATTGAAGATGAAACGTGGTTGGGTCTTTCAGCATGACAATGATCCCAAACACACCGCCCGGGCAACGAAGGAGTGGCTTCGTAAGAAGCATTTCAAGGTCCTGGAGTGGCCTAGCCAGTCTCCAGATCTCAACCCCATTGAAAATCTTTGAAGGGAGTTGAAAGTATGTGTTGCCCAGCGACAGCCCCAAAACATCACTGCTCTTGGGGAGATCTGCATGGAGGAATGGGCCAAAATACCAGCAACAGTGTGTGAAAACCTTGTGAAGACTTACAGAAAACGTTTGACCTGTGTCATTGCCAACAAAGGGTATATAACAAAGTATTGAGAAACTTTTGTTATTGACCAAATACTTATTTTCCACCATAATTTGCAAATAAATTCATAAAAAATCCTACAATGTGATTTTCTGGAAATTGTTTTTCTCATTTTGTCTGTCATAGTTGACGTGTACCTATGATGAAAAAGACAGGCCTCTCTCATCTTTTTAAGTGGGAGAACTTGCACAATTGGTGGCTGACTAAAAACTTTTTTTCCCCACTGTATATGCGTACACAGTTGCTTTCTTTCTCCTTCTCACACACACACACATACACACACTGACAAAAAAACTAAAAGGCAAATGCACACACATATACACAGTCTCTCACTCACACAGTCATCCCCCCCCCCCCCCCCCCCCCCCCCCCACACACACACACACACACACACACACACACACACACACACACACACACACACACACACACTCTGTTATCCTCTCCTTGGCCCAGTGCTGGCCATGTGGAGGTGTGATCAGAGAGAATAAAGAGATGTTCTCTTCCTCCTCCAGCTGGTTACCTCCAGGGCAGGGCCAGCTAGCCAGCCTGTTGTCTTACCCAGGGTTAGGGTTGATTAGGTTACCCGCGACAGGACAGGGTCTGCTAGCCAGTCTGTTGTATTAGGCCTATCTCAGAACAGTGGCCAGACAATCTGCCTGTTAGCATTACGGCCAGCTAGCCATCCTGTTACCAAAGCCAATGGCCAACTTGTAAGAATTACTACCCAAGCCAAGCCATGGCAATGACCAGCCTGTTGTCTTTCTAACCCCAGAGCAGTGGCCAGACAATCTGCCTAGGCTAGCTACCCAGGAAAAGGCCAGGGCAGTGGCTGTACCTGTCAGGCAGTAGCCAGCCTGTCTGACGTTAGGGCCAGCTAGCCTTCCTGTTGATGTACCTAGGGAAGCCTGTCTGTCATTACAGCCAGATAGCGAGCCTGTTGTGTTACGCAGGGCAGTGGCCAGCCTGCCTGTCTGTCTGTCTGTTGGTGCTCTCAGGTCTGGGTCTGGGTAAATCTCCTAAGATGAAAGTACTTAACGCTCAGTCAGAACATTGGGGTTTGGCAGGGATGGGTGAATGGATGAAGGGATGGAGTGGTCGAAAACAAACGAGGGTAAACGAACGCTCAGGTGATCAGAGGCGAGTAGCGTCACTAACGCTAATGCCAACAAATGCAAATTAACCCATAAGAGTCTAAGCCCTGTCTAAGCCAGGGGATGGGGGAGGGGGGGCTTACTGCTACTAGCCCATACAAATGCAATTAATAACAGATCCACTACATGGAACAACAGATAGTCCCCCTCAAAAAAATCTAAAGGAAGTTTGTTCTGAAGTGTCTATCCAATATATACTTTTTTTTTTTTTTTTTTTTACATGTATTTAACCCCTTATTTTGTCACTAAACAGTCTCCACATATACTTCCATAATTTTTTTTGACTGGTACCGGGGGACCTTCAGATGACTCTTGTGAGGCCTGTGGAATCTCACCTTTACACAGAGGGGTCATATAAGTGTCTAGCCCAAATTGTTTGGACGCTACAGACAGAAGTTGGCAGATCAGCTATACCGACTTCAGACGAGTCCCAAGACGCTTGTGGGGGTCGTAGAGCAAAACGGAGAACACCATCATGTTCGTGAGAGTCTCATCTTTCCATAATAGTTTGTAGGCCAAACCACTCGGATGCTACAGATGATTTTGTGAGAAGATCGATTTTTGGGATGTATCATGATCTGACAAACACCGCTCTAGCTCTGTCACCTTCACCGCAGGTGCGGAAGTGTTACATAGTCAGATGCGGTGGATTGAGATGCATCCAATGCAAAAAAAAACAGATATCTCTATCTTAAACTGATGGATTTTTATGGGGATTTTTGTATTATGCTAATTCGATTTCAGTGCACGCGCAGACATCGACCTTAGGGGTGTAAAAGCACTTTTCACAAAATAAAAGGTTGTGTATACTGTGTTTACGTGTCTGTTTACCCTCCACTACAACCCTGGATGAATGGATGCCAGTTGTGCTTGTTCTTTTAAGGCAAATACCATGGTATTTTCCTGCCACGGTAGTGACCAAAACACCATGATAGTACCATAGTATCTTTTTAATTGTACTACTATGGCAGGAAAATACCATGGCATTTGCAGCAGTACTATTATATTTTCCTGCCATTTTAGTGACCAAAATACCATGATAATACCATAGTTTTGTACTAGCAGCATGTAGTGATACTAGTGAAACATGAAAGCATGGTAGTTGTTTACAATGTATTATCATGATGGTCCATGTCCCACAATTTTTCGGGTAATGTGACCAAAAACATAGTAATTTATCAATCAATCAATTTTATTTTATATAGCCCTTCTTACATCAGCTAATATCTCGAAGTGCTGTACAGAAACCCAGCCTAAAACCCCAAACAGCTAGTAATGCAGGTGTAGAAGCACGGTGGCTAGGAAAAACTCCCTAGAAAGGCGAAAACCTAGGAAGAAACCTAGAGAGGAACCAGGCTATGAGGGGTGGCCAGTCCTCTTCTGGCTGTGCCGGGTGGAGATTATAACAGAACCATGCCAAGATGTTCAAAAATGTTCATAAGTGACAAGCATGGTCAAATAATAATCAGGAATAAATCTCAGTTGGCTTTTCATAGCCGATCATTAAGAGTTTGAAAACAGCAGGTCTGGGACAGGTAGGGGTTCCATAACCGCAGGCAGAACAGTTTAAACTGGAATAGCAGCAAGGCCAGGCGGACTGGGGACAGCAAGGAGTCACCACGGCCGGTAGTCCCGACGTATGGTCCTAGGGCTCAGGTCTCTCAGTTGGCTTTTCATAGCCGATCATTAAGAGTTGAAAACAGCAGGTCTGGGACCGGTAGGGGTTTCGTAGCCGCAGGCAGAACAGTTGAAACTGGAATAGCAGCAAGGCCAGGCGGACTGGGGACAGCAAGGTGTCATCATGCCCGGTAGTCCTGACGTATGGTCCTAGGGCTCAGGTTCTCAGAGAGAAAGAGAGAACGAGAGAATTAGAGAGAGCATACTTAAATTCACACAGGACACTGGATAAGACAGGAGAAGTACTCCAGGTATAACCAACTAACCCCAGCCCCCCGACACATAAACTACTGCAGCATAAATACTGGAGGCTGAGACAGGAGCGGTCCGGAGACACTGTGGCCCCATCCGAAGAAACCCCCGGACAGGGCCAAACAGGAAGGATATAACCCCACCCACTCCGCCAAAGCACAGCCCCCGCACCACTAGAGGGATATCCCCAACCACCAACTTACAATCCTGAGACAAGGCCGAGTATAGCCCACAGAGGTCTCCACCACAGCACAAACCAAGGGGGGGGCGCCAACCCAGACAGGAAGATCACGTCAGTAACTCAACCCACTCAAGTGACGCACCCCTCCCAGGGACGGCATGAAAGAGCACCAGCAAGCCAGTGACTCAGCCCCTGCAACAGGGTTAGAGGCAGAGAACCCCAGTGGAGAGGGGAACCGGCCTGGCAGAGACAGCAAGGGCTGTTCGTTGCTCCAGCCTTTCCGTTCACCTTCACACTCCTGGGCCAGACTACACTCAATCTACTCAGACTACTCACATAATGCAACGTTGACTTCTCGCTCTGCAATGACAAAGTGTAGGCCTAGTGTACCCTATTAAACCTCTTGAGCTTAATGAAAAACCACAACACACATGATCTAGTAGTGTAGTGTGCCTCTTAAACCTTAGCCCGCCGGTAAACTATATAGCTTATTAGCACGCTAGTCAGCTAGCTACATGCTTGCTAATTAGCCAGTAAGCTTATTAACTAGTTAGCCTGTCAGCTACTGTAGCTAGCTACTGGCCCTCAACCAAACAGTGGCATCTGCGGGAGGATTTAGTTAATTGATGTACCGACATACACGTGTCCATGGCTTGTATGTACCTTGAACCAGCTTCAAGGAAAGGATAAGAAGAGGAGTGGGGGGTGAAGGGAAGAGATAGAGGGTGGGGGAGAAAAAGAGAAGGAAGGTTTGAGAGACAGGGAGAGATGGGGTGAGAGAGGAGGGAGGGAGGGAGAACGAGAGAAGGAAAGTTTGAGAGACAGGGAGAGGTGGGGTGAGAGAGAGGGAGAGAGGGAGAGAGAGAGAATGAAAAAGGGAGACAGAAACCACATTCTCATCCATAGTTTTTATGTGAGTAATGTCATACTGTATAAAACAAATTCTTGACAGCTGTGACGGAAACAGGAAGTTTAGGTAAAATTTTTGAAATGCCGACATGGTGGGGTCTTTTTGTGTCGGTAAAATTTAGTATGCGAGAAATGGCGGTGTAAATGTCTTTATGCCACATATATTGATATAATAACCATCCTATCGAAGTAAACTTGGAGTCATACGACTTGGGAAACCATGCAGTTTATTAGGCTACAGATTAAATAAATTATGATGAACTTCACAGGGTGATGAAAGTGCACAGTGATGAGCTTGATGCGCCTTTCCAATAAATGTCGAGGGTCTTATTCTGGTGACATGATGATAAATGTTTGACTGCCATTTGACAAATAAAAATATTATCGCTCTTATCCATAATAATCTCATCATGCAGAATAACCTACCCGCAGAGCCTACACACATTGTAAATGTATATGTGAAATGTTGGCTAGAGCGCATGTGCCAAGACCAGAGTGGGCACATTTGCTATTTAACGCAACAGTTTTTGTGACAAAATTATCGGTAGAGTTGAAAATGCGATGGAAACACAATGAACATTGTGCACTACGCCATCACATACTGATTTGTATCTGCAACAAGTCCGTTTGGCGGAAACACCACTGGTGGGAAAATGTACATAATTTCTTTATGCAGATGTTAGAATACTTGCATGAAAACCTGTCTCCAATTGGATGGAAACCTAGCTAGAAGGAGAGAATAGGGGTAGAGAGAATTATAGAGAGAGGAGGGTTTGAGAGATGGAGAGAGAGAGGGGAGGAGATGCAGAGAGGGTAAAAACAAGAGACGGAGGAGAGAGAGAGAGAGAGAGAGAGAGAGAGAGAGAGAGAGAGAGAGAGAGAGAGAGAGAGAGAGAGAGAGAGAGAGAGAGAGAGAGAGAGAGAGAGAGAGCGAGAGAGAGAGAGAGAGAGAGAGAGAGAGAGAGAGAGAGAGAGAGAGAGAGAGAGAGAGAGAGAGAGAGAGGGGATTTCAGGTTCAAGCGGTATTTCAGGTTCAATCCCCCTATCCTTAGAGCTTTACTTCTTGGCACTCTGCCAGTCTCCCATGTCTGACCAGCTTTAGGTCTTATGACCTCTTCACAGCAGGAGTGTGTGCGGATGTGTGTGTGTGCTTGTGTGTTTTATATGAAATAATTAATGAACAAAAAAAAGTACGTCAAATTGCCAGTTGGCAACCCATCCCTTACTGGAATAACTGACACATAAACAGACATTACAATGATTCACAGTGATAATTCTTCCGGTGTTTTGCTTCATAGTGCACATCTCTTAAGGAATGAAAAATAAATCAATACATAATAGTAGATAGGGTTATCCAAGCAATAATAATAAACCTAGAGCAGTAAAAATACAAATAAAATACAGATAAATAATCCCGGTCTCTCACAAAGAGAAGATTAAAGTGTGAGAAAAACAGTAGGCCCACACACAATTTATATACACTGAGTATACAAAACATTAAGAACACCTGCTTTTTCCATGATGTAGACTGATCAGGTGAATCCAGGTGAAAGCTATGATCCCTTATTGATGTGACTTGTTAAATCCACTTCAATCAGTATAGATGAATGGGAAGAGACAGGTTAAAGAATGATTTTTAAGCCTTGAGACTATTGAGACATGGATTGTGTATGTGTGCCATCCAGAAGCTGAATGGGCAAGACAAAATATTTAAGTGCCTTTGAACGGGGTATGGTAGTAGGTGGCAGGCGCACTGGTTTGTGTCAAGAACTGCAATGCTGCTGGGGTTTTTACGCTCAACAGTTTGCCATGTGTATCAAGAATGGTCCACCACCCAAAGGACATCCAGCCAACTTGACACAACTGTGGGAAGCATTGGAGTCAACATGGGCCAGCATCCCTGTGGAACGCTTTTGACACCTTGTAGAGTCAATGCCCCGACGAATTGAGGCTGATCTGAGGCCAAAAGGGTGTGCAACTCAATATTAGGAAGGTGTTCCTAATGTTTGGTATACTCAGTGTACATATGCCTATGCCTGGAGCTAAATATTTGTATAATTTATACTGAACAAAAATATAAATGCAACATGTAAAGTGTTGGTCCCATGTTTCATGAGCTGAAATAAAAGATCCCAGAAATGTTCCATACGCACAGAAAGCTTATTTCTCTTAAATGTTGTGCACAAATTTGTGTACATCCCTGTTAGTAAAAATTTCTCCTTTGCCAAGATAATCCATCCACCTGACAGGTGTGGCATATCAAGAAGCTGATTAAACTGCATGATCATTAGACAGGTGCACCTTGTGCTGGGGACAATAAAAGGCCACTCTAAAATGTGCAGTTTTGTCACACAACACAATGCCACAGATGTCTTTGAGGGTTTTGAGGGGGTGTCCAATTGGCATGCTGACTGCAGGAATGTCCATCAGAGCTATTGCCAGAGATTTTGAATGTTCATTTTTCTACCACCACATTCGGCTTCCTCACCTGCGGGATTGTCTGATGAGGGGTGGGGGAATATTTCTGTTTGTAATAAAGCCCCTTTGTGGGGAAAAACTCATTCGGATTGGCTGGGCCTGGCTCCCCAGTGGGTGTACCTGGATCCCAAGTGGGTGGGCTTATGCCCTCCTAGGCTCACCCATAGCTGCACTCCTGCCCAGTAATGTGAAATCCATAGATTAGGGCCTCATTTATTTATTTCAATTGACTGATTTCCTTTCATGAACTGTAACTTATTAAAATCTTAGAAATGGTTGCATGTTGCAAAAGGTCACCCTTTTAATTTTATTCCAGGCTTTCTAAAAAATGTTCATCAAATGGAAATACACAATGGACAAAAAATAAAATGTCCTTGTCTTCATCGCTCAGTCACATAATGCCAGGGTATATCTGGTGGGCTTTCTGGAATAAGGACAAGCGTATATTGTGGTAGAGATGTGCAATAGAGGATAAAATGAATATCATTCTCTATCTCTTGGAGGTCACAATATTTACAAAGTATTTCCTCTTCCATTTCACCACAATACCGATCTGTTTCAATAGCAATGGCAATATTGCTGATCTTACCTGTGCACATAGCAATCTTTCTTTTGCTTTTAGGTAGGTTGTACATAATATATCTCCACACACAAATTCACTCTTAATCAAACAAAAGATTCTCAATATGGGTTTGTGATTAATCAACTCCTGAGGAGAGACACATGAAAAGTGGGTGAGACATGGTAGAGAGGGGGAAGGAGCAGCCGGTACGATACCTCATTTATCCGCCAGAGGACCTTAAATGGCCTCACAAACCAGGGGCTCAGTTTCTTGCAGGGCAGGCAGAGAGGGAGGTTTTTAGTGGACAGCCAGACATGATCACCAGGCTGGAATACGGGGGCCTCACTGCGGTGGCGGTCGGCTTGGTCCTTCTGCCGACGAATGGCCCTCTGGAGATGGACATGGGCGGCATCCCAGACCTGTCCAGCCCTGCGGAACCATTCGTCGACAGCGGGCGCATCGGACTGGCTGGGTGTCCAAGGGGCCAGGACGCACTACATTTACATTACATTTTAGTCATTTAGCAGACGCTCTTATCCAGAGCGACTTACAGTTAGTGAATACATATATTTTTTTTTTATACTGGCCCCCCGTCGGAATCGAACCCACAACCCTGGCATTGCAAACGCCATGTTCTATCAACTGAGCTACATCCCTGCCGGCCATTCCCTCCCCTACCCTGGACGACGCTGGGCCAATTGTGCGCCGCCCATGAGTCTCCCGGTCGCGGCCGGCGGCGACAGAGCCTGGATTCGAACCAGGATCTCTAGTGGCACAGTTAGCACTGCGATGCAGTGCCTTAGACCACTGCGCCACTCAGGAGTACTCCCACTAGAAGGGAGTTAGCCCCATGGAGGAGTGAACGAGGGAGTTCTGGGCATATTCTGCCCAGGGAAGAAACCTCGCCCACTCAGCTGCTGGTTCATGCACTCCACCTGCCCATTTGACTGAGGCCTATACCCAGAAGTGAGGCTGGCCATTGCCCCGATCTTCTCCAAGAAAGCCTTCCACACTCGGGAGGTGAATTAGGGGCCACGGTCCGAGACGATGTCCTCTGGAAGTCCATAATGCCGGAAGACCTGTTGGAACAAAAAACGGCATGATTGGGAGAACCGATCTACGACCACCAGGACTGTAGTGAAGCAGTCAGAACGTGGGAGGTCAGTGACAAAGTCTATGGACAGGTGTGACCAAGGTCGCTGAGGCACTGGGAGAGGAACTAGTTTGCCTGCCGGGGCATTCCGAAGTGTCTTCGTTTGGGCACATACGGAACAGGAGTTGATATAGCGGGAGACATCAGTAGCCAAGGTGGGCCACCAGTATTTTTGTGAGAGAGAATGTAGGGTGTGCGTCATACCGGAGTGCCCTGCCATAAGGGTGGTGTGCGCCCAGATCAGCAGGCGGTCACGGACCCTGGTGGGTACATACACGCAGGTGCTGGGTCCTCCTGAACCGCCAGGCGGATGTCTTCGTCCACATCCCAAATGACAGGTGCCACGATGAGAGACGGAGGCAGGATAGGACCCCCCAGATCCTTCCTTTCTCCAGTATGGTGCATCCTGGAGAGTGCGTTGGCTTTCACATTCTGAGATCTTGGGCGGTAGGACAGAATAAACTGAAAGCGAGTAAGAAATTGGGCCCACCTGGCTTGACGAGTGTTCATTCGTTTCGCTGCCCGTATGTGCTCCAAATTCCGGTGGTCAGTGAGAATCCGGAATCGATGGACTGCGCCCTCCAGCCAGTGTCTCCATTCCTCCAGAGCGAGGACCACCGCCAACAGCTCCCTGTCTCCAACTCCATAGTTCCTCTCTGCGGGGGTAAGCTTTTTCGAGAAAAAGGCACAGGGATACATTTTCTCTGACTTTCCTTGCCGCTGGGAGAGGACCCCACCCTTGCCCTCCTCATATGCATCCACCTCCAGGATGAAAGGACGAGCTGGATCTAGGTGTTTTAGGAGGGGCGCTATGGTGAACCTCTCCTTCAGCCTCTTGAAGACAGCGTCAGTCTCAGGATTCCAGGCCAGCTTCTGAGGCTCCCCCTTAAGGAGAGAGGTGAGCGGGGCGGCTATGGAGCTGAAGGACCTGATGAAAATTTGCGAAGCCCAGGAAGCTCTGTAGGCCCTTGATGGTGGTGAGGACTGGCCATGACCTGACGGCGTCCGTCTTCTTTCCATGAACACCCCCTGAGGACTGATCCTGTATCCCAGGAAGGAGATGGCCTGTTGGTGGAATTTGCATTTCTCCCCCTTCACCAACAGGCTGTGTAGGACTGCTCTGACGTCCATGACGTGCTCCTCAAACATAGCCAAGTAGATCAGGATATCGTCGATGTACACCACCACCTGTCTACTCATGTCTCGGAATACGTCATTGACGAAGGACTGGAACACAGAAGGTGTGTAGGCCGTAGGGCATGACGCAATATTCATAGTGGGCTGAGGTAGTGCTGAATACCTTCTTCCACTCGTCTCCTTCCCGGATTCAGATCAGGTTGTAGGCACTCCTCAGGTCCAACTTAGTAAAGTACCAGGCCCCTAGCAGCTGCTCGATGGCCGATGGAACCAGAGGGAGGGGGTACCAGTACCTGGTGGTGACTGTGCTCAGCCCCCGGTAGTCAATGCACGGCCTCAGTCCTCTATCTTTTTTGGCCACGAAGAAGAAGCTGGCAGAGGCAGGAGAGGTAGAGCATCTGATGAACCCCTGTTTCAGGGTCTCCGCCACATATATAATAATAATAATAATAATATGCCATTTAGCAGACGCTTTTATCCAAAGCGACTTACAGTCATGCGTGCACACATTTTTTTTGTGTATGGGTGGTCCCGGGGATCGAACCAACTACCTTGGCGTTACAAGCGCCGTGCTCTACCAGCTGAGCTACAGAGGACCACTGGCCTCAGTCTCCGCTATGGAGAGGGAGTAAATGTGACTCTTCTGGGGGTGTTGTCCCTCCAGCAGGTCAATGGCGCAGTCCCAGTGCCTGTGAGGAGGGAGACACTTAGCCTTGGAGGCAGAGAAGACATCGGAGAGATCTGCATACTCACGTGGAATGTTGGGCTGGAGGGCAGACTACGGACTCTCCACTGAGAACAACAAACCACCGGCAGACACCTGTATGAGGGGCACCAGGCTGCGATCCTCTTAGTGATCCAATTGATGGTGGGGTTGTGTAGTCTGAGCCAGGGCAATCCCAAGACGATCCGGTGAAAGGGTGACGTGACGATGTGGAAGGACAGCTCCTCGTGGTGCTCCGGTAGTGTGGGAATGGTGATGGTGATGGGGAGAGTGACTTGCGTAATGGTGCCTGATCGAAGTGGTTTATTGTCCAGCGAGGTGACGTGTAGCGGAGAAGGCAGTGCCACGATGGGCAACCCCCATTCATAGACCAGCTCCCTATCTGTAAGGTTCCCCGCTGATCCGGAATCTATCATTGCCGTGGAAAGTGAAGAGAAGGAAGAATCATTCACCGTTAGGGGAACTAAAAACAATGGTTTGGTGACAGGTGATGACGGAACACTCACGGAGCGGCGACGGGAGTTATTCCACCTAGATAGGGAGCTGCCAGGAGATATGTGGTCCGTGGTGGTGTAGGGGCTGCTGCCCACCTCCATGGGTGAGGACTTGGAGGCAGGGCGGCTTCCATAGCTCAGATGGGGTGAGCGTCGAGGCTCCAGGAGGTGTTGGGAACGCCGTCGGTCTCTCAACATGCCGTCAAGACGAATGGACGTGGCGATGAGGGTATCAAGGTCCATCTCGTTGTCCCAACATGCGAGTTCCGTCGTGATGGCCTCCCGTAAGCCTCTCCTGAAGGCTGTGCGCAGAGCACGCTCATTCCAGCCGGAAGACACCGCCACCGTGTGAAAGCTCAGGGCATACTCGAACGCGGCCCCCTCTCCCTGTTGTAGTCAGAGGAGACGCTCACCGCCATCCTTTCCCTCTGTGGGATGATCGAACACCGCCCTGAACCGAGCGAGGAAGGTGGAGTAGGGAAGCGCCGCGGCCTCACCTCCATCCCAGACTGCCGTGGCCCAATTCAGTGCCTTTCCCTTCAGTAGCGAAATCACCAGCGCTATCCTGGCTTGGTCCGATGGAGATGCCCCACGCTGACGTGCCAGATACAGTGAGACCTGTAGCAGGAAGCCTCTACATTTTATTGTTTTCCCGTCATAGCGCTCCGGCAGGGTAGGGGTCCCTCAGACGTTGGTGATAGCCTGGGAGGAGGTGGACTGGGTGCACTCGCCGCTCCCTGAGGTGGAACCGTGTAGCTCAGTTGGTAGAGCATGGTGTTTGCAACGCCAGGGTTGTGGGTTCAATTCCCACAGGGGGCCAGTATGAAAAAAAAATGTATGCACTCACTAACTGTAAGTCGCTCTGGATAAGAGCGTCTGCTAAATGATGTAAATGTAAAATGAACCGGAGCGATGGTCAGTTTATGGAGCGTTTGGAGCACTTCCTGCATGGCGGCGTTCAGCTGGGCAATCTGCTGCTGGTGCTGGTCGAGGCGCTGGGGAACTCCAGGAGGATTACCTGCTGCATCCATCTTCGTGATTCTGTGATGAGTACTGAGGATACGAAGAGGCAGGAATCAACAATGTAAAGGTTTACTTAACACTGAGCAAGATATAAACAAAGAGCGAGTACACGACATTACACTAACAATCACACACAACACAACACTGAACAATTCAGGGCTATATAGGGGTGGTGATGAGATGATGAGGTGCAGGTGCGCTGGAGGTGATTAGGGTGCGTTGGGTTTAGGAGACGTGACAGTTTACATGTACAGTGCCTTCACAAAGTATTCATATCCCCTTATTTATTCTACATTTTGTTTTCATTTGTGTCACCAATCTACACACAATACCCCATAATGTCAAAGGGGAATTTTGTTTGTTGAAATAAAAAATGTTTTTAAACAAACATGAAAAGCTCATTTGTTATGGCAGGCCTAGCTAAGTTCAGGAGTAAAAATGTGTTTAAGAAATCACATAATAAGTTGCATGGACTCATTCTGTGTTCAATAATAGTGGTTAACATGATTTTTGAATGACTACCCATTTCTGTACCCCACACATACAATTATCTGTAAGGTCCCTCAATCGAGTAGCACAGATTCAACCACAAAGACCAGGGAGGTTTATCCAATGCCTCACAAAGAAGGGCCCCGATTGGTAGATGTGTAAAAAATATCCCACTGAATAACCCTTTGAGCATGGTGAAGTTATTAATTAGGCTTTGGATGGTGTATCAATACACCCAGTCACCACAAAGATACAGGCATCCTTCCTAACTCAGTTGCCGGAGAAGAAGGAAACTGCTCAGGGATTTCACCATGAGGCCAATGGTGATTTTAACACAGTTACAGAGTTTAATGGTTGTGATATGAGAACGGAGGATGGATCAACAAGATTCTAGTTACTCCACAATACTAACCTAAATGACAGAGTGAAAAGAAGGAAGCCTGTACAGAATAAAACATATTCCAAAACATGCATCCTGTTTGCAACAAGGAACTTAAGTAATACTGCAAAAAATGTGACAAATAAATTAACTTTTTGTCCTGAATACAAAACATTATGTTTGGTTTGGGGCAAATCCAACAAAACACATCACTGAGTACCACTCTTGATATTTTCAAGCATAGTGGTGGCTGCATCATGTTATGGGTATGCTTGTCATTGGCAAGGACTAGGGAGTTTTTCAGGATAAAAAGCAACGGAATACAGCTAAGCACAGGCAAAATCCTAGAAGAAAACCTGCTTCAGACTTCTTTCCAACACACACTGGGAGACGAATTCACCTTTCAGCAGGACAATAACCTAAATCACAAGGCCAAATCTACACTGGAGTTGCTTGCCAAGATGACATTAAATGTTCCTGAGTGGCCTAGTTGTAGTTTTGAGTTAAATCGGCATGAAAATCTATGGCAAGACTTGAAAATAGCTTTCTAGCAATGAGCAACAACCAACTTGACAGAGCTTGAAGAATTTAAAAAATAATAATGAGCAAGAATTGTACAATCCAGGTGTGCAAAGCTCTTAGAGACTTGGCCAAAAAGACTCACAGCTGTAATCACTGCCAAAGGTGATTCTAACATGTATTGTCTCCAGGGGGGTGAATACTTCTTTAATCAAGATACAGTACATATTAGTTCGTTATTTTCCATAAATGTTTAATAAATGTTAGAATCTTTCTTCCACTTTGACATTATTTTGTGTAGATCGTTGACCAAAAATCCATTTGAATCCCACTTTGTAACACAACAAAATGTGGAAAAGGTCAAGGGGTGTGAATACTTTCTGAAGGCAATATATATTGCCATTAGTATATTAACATAAGTATTTATATATTCCTGCTACCAGTCACTTTTAAACCCTGTTTACAGTACATGAACAGTATATCCATCTATTACGCCTACACTCTCACACTAACACCCACACACAAACACTCACATACACACCCACCCACCACTTATGCTGCTGCCATATTGTTTATTATTATTATTATTATTATTATTATTATTTATCCTGCTACCAGTCACTTTCTCCGAATACCTGCCTACATGTACAGTGCCTTCAGAAAGTATTCATACCCCTTGACTTATTCCACATTTTGTTGTGTTACAGTCTGAATTCAAAATGAACTAAATGCATTTATTTTCTCACCCATCTACACACAATAGCCAATCATGACAAAGTGAAAACATGTTTTCAGAAAATGCTGCAAATGTATTGAAAATGAAATCGAGAAATATCTCATTTACATAAGTATTCACATTCCTTTGCTATGTCACCCCAAATTGAGCTCAGGTGCATCCAATTTCCTTTGATCATCCTTGAGATGTCATTACAACTTGCTTGGAGTCCACCTGTGGCCAATTCAATTGTTTGGACATGATTTAGAAAGAAACACACCTGTCTATATAAGGTCCCACAGTTGACAGTGCATGTCAGAGCAGAAACTATACCATGAAGTCCAAGGAACTGGCCATATATCTCTGAGATAGAATTGTGTTGAGGCATATATCTGGGGAAGGGTATAAAACAATGTCTAGAGTGTTGAAAGTTTACAAGAGCACAGTGGTCTCCATCATTGGGAAATTGAAAAAATATAGAACTACCCAGACTCTGCCTAGATCTGGCCGTCTGACCAAACTGAGCAACCGGGCATGAAGGGCCTTGGTCAGGGAGGTGAACAAGAACCCAATGACCACTCTGGCAGAACTACAGCGTTCCTTAGCTGAAATGGGAGAACCTGCCAAAAGGACAAGTGTCTCGACAGCACATCACCAATCTGGGCTTTATGAGAGAGTGGCCAGACGGAAGCCACTCCTGAGAAAAAGGCACATGACAGCACGCCTGGAGTTTGCAAAAACGGCACGTAAAAGACTCTGAGAGCATAAGTCAAAAGATTCTGTGGTCTGATGAGACAAAAATGTAACTCTTTGGCTTGAATACAAAGCGATATGTATGGAGAAAACCAGGCACAGCTCATCACCTGTGTAACACCATCCCTACCATGAAGCATGGTAGTGGAAGCATCATGCTATGGGGATGCTTTTCAGCGGCAGGGACTGGGAGACTGGTAAGGATAGAGGGAACAATGAATGGAGCCAAATACAGGCAAATCCTTGATGAGAACCTGCTTCAGAGTGCAAATGGCCTTAGACTGGGGCGAAGATATGCGTTCCAACAGGACAATGACCCCAAGCATACAGCCAAAGCAACGCTGGAATAGCTTCAGAACAAGAATGTGATAGTCCTAGAGTGGCCCAGCCAAAGCCCAGACTTGGATCCCATTGAAAATCTGTGGAAAGAGTTGAAGATTGATGTTCAGTGCCGCTCCCCATCTAAGTTAACAGAGTTTGAGAAAATCTGCAAGGAAGAATGGGAAAAAATCCAGATGTGCAAAGCTGATACAGACGTACCCGACAACTCAAAGCTGTAATCGTCGCCAAAGGTGCTTCTACAAAGTATTGACTCAGGGGTGTGAATGCTTATGTAAATTAGATATTTCTGTACATTTGCAAACATTTCTAAAAACATGTTTTCACTTTGTCATTATGGGGTATTGTGTGTAGATGGGTGAGAAATTTATATTTATATATTTTTTTAGGATAAGGGTTAAGGTTAGGGTTAGTAGATAGTTTAAATGTTACTGAAACGAAATATCTGTTCTTCCCTCTCTCTCCTTCCCTATCTATCCCTATTTCCTTTCCTCCATCCATACCACTTTTGACCTCTTCCTTCATCCCACAGAGACGGCCGCCAAGGCATTTGGCATCCCTCTCTCCCAAGTGATAGCCAACGACCGGGCATACAAGCAGCGTCAGGATGCTCTGAAGGTTTATTTGTTAATCTACTTCAATAGATTGTCTTACTGTAAAGTGTGAAAAATACAGAAAAAAAACACGTATGCAAAAACAAGTGTAAAAACCGCACACTAGAAAAGGCAGACGACCAACCTTTACTTTAGTTCTATTTACTGTAAAGTGTGTTGTGATTATAAAATTATGCACTTTAAATAAAGTTTGATTTGATTTGCTCTGAAGGAGAGTCGGAGAGACTGCCTGGATCTAGAGGCCAGCGTCCTGTGGTTCCGGGCTGAGAAACAGCAGCAGAGCAACGGGAATAAACCCCTCTGTAGCACGGCTACATCTTCATCATCATCAGCACTGCCGCTGCACAGCAAGCCACTCTCACCCAGGTTCCTGGATAAGAAGGCTAGAGTGCAGAGACGGGTGAGTTGGAGTTGGAGAGCGCAGACGCGCGCACACACACATACAGAGACACACACACAGAGACAAGTAGATGTAAATGCTCGTCTGTATGTCTGGGCTTTACTTTTGTCTGAAATATGCAGACCTCTCTTTGGCTTTCAAAAGAGCAGTCAAAAATCCAACAAACATTTGTCAACCATGACTTATCAACTTCAAGCTACGGTTTCAAAACATGACCACGCTGACATATCTCCTCCAAGATAATCAAACATTTCTAATGTAGGCATTTGCCACTTGAACGTACTAGCCAGCACATTCCGTAGTCCTAAGAATGTGGTTATTGTGAAATACTGTAACTTAGGTGAAACTGATCCAAACATATCCGTTCAAAAATACATCTGAGTTGTTTTACTTTAACAATATAACAATATACCCAACTTCAACAAAAATCTGGGGTACAGAAGTTCAACGATGACTATCAGTATTACTCTCTCAGCACCCCGACCCCGGTAATCAATGTTGTAAATGTAATGTTAATGATATTGGAAAATGAAACAAGGTCTGCATTCCAAATGGCACCGTGTAGTGCACTATATAGGGAATAGGGTGCCATTGGAGATGCACACAAGGAACATTCAGTTAAATCTGTCTGCCCTCTATCTGGCTGTCTCTCCATCAAACATTCTCACAATCAATTCATTTTCCTGGTATGGAGTCAGACCGTTGTTTGTTACAGCAACACAGTCAAAATATTAGCAGAGCAAATACTGTGTGCACATGCGTGCATGCATTCGGGCATAGAGTCTGTGTGTGTGTGTATTTAAGTTGAGCCCCTGCTGTGTTAATATCTGTATCATGCTGCGCTCTAACCTGCTGTCCTGCTGGTCTGGGTAAGAGCTCAGACACCTTCTCTGCTGGTGGCTCTAACTCACTGTCATTACTAGCCAGGGTTAAGGGGCCTGATACTGTATTTGTTTTCACGTCAGAACAGAATGAAGGGATAGAGACGAGGAAGGCACGTTTGAGATGCACCCTTTAATTAGGGCCCAAACCTAACCTAATTTACACTGAATTCTGAATGTGCTGCCAAATGTGACAAAGACAATAAGAGACAGCACAAACGAATCCGGGACCAGGTTACTCATGCATAACTTAACTTCTGTGTAAATTATGCATTGATGTTGATGGGAGATTTTTGTGTGATTGTACTTCCTACATCTAAGAGATACAAGAAGGTTGAGTTGACTAATTATTCGGTGTAGCAATGCTTTTTACTATTTCTGATTCACATTTACTTTGGAAAGTGAAAGACCCTGACACACACGTTTCAAATCAAAACAGAGGAAGGAACGTAGACGAGGAGAGGAATCTGCTTTAGACTATTGAGATCATGGCTGCGGGAAAATATTTTGGGGTTGGGATGCTTTTCTCCGCCCTACTGACGAGTATTGTTCTCCGCTCATACTGCAGTAATAAAGGCCTAGTGCACTCATTTGGTGGGAAATACAAATTATAATAATACATAATTGCTGCAGCACCCCTACTTCCTGTGGCTATGATTGAGATGCACCCTAAGGGCTTGCATGACTCAGGTTTCCATAGAAATCTTTATTTAAAGCTTGAATGTTAAAGGGCGGTAGTTGTGTTTTTCTAGGTTCCATATCCAAGAGATAGAAGGAAGTTGACTGGAGTAGATGGAAATGGCAGTAGCAGCAACTTGTTTATACACACACACACACACGTTGGGCGGATTACTTGATAAAATGTAATCTGTTACTGATTACAGTTACATGAAAAAATAATCAGTTACGCATACACACACATACTAGACTTCCACTACTGGGAAAGATGGAGACACAGGAAAACAGGAATCAAAGGGAACGCAAATAAATGGCCGACAAATAAATAATATAATTAGTAATGAGAACACTATCCTGAAGAAACCCAGAACATTTCACCCAAAAATTAAAACTTGAATTCTTTAAATGTTTTACCTCATTATTTTACCCAGGGAAAATGTCATATTCATCCCTACACTAACTGGATAGTTTTGCAAAAAAGTTTTCATGGCAACTGGCAGAATTTTATTCTATGATCAACTAAAGGAAATCTTTTTTGAAAGCCAGGAAAAATATTGTTGAAATAATAGTTTCTCTTTACTTTTACCCCCTCTCCATCACCCATCTATTTACCCTCTCACACCCTCGTTCTTCTGTTCCTTCACTCCCTCTCCTTCCTTCTCATCCATCATTTCCTAATATTCCTCTCTCCTTCCCGCTCTCTCATCTCTTCCCGGTGATCCTCACTCATCTGTCTCCCTCTCTTCATTCCTACTATCGTTCCTCTCCTACTCTTTATTCTCATCCCTCTGTTTTTCACTCTCCCTTTTAATCAACTCCTAAAGGTTTTGAAACTTGAACTTGAAATGCTTAATCTCTCTCTCCCTCTCCTCCCGCCTTCCCCTTCTCCCCCCTACAGGGTGGCCTGTCAGTGGACTCCATCTCAGATCTTGTAGAGAGTCAGTCCCGCCTGTTGGAGGCGCTGCAGCTGTCCCACCCAGCAGAGCTGGAGCTGAAGAAGACTGCAGCAGGTGCCGGGGGGCGGACCCAGACCAAGCTGAGCCTCAACCCCATCTATAGACAGGTTCCCCGTGTGTTGGAGAGGTGCTGCTGCCACATAGAGAGATACGGTGAGACACGGCTGTCTGCTGATGTGACTATGTTAGCCCACTTAGCTACAGCTTAGGCATTAGATCAGGGAGCTAACATAAGTCTTCAGGTCTTAAGCAAGGTTACTCATCATGTGAGTGTGGTTTATTGAACCACCTCTCTGACACTTCTAAAGTGTACAATATATGGGATAGAATATTGAGAGATCTTGGTGTATCGCAATAATCTGAAGTACCTTTCTTTCCTTCTCCACAGGTCTACAAACTGTGGGGATCTTTCGTATTGGGAGCTCCAAAAAGAGAGTTCGGCAGGTGAGTATTTTTGCTCACCACACATAAATGTTAATGTCTTCAACGTTCCAATTAGCTCTCCCACTTGTTTAGGCCTATTTACTAGCCAGTGTATTGATGTACATTTGCTCTCCATAGTACACAAATGTTAGCCCAACTACAGCAGAATTGTGCTTTACCTTAACTTTATACAGTAGTTATTTATGCCTACTAGGTAGTACTAGCCAGTGTGTTGATGTTGTGGCAGATGTACTTCTCTTCTGCTGTATACTTTGTACCCAGGGCCGTTGATCCCTTTCATTTCCTGTTTAAAAAGAAATGTGTCACATGGGAAACTGACCTTATACTGTGTGTGGCCGGTGCATGTGAACTTATTTGTGTATGTGTCTGGTTGTGATTTATGTGTGTGTGCGTGCTGACTCTCACATGGGTGCTGCCTCGAACTGTGCATCCTTGTGTGTGTGTATCTGTTGCCACTGCCTTTTAAGTGTGTGTCTGTGTATGTCTCTCTGCTCGTTCTAGTGTGTGTGTGTGTGTGTGTGTGTGTTCTGATATGGTGCTGATGTGTGTTTGCCCCACCCAGCTGCGTGAGGACTTTGACATAGGAACAGATGTGTGTCTGGATGAAGAGCACAGTGTCCATGATGTAGCAGCATTACTGAAGGAGTTCCTCAGAGACATGCCTGACCCTCTACTGCCAAGAGAGCTCTACGCTGCCTTCCTACACGCCAATCGTACGACGCGCGCACACACACACACACATGAACCTATACGAAACACACTAGCTGTACGAACCGTTATCATTTCCTACTGGTAAATTCACAAAGTGAATTTATGCTCACCAAGGTCTCTTCTTGCTCCTCTCTCTCTCTCTCTCAGTTCTGCGAGGGACAGACCAGCTCCTGTACCTCCAGCAGCTGCTCTACCTGTTACCCCCATGTAACTGTGATACCCTGCTCCGCCTCCTCACCCTGTTACACACCGTAGAGAGCCATGCACAGGACACCATAGGACCACAGCATCAGGAGGTTAGTCCCAAATGAGGGTGGGGTGAGGGTCTGTCGCTTCCACAACTTAGTATACAAGTCATGGGACTGTATATCATTCTGTCCATATTTTTTCTGTCAGTTTGTCCGTTTCTCTTTCTGTCTGTCTTACTCTGTCAGCATCTGTCCGTCCTCAACACACTAGCTTCTCTCTCTCTCTCTCTGTCTCTCGAGACCCTTTCTATATTATATACTGTCTACTAACGCCTCTCTCTTTCTGTAGCTCACACTAACTAGCCTAGCCTACACAGTAGGTAGACCTAATATGCGGTCTCTCCCCTAACCTCTCTCTCCCTAACTCTTTCCCTGCAGTTCCCCGGCAACAAGATGACAGCAACCAACCTGGCAGTGATCTTTGGTCCCAACCTGCTGCAGGGGGAGAGAGGCGGAGGGGACAGGGAGATGAGTCCCCACGCCATGGGCATTGTGGACAGCGCTGCCATCATCAACGTCACCCTGCACCTTATACAGAACTACAGACGACTGTTCACGGTACGGTAGTTGGAGTGTGTGGTTGTGTGTGGGTGGGTTTCAGGTTTTTTTAATGTACGGATAGCCAGGGGCATACTCCGACACTCAGACATAATTTACAAACGAAGCATTTGTGTTTAGTGAGTCCGCCAGATCAGAGGCAGTAGGGATGACCTGGGATGTTCTCTTGATAAGTGTGTGAAATTGACCATTTCCCTGTCCTGCTAAGCAGTCGAAATGTAACGAGTACTTTTGGGTGTCAGGGAAAATGTATGGAGTAAAAAGTACCTTATTTCTTTAGTAATGTAGTGGAGTAAAAGTTGTCCTAAATATAAATAGTAAAGTACAGATACCCCCAAAATCTATTTAAGTAGCACTTTAAAGTACTTTACACCACTGTGTGTGTTAGCGTGCGCAAGCACGTGTGTGTGGGTCACCCTCCTGTCCTCATCTCCCTAGGTGACAGCAGAGCTCCAGCAGGAGGTGCTGATGAGTCTCATCCAGACAGATCCTGAAATCATCGACTATCTCCTTCGCAGGAAAATCAGGTAGGTGTACACTTCAGGGCCCATATTTACAAAGAGTCTCGGCGTAGGAATGCTGATCTCGGATTAGGTCCAGCCTGTCCATATATTCTTATTTACTATGATCTAAAAGGCTAAACTGATTCTGGATCAGCACTTCAGTTGTCTCTGAGTCTTAGTGTTGTGTGTTTATTGAGCATGTTTCAATAGCTCTATTTGTGGCGCTGCAAGACTTTTTGCAACGTGGATAATAAAATACTCTAATCTCTACTCCCTCTACTTGCTCTCCTCCCCCATTTCTCTCTCCGTTCCTCTCCTTTCTTTCCCCTCCTCTCCTCTTACCCCCTCTCCCCGCTCCCACAGTGGCAGTCACCTGACGGTGGAGACGGCAGACACAGCGGGGGGTCGGCGGGACACGGGGGCATCTCTGGACTCTGTAGGGGCGTCTAGTGGTAGCCTGTCACCCCTGGAGCCCCCCTTGCTCCTCTTCAACCCCGACGAGCCCGGGGACGGCAGGCTGACCACAGAGGTGTTCCTCAACCTCGACGTCCTCCAACGCCACCATAACAACAAAAAACGTAAGTCATCGAGTTTAGGTCTAGGTTGAGGATCAGGTTTGGGTTTAGGTTTAAACAGTGTCCTGGACGTCTTCTGACACCACCACAACAGGAAACGGAAGGTACTCATTCTTACGGGGTCCCACCTCTTTTATTACACCCATAGCAGGTAGACTCAACCACAACAGGAATGTTAAGTCACACATACAGTGTATTCGGAAAGTATTCAGACACCTTGACTTTTTCCACATTTTGTTACGTTACAGCCTTAATCTAAAACGTATTTAAAAAATAATCAATTCTCATCAATCTACACAGAATACCCCATAATGACAAAGCAAAAACGGAAATATAACATTTACATAAGTATTCAGACCCTTTACTCTGTACTTTGTTGAAGCACCTTTGGCAGCGATTACAGCCTTGATTCTTCTTGGGTATGACGCTACAAGCTTGGCACACCTGTATTTGGGGAGTTTCTCCCATTGTTCTCTGCATATCCTTTCAAGCTCTGTCAGGTTGGATGGGGAGCGTCGCCGCACAGCTATTTTCAAGTCTCTCAAGAGATGTTAGATCGGGTTCAAGTCTGGGCTCTGGCTGGGCCACTCAAGGACATTCAGAGACATGTCCCAAAGCCACTCCTGCGTTGTCTTGGCTGTGTGCTTAAGGTCGTTGTCTTGTTGGAAGGTGAACCTTCGCCCCAGTCTGAGGTCCTGAGCGCTCTGTAGCAGGTTTTCATCAAGGATCTCTTTGTACTTTGTTCCGTTCATCTTTCCCTCGATCCTGACTAGTCTCCCAGTTCCTGCCGCTGAAAAACATCCCCACAGCATGATGCTGCCACCACCATGCTTCAACATAGGGATGGTGCCATGTTTCCTCCAGACGTGACGCTTGGCATTCAGGTGAAAGAGTTCAATCTTGATTTCATCAGACCAGATAATCTTCTTTCTCATGATCTGAGAGTCCTTTAGGTGCCTTTTGTCAAACTCCAAGTGGGCTGTCATTTGCCTTTTACTGAGGAGTGGCTTCTGTCTGGCCACTCTACCATAAAGGCCTGATTGGTGGAGTGCTGCAGAGATGGTTGTCCTTCTGGAAGGGTCTACTGTCTCCACAGTGGAACTCTGGAGCTTTGTCAGAGTGACCATCGGGTTCTTGGTCACCTCCCTGACCAAGGCCTTTCTCCCCCAATTGCTCAGTTTGGCCGGGCGACCAGCTCTCGGAAGAGTCTTGGTGGTTCCAAGCTTCTTCCATTTAAGAATGATGGAGGCCACTGTGTTCTTGGGGACCTTCAATGCTGCAGAAATGTTTTGGTACCCTTCCCCAGATCTGTGCCTTGACACAATCCTGTCTCGGAGCTCTACGGACAATTCCTTCGACCTCATAGCTTGGTTTTTGCTCTGACATGCACTGTCAACTGTGGGACCTTATATAGACAGGTGTGTGCCTTTCCAAATCATGTCCAATTAATTGAATTTACCACAGGTGGACTCCAATCAAGTTGTAGAAACATCTCAAGGATGATCAATGGAAACAGGATGCACCTGAGCTCAATTTCGAGTCTCATAGCAAAGGGCCTGAATACTTATGTAAATAAGGTATTTTTGTTTTTTATTTGGAATACATTTGCAAAAATTTCAAAAATACCTGTTTTTGCTTTGTCATTATGGGGTATTGTTTGTATATTGATGAGGGAAAAAAATATTTTATCAATTTTAGAATAAGGCTGTAACGTAATGTCTGAATAATTTCCGAATGCACTGTACATGACGAGATCCTGAGGCCTATTGTCGTGCCATGCATCCGACGCCATCACCTCATGTTTCAGCATGATAATGCACAGCCCCATGTCGCAACAATCTGTACACAATTCCTGGAAGCTGAAAATGTCCCAGTTCTTCCATGGCCTGCATACTCACCAGACATGTCACCCATTGAGCATGTTTGGGATGCTCTGGATCTACATGTATGACAGCGTGTTCCAGTTCCGGCCAATATCTAGCAACTTTGCGCAGCCATTGAAGAGGAGTGGGACAACATTCCACAGGCCACAATCAATAGCCTGATCAAGTCTCACGCTGCTTGAGGCAAATGGTGGTCACACCAGATACTGACTGGTTTTCTGATCCACGCCCCTACTTTTTTATTTTTTGGTATCTGTGACCAACAGATGCATGTCTGTATTCCCAGTCGTGAAATCCATAGATTAACATCTAATTAATTTCTTTCAATTGACTGATTTGCTTATATGAACTTTAACTCAGTAAAGTCTTTGAAATTGTTGCATGTTGCATTTATATTTTTGTTCAGTGTACTTAGCGGGACGTGAGTTATCGATATTTATGGGGTCACTACACCTTTATTAGCTCTATTGTTATGCAACATCCAGCTAGGGTTAAAGTTAGGGTTAGGGGTGAGCCGAGGTGTGGACGTGCTATGGTTAGGATTAGGGTTGAGCCGCAGTGTAGACATGAATCTAGGGTTGAGCCGGGGTGTGGACATGAAGCCAGTGTGGCGTTCCGCGGACAAGCCACAAGGGGGAGACTCGTCGAGGCCTGGTGACAGACTCGTCGAGGCCTACATCACGCGGAGGTGGCTCCCTCTGCTGGACGTGCCAGGTCTCGACGGCCAGGACTAATTGGGGCTGATTGAGGCTGGTGAGTAATCAAGGGGCTGATTACTCACCAGCCATATGGGGCCCATAAAGCTGCAAGGAGGGCAGCACATGGGAGGGTTGGAGGTAATGAGAGGTTGCTTCCAGACAGACGTCCTCACGGTCTGATAGAACCGAGGGGCTCGGTTATCTACCCCAGAGGAGACAGCATTCCCCGGAGCCCAGAAGGCGGTAACCCGGAAGAGGTCTCCAGGAGGAGACTGGTTTATTTTCTTTTTCTTTATTGTTTTAAATAAACACCTTGAAACTGAGGTATCACACTTGTGTCTGATCTGTGTAAATGTCTTGATCAAACCCTCAGGTCTGCCACACTAGGGTTAGGGTTAAGGCACCACAGGCTGAAATAAAATTTTTGCATCTACCTATCGATTTTGAGATTTGTTGGTATTTTGGTCCATTTTGTATTTTCAAAATATATATTAAAAAAATGGATGCAAATGTATATTTTCGTTAGTTTATCATACTACTGTCATCACCATTTTTATGAATTTTAACCACTTTAAAATGGACACATCAATAATGTAAAAGCCCATTTCATAGAGAACATTACAAACTGGACTAAATTTAGTAACTTAGAAGAGATGGTGATTGGGTCTAAATAGGGGTTTGTCATTTGGTAGTCTAATTTCAGTGTACTTGTCTTTGACTTTTGGGAAATGGCAGTTAGACTTCCCACATTTTTTCCTCTTCAGAGGCATCTGCATTCACCACATTTTGTGTGGTTATGCTTAGATATATTCTCCAGACTTCCCCAGGGGGAATTGTTGATATGTTGTAAATGTTTTATTCTAGATAACATTTTCTTAGGGGGAAAATGTGCCAAAAATACATTTTACGTAAGTTTTTAGATTTTAAAAGTATTTATCCACAAGTCACTCTGGACAAGTCTGGTCCTGGAGTGTCTTAACAAAATTAAACCAAAATATTTAGGCTGACTTCATCCAGTGCCCAGAAAAATAGATCTGCATGATGCGCAAATATGGGCATATTTACTGACCATCGCCTAATTTGCATATTTTAATAAAATATTTCTGGAAAATGTTAATACAAAAAAGTATTATATTTGTGTACATTCAACTGTTAAAAGTTGATTGTGATATGATTAAGATTTTTAAAAATATATATTTTAGGGTTGGGTGCCTGGCCTAAATACTGATCTTATTATTCTGTTAAGAGCTTGATAACATTGTAACAACAAAGTAGCATTGTAATAACACCTCTCCCTCACCAGGTTCCAGCGAGATCCCGTCTAAATCCATTGGTCAGATGAGACAGTTCCACTCCCACCACAACCTACTGAGTCTGGCCCAGCCCTCCAGTAGCTCCAGAGTCCACCCAGAGCACAGCGAAGGTCTGAGCTTCACCCTGGGGGCTGCCTCATGCTCCAGCCTGGGAGGACAGGGGGAAAACAGTATCTGGGTGAGGCAGACACCCCAGGAGGAGAAAGAGAAACCCTCTCCTAGTCATACGAGTCATTTTTGGGACTTCTTCACAGGCAAGGGCTCAGGGTCTGAGACTATGGTATGATAGGTTCGAACACTGGTGGGTGGTATGGAGGGGTGGGTGCAGGGCGGATTGGGACTATAAATGGTTGGAGTGGTCCACCATGCCTTTGCCTGGTCTGCCCTATTGTCATTTCTGGGTGGCTGGGAGGTGGTTGGACCATGTTGAGGGACATTTTACATTACATTTAAGTCATTTAGCAGACGCTCTTATCCAGAGTGACTTACAAATTGGTGCATTCAATTAGGATAGCCAGTGGGACAACCACCACTGGGGGAGGGGGGGGGGGGGGGGGAGGAGGAGGAGGAGGAGGGGAGGGGGGGGTGGTAGAAGGATTACTGTTAGACGATTCCAGGTATTCCTTAAAGAGGTAGGGTTTCAAGTGTCTCCGGAAGGTGGTGAGTAACTCCGCTGTCGTGGGGGAGCTTGTTCCACAATTGGGGTGCCAGAGCAGCGAATAGCTTTGACTGGGCTGAGCGGGAACTGTGCTTCCGTAGAGATAGGGGGGCTAGCAGGCCAGAGGTGGTTGAACGTAGTGCCCTCGTTTGGGTGTAGGGTCTGATTCAGAGCCTGAAGATAAGGAGGTGCCGTTCCCCTCACAACTCCGTAGGCAAGCACCATGGTTTTGTAGTAGATGCGAGCTTCAACTGGAAGCCAGTGGAGTGTGCGGAGGAGCGGGGTGACATGAGAGAATTTGGGAAGGTTGAACACCAGACGGGCTGCAGCGTTCTGGATAAATTGTAGGGGTTTAATGGCACATGCAGGGAGCCCAGCCAACAGCGAGTTGCAGTAATCCAGACGGGAGATGACAAGTGCCTGGATTAGGACCTGTGCCGCTTTCTGTGTAAAGTAGGGTCGTACTCTGCGAATGTTGTAGACACGGGTGAAGAGTGTTTATACGTATTCATACGAGTGCAAATATAGTCGCGCACACACACACTGTTGTAACGTGTGAATTTATATGGGTATTTCATTACAAAGTCTTTTTTTTTTACTATAGCGTTTATATCCCCATCCCTCTATCCCTCAATTTATCCGTGATCTCTCGTGATGCTACGCTGAGCTCCATCCAATCTAACAGCCAGAAAAAACGTCAGTGGATGTATCCTTTATGATCATCTATATTCTGAAGCCTTTGTTGGCTAACTCAACTCGTATGTGTGATACGGTTGAAGACTAGGGAGACGATGGGCAATGCCATCACGCTGTAAATACATCACTATTTTAAACCATGAAGACTAGGCTCGATTTAATCCGTAGCAGTGAAGTTTCACGTTATAGCCCGATTGACATTTTAAGACAATGTTCCCGTGCTAGCGGAGACTGCATTCACGGTAAACGCTGCATATGTCGGTTCAATCGGAAATTAATACAATTTTCTCGAAGCTCATATATTGGGTTTGAAATATTGGTTGCCATGACAACGTGCAGTTTTTCAGATGTCCAGAAAAGTATATAATCATTCAATGTGTTTGCTTCATCTTCTGCTGTAAATAACTAGAAATTGGGCCTCTTCTTCCTGTTCCACAAGGGGGCGACCTTTGCCACACGATAGGGCCTATATACACCGTTTCTGTCTGGAATTGATCATGCTTCACAGGACTATTTTAATTAACTACCAGGGACAATGTGGCCATTGAGAGCCCATATGTTCAATAACTAAGAAACCAAATTAACTGAACTACCTGACAACTCTATTGGGCTGAGGATTGAGACAACTTCTACTTATAGTAAATCTGTTCCTACCATGTAAATGCAGTATTTTGTCTCGTTTTTGTATGTATATAAAAATATGTAGGCCTGTGTATGCATCAGTCTCTGTATTTGTTCTGGACCTCATTGCATTTCAGTGTTGTTATCGAACAAACGACTTGTTCCATGAGGTGCTTGCTATCCTGTAAATATGAAGTTCTCTCTCCTTAACTCTTGTACCATTACATATACAGTATATATATATATTTTTACTTGGCAATACTTTTCTATACTTTGTAAACAAGCAAGCAATATCCCCTCGAGGTGTAGCTAGACTTCAAACTGTATTTTCTTACATGTATCTCGGAATGTATCTATGTACCTGAATTAAATGTACAATTGTTGCTTTGTCATCCTTTATTGAATCCATTGGGGGGGGGAAACCCTTGTGGGTAAAACAGATTTAGAAACACAAAACAGTTGTTGATTCATAGCTTAGTGAAGCAGGAATAATCTTGTTTTAATTCTCAAGTATATCCCTCGTAATGTTTGGGGAAATTCTGTATTTTTTGAATTTCATCTAGTTATGGAAAAGACATGACCGTGTAGAACAATATGGGTCAGTGGAGACACCGCAGCAACCCCTGAGGAAATCAAATCAGCTTTACCAGCCAAATTCTGTAAATATTCTACTTATAAAAATGTGCAATGTAACCAAACTAGTGCACACATACAACAGAGAGAGAAAGAGACAGACACTTTTCCCATCATAAACCAGTTCTTTTTTTTATTTATTGGAGACCAAAACATTATTTTCTTCCACTTTTCACTGCATCCGGGCCGCGACGTCTCACTCTACACCCCAATAAACCCTCCTCCCCTTCTCAAAGTGCACATCAACTTAATCACTTTACACAGAAGAGCAGGGTTAAATTCCATTTACATTCTTGGCGAGTTATAGAAGTGAAGTGGACCTCTATGGACAAATCCCCCATGGCAAGTTTAGTTGACTGGGATTTAAATGAAATTACCCCCCCAGGTAATATTTCTAGGACCAGGGGTTTTTCCTGGTCAGGTCACAGTCAGGAAAAACTTCCTGGTTGTAATTTAACATTATCAACCATACTAACCTATGGACCTCTTATTTCAAGCAAGCAATTAATTATACTCCAATAATAACATCTTTATAATTTACACATTTTCAATGCTTATGTCCCACATTGCACCCTATTCCCTATGTAGTGCACTACTTTTGACACAGTACCCTATATAGTGCACTACTTTTGACAGCCCTATGGTCCCTGGTCAAAAGTAGTGCACTACATAGGGGATAGGGTGCCATTTGGGACAGTCATTATCTCTCAAATATAACCCCAAATAAAATCACAACCCCATTCATCTCAGCTGCCTACACAACAATTGTAGGACTAAATTAGTAAAATATATATAAAAAGTGAACATCTAGGAAAAAGTTAACAATAATAATACTTAAAATAAAATAAAAACTACAGACCCTAGTTTTAATTTGAGTTGTTCCCACCCTTGTCTTCTAAACCATCACTACCCCTCTCATCAAGTTTATGGAGGTATGGTGGTGGATGCGTACTACATAGGGAAAAGGGCATCATTTGGGACACAATCAGTATGTGTCAGTACATACAGAGAATTTCTTTAGAAGAAAAATAAACAGATGAAGTTGCATTAAGACACTAATCTAAAGGTCAGTTTAAGATGTTTTCAACCTAATGGTAAAGGTTAGGGTTTATTGATCCCACAGATCCTAGAACTCCTCCAAGACATGAGGGCTGGGTCTCAATAGTCTAACATAGCCTCCTCTCCTCTCCTTAGTCTAAACCAGTCAGTCATTGCGCGGCTCGCGACATGCGGCTCTGTGACTTAATTGCCGACTCGCTGCAATAATCTGAAAGAATGTGTTGTGTTTTCCTCAGTCAGCTGAATGCGACGCTTACTTGGTAGAATCAAGGGACAAACCCAGCAGTAAAATAGTTTCTAGCGCATCTTGAAATCGTTTTCTTCCTACACATTTTGCTCTAGATTTTGAACGGTTGGAGCGATTACCACCTACAAAGCTTTGCAGGGCTTGTTAGAAGGGAGAGTGATGAATCTGCACAGAATAACTGAGGGAAATGAATTGATTCTCCACAAATGATCTTATAGGATGGTTTGATTATCATCCATGATGTTTTCCAATACTTTTCTGATGCATTTCAACATTCAAATTATTTTGTTTCTGATACCCCCAAGTGTCCAAAAATAGATAATCAAATATACTGATGGTCTATGTTAATAGTATCTTAAATATCATGTATAAATCCATTTAATATAATGTACAATTTGACTTTGTGACCCCCTCTACCCCCATTCTCTGATGGGTATGACGACTCGCCCAGTGATTTTGTCCTACAAAAGTGTCTCCCTCTGAAATATTAGTGACTACCACTGATCTACACTGAGGTGAAAAGAACTGGACTGGTTAAAGCAAATCCCTGGAAATGGATAGAAAATGTTGCTGTCCCCTACCTAGGTTTTACACGTCACTGCAGATGAAGGAGAGGAGAGGAGACGAGGAGAGGAAGCCACGTTAGACTATTGATACGCACCCAGGAAGCAAAACGGGATGCATTGCAGACCAGTGTAGTTTGTTAGTTACATCTGAAGCTGCTAGATCTAAAATACCATTCACTGCTGCTAAAGGTAGACTCAGCGATATGACGTAGGTGCACAAAGTAAACCGCATAGTGGGTACATTTCCGCAACTAAGAGCGTTGAAGCGCGCGGCTAAACATCTCAGTGTGAAGCAAACCCATCCACATTCGCAAATATTGTGTGCGAGCGAAGTCTTGCATCTCGCTCATCGCAAATATCGGCGGTGCTGTTTGTGGCAACATCATTTCACTGAGTCTACCTTTAACATTAGGCTACATTACATGTCGCTCTGTCAGTTAGGCTGGAATACACGCTATGGAAAGCTGTGTGACACCTGTTTCTATGTACTGTGTCCAGCCATGCGTGTCCTGCGGCGTGTGCTCGCGGTCGCTCACTTCAAACACAAATCAACCCAAGCGTGATAATTGGCCATGTGTGTGTGTGTGTCAGTTGCACTGTCAGCAGCAACCCCAAACAACCCGGATAGAAAGGGGTCAAACTACTGTTTATATATACGCACGCACACACCTCAGGTATGCCACGCCTCACTTCACTCACCTACTACACACAGACACACCAAAGGTTAGGGAGTACAGAGACCCAGACAGACAGGGTAGACAGAAGTGCGTCCCAAATGGCACCCTATTCCTTATGGGCCCTGGTGAAAAGTAGTGCACTACAAAAGATATAGGGTTCCATTTGGGACTAAGACAGTGACAGTGAACCCTATAGGCTAGAGGCTAGCGGAGTGTACTAGGTAGATACTCTAGATAGATAGGCTATTACTAAGTTCAATCATTAATGAGTTTAGCTCTCCCACACTCCAAACGCGTTCTATGTAGAGTAGCAAGTCACACAATCTTACATTTAAAGGGCAATTCCACCCCTTTTTCAACCTCATATCTCCAGCACCATACCAGTGTCTACATATGTGAAAACGACGTATTTCAAAAAAAATATATTTTACCTTTATTTAACTAGGCAAGTCAGTTAAGAACAAATTCTTATTTACAATGATGGCCTACACCGGCCAAACCCGGACGACGCTGGGCCAATTGTGCGCCGCCCTATGGGACTCCCAATCACGGCCGGTTGTGATACAGCCTGGAATCGAATCAGGGGGTCTGTAGTGACGCCTCAAGCACTGAGATGCAGTGCCTTAGACCGCTGCGACACTCGGGAGCCCAATGATCTCTGGTTAAAAAGTTAAGGTAAAAAAATAACGCTTCTCTGTGACATCACAGGGTACGATTAAAAGTACAACAACTTTTTTCAAAACCTGCAAAGACTTTCTCGCCTCAGTACTGGTACCAAGTTATCATTACCCATTGTGTATTTATTCCTCATGTTATTATTTTTCTGTTAGTTCTCCTTTTTTTTCTCTACATTGTTAGGAAGTAAGCATTTCGCTGTTGTTTTACAAAGCATGTTACAAATATTTCAATTTGATTTAGCCAGAGGGAGGGTAATCTCCCGAGTGGCGCAGTGGTCTAAGGCACTGTATTGCAGTGCTAGCTGTGCCACTAGAGATCCTGGTTCGAATCCAGGCTCTGTCGAAGCCGGCCGTGACCGGGAGACCCATGGGGCGGCGCACAATTGGCCCAGCGTCGTCCAGGATAGGGGAGGGAATGGCCGGCAGGGATGTAGCTCAGTTGGTTGAGCATGGCGTTTGCAACGCCAGGGTTGTGGGTTCATTTCCCACGGGGGGCCAGTAAAAAAAGAAATATATATATATAAAATATATATATAAAATAATGATGTATGCACTAACTGTAAGTCGCTCTGGATAAGAGTGTCTGCAAAATGTAAATGTATTTTCTTGCTCCCCACTTCACCGCAAATCACTGTTTGAAAATGTTTTAACATTTAATGATGTCATTGGGTAGAACTTAACGTAGAAATCTGCATTTTTCACATATCTAGACAATGGTATTGTGCTGAAGATAATGAAAATTAGGTTGAAAAGTGGTTGAATTGCCCTTTAATATCAGTTTAGTTAGGGTTCGCAAAACTCCTGTAATTTCCCCCAAATTCCTAGATTCTCCAGAATTCCTGGTTGGTGGATTCCGGATTTCCAGCTTATTTCTTCTTGATTTCTGCAAATCTTCCAGACAGGATTTCTGGAAAACCTTTGCATTTTGGGAAAGTTACCGGAGTTTTGCAACTCTATACACAATCTAACATTTTTCAGTTTTAGTCCTTCACAAATGACAATCTCATATTAGTAATTAGTTAACCTTAAAGACAAGCAGCATGTCTTAGACAGTTAGATTTGATCACACATAAAGGAATGGTTTATGTATTAAAATATGAATTAATATATGGTTGCAGAGCACAGCCTAAATACACAAAATGGCACACTATACCCATTAGGGCTCTAGACAAAGGTAGTGCACTATGTAGTGAATAGGGTGCCATTTGACACACAGCCTAGGTCTCCAACTGGTGGGGTGTGTTTGAGATTTGAGAACTCTGGGCCCTTGTCATAGACTATAGCTGAGTCCCTATGTGACCTGGTCAAAAATAGCGCACTATGTAGGGAATAGGGTGCCATTTAGGACGTAACCTATATATCTAGTATTGGTCAGGATAGGTAAAAACTCCAGGCCCTATGTATGGGCCAACCAATAAGCAGCCAGTTTCTTACTGTACATTTCAACTGCAGACTGTCTTACATTCAACTTAATACAGGGCCCACTCTGGGCCTAGCTAACATAACATAAACACCTCCCATGTCAGAGCTATGGATCAGGGCCTGTATTCATAAAGCGTCTCAGAGTAGGAGTGTTGATCTAGGATCAGATCTAAAAGGCAAAACTGATCTTAGATCAGCACTCCTACTCTGAGATGCTTTATGAATAGTGGGCCTTAATCAATGTATATTTCTGTTGAGAGAAACAGGCTCTGCTCCAATACCCACACCAGCGTACTACTTAGAATGTATTGGGACTACATACTTGGTAGTGTGCTCGAATAGATATTGGGACGTAGCCTTTTAAAGAGTGAAGTTAGGTTAATTACCCCAACTGGCAGTGTAGCACATACTTAATATTATAAACAAAACCGCTATGTTTGGTTTACTTGTGCGTTCAAAAAAATACAAAATAAACAGGAAACATTTGTCTACCTCAGGCTCTGATTTGAAGGTTCAGATCAGGTGACAGGAAGAGGAGCTAAATGTTGCAGCAGCCAATCAGGTTTATACTGCGTTAAAGACGACACAAAGAGGATGGCTGGGTTATGTCCCAAATGACAGCCTACTCGATATATATTGCTCTACTTTTAGAGTGCAGTACGTAGGGAATATGCTGCAATTTGAAGCACAGCCATTGACACCAATGAGTAACTTGCTTGCTTAGGAGATGGATATAAGATAAATATCTGGTTGGCAGGTTATTTGTAGTTGGTGGTGTAGTTTGCTGTTGTTGCCAGAGGGGGAAGCTAGAGAGCGTATGTATGTATGTGTGTATGTGTGTGTGTGTGTGTGTGTGTGTGTGTGTGTGTGTGTGTGTGTGTGTGTGTGTGTGTGTGTGTGTGTGTGTCCCTTTAAACAGATGGTAATATATGTGCAGCTTTCAGCATCCGAACCATGATATAATAAAACACAGCCAGATCTGGCCTGCTGAACTGCAAAGGGACCAAACTCGACTCTCCAAACTAAAACAACTGGCAACAAAGTATTGAGAACATTCAGGAAATGGCAGATCCACTTTTCATCAAACCCAAATCCTGTTTAGCCCCTGAGTGGCACTAAATATGACAAGGATACCAATAATTGATTCAACACCAGTAATGGTGCCATACCATTAATGGCACACCATGTAAGCAGAGAGCTAGCCAAGCCAACACACCATATATTTCTAATCTGCTGTCAAACCAAAAAAAAGACAATCAGGACGATGTTGACGATGATGAAGAGGAGAGAGAGGATGACGAAACATAACAATCCCGGGTACCTGCTCTTCGTTCTACGATGATGACGTCATATCCTGTCATATCAACTGATCGGTCGCTCGGGCATCGTTGGCTCCTGTCTGCTGAAGATCCTCCTCCATTCATCCTCTCGGTACTCCACAGCTCCCACTGTAAAGCTTAAATATTTAAAACAGGTGGTGGGCTAGGCAGGGCCTGTGGCTGCCCAAGCCCCTCCCTCTCTATGCAGAGTCCCAATCCCAATGGCCCATTTCAGCTTTGGGCCACTGCCATTGGCTGGTTCAGTCCCGGGACTGGTAGAACAGGATGTAACCTGACTCAGAGTTCTTAGAAATGTCAGACGTTAGACCGTAGAACTCCTCGATCGCCTGGGCGTCGATTTTCTATAGAGGAGGAGAAGAGGAGGAGAGTTTAAGGTTAGAGAAGGCCGAATCTCCAATGACTTCGTCTGTCACGACACAGACATGTAGCGACAAAGTTCACCATATAGTGCGCTACTTTTGGAGAGGAGCCTTATGTGTAATGACCGCCCTATCTTTTTACTGTGTTACTTGTCAAACACATTTTGGAAATCTGTAAGAATAATATATGTTTATGTGGTACAACAAATGTGGATCCCTTCAGAGAAAAGCGAGAATAAATAGGTTGTGCTTCTACCAGTTGTGGGGGTAGAGTAGTGAGGAAACAATGTTTACTAGAAGTCCACGGCCATCTCAGTTTCCAGGATAAAGGGACCTCTCCCTTTCGTCTGGAAACTGAAATTGGAGTGGACTGCTAGTAAACAAACGGAGACAGAGAGAGAGAGAGTGGAGGAAAATAAGAAATGTAAAACAAACCCACAGCAGCCATGTCTACTCTTCCCTCCGCTCCCCTTGCCCTTAGCTACAGATCTAGGATCAGCTTACCTTCTCCAAACCCCAACACTAGAACCGCTAAAACAGTAATTTGACTGCTCATGAATTGTTTTTAAATATTACTGCCATTTTTAAAGTTATGCCCCCCTCCGTCCTTGACTTTTGCTAAATAAGTCTATATAACATACTGTCGTTGTTGGAATCTTACTATCACTAACAGAACTGGAGTTATAAATCAGTTTTAGGAGGGCATTTCATTTTTTTTTTTTCTCTTTGAATGCCCCTCCTTCCCCCGACAGTTAAAGGTGCCGTGCCCTGTTGATAATTGCCTTGAAACTTAACCTAAACAAATTTTACACATACAGTATAACAGATTAAATAAATGAAGTTCAAGTACGATGGGAGAGAATGTGTGAGGGGAGAGAATGATGCCTAATTATGTAATCACCAATTGTGAATGAATAAGAGGGAGGGCCATTCTTTTGTATTGATCTATTGTAATTATAATCTCAAAATGGTATGTACGCTATATCTAGGGCCCTATAAAAATCCTCTCTCTCCCTCTCTCTCTCTCTCGCTCAAAAAATAAAGGGAACACTTAAACAACACAATGTAACTCCAAGTCAATCATACTTCTGTGAAATCAAACTGTCCACTTAGGAAGCAACACTGATTGACAATAAATGTCACATGCTGTTGTGCAAATGGAATAGACAACAGGTGGAAATTATAGGCAATTAGCAAGACACCGCCAATAAAGGACTGGTTTTGCAGGTGGTGACCACAGACCACTTCTCAGTTCCTATGCTTCCTGGCTGATGTTTTGGTCACTTTTGAATGCTGCTACCACTTTAGTGGTAGCATGAGACTGAGTCTACAACCCACACAAGTGGCTCAGGTAGTGCAGCTCATCCAGGATGGCACATCAATGCGAGCTGTGGCAAGAAGGTTTGCTGTGTCTGTCAGCGTAGTGTCCAGAGCATGGAGGCGCTACCAGGAGACAGGCCAGTACATCAGGAGATGTGGAGGAGGCCGTAGGAGGGCAACAACCCAGCAGCAGGACCGCTACTTCCGCCTTTGTGCAAGGAGGAGCAGGAGGAGCACTGCCAGAGCCCTGAAAAATGACCTCCAGCAGGCCACAAATGTGCATGTGTCTGCTCAAACAGTCAGAAACAGACTCCATGAGGGTGGTATGAGGGCCCGACGTCCACAGGTGGGGGTTTTGCTTACAGCCCAACACCGTGCAGGATGTTTGGCATTTGCCAGAGAACACCAAGATTGGCAAATTCGCCACTGGCGCCCTGTGCTCTTCACAGATGAAAGCAGGTTCACACTGTGCACATGTGACAGACGTGACAGAGTCTGGAGATGCCGTGGAGAACGTTCTGCTGCCTGCAACATCCTCCAGCATGACCGGTTTGGCAGTGGGTCAGTCATGGGGGGCCGCACAGCCCTCCATGTGCTCGCCAGAGGTAGCCTGACTGCCATTAGGTACCGAGATGAGATCCTCAGACCCCTTGTGAGACCATATGCTGAACAACCAAATTGGACGTTCTAAGTCCTCAACAATGCTTAAACCGCACCAGGAGACCACTTTTGAGGTTTGGGAAAAATCTAAAGACATTGTCATTTTTGGTTGTAGATATCCTTTAATTCAACTGCACACCAGCAAGAGACTTGTTTTGTAAGTGGTGTTTCTGTAGCATACATGTGATTGCAGAGTTTGCTAAACAAATCGCCACTGCATTGATGCAAACAATCATGATATAAGGTAGGCACTTGCTACTTTGTAGTTAACATTTAATTGAGAAGGTTTTTAGGAAAGCCTTTCCATCTACCAGAAGACGTTTATAATTATTAGCATCATCGCTAACAGTTACACAAAGTGGTAGACAAACGCACGCACACAGACCGGGGCATTCATGCGTTGCCTCGAAAGAAAATATGTATCCCTGATGCATTTTGTTCATGTGTTATGAAATTTGGGCATATTAATACATTTTCTAATAAGTTCAATAAAAAACATATTGTTGAATTCTGTTTTAATGTCTGGATTCCGTGATTCTGTCCACAATGCAGATTTTATAGGGCCATATCTCTCTCTCTCTCTATATATATATATATATATATATATATATATACATATACACACACACACACACACAGTGGGGAAAAAAAGTATTTAGTCAGCCACCAATTGTGCAAGTTCTCCCACTTAAAAAGATGAGAGGCCTGTAATTTTCATCATAGGTACACGTCAACTATGACAGACAAATTGAGGAAAAAAAATCCAGAAAATCACATTGTAGGATTTGTTATGAATTTATTTGCAAATTATGGTGGAAAATAAGTATTTGGTCACCTACAAACAAGCAAGATTTCTGGCTCTCACAGACCTGTAACTTCTTCTTTAAGAGGCTCCTCTGTCCTCCACTCGTTACCTGTATTAATGGCACCTGTTTGAACTTGTTATCAGTATAAAAGACACCTGTCCACAACCTCAAACAGTCACACTCCAAACTCCACTATGGCCAAGACCAAAGAGCTGTCAAAGGACACCAGAAACACAATTGTAGACCTGCACCAGGCTGGGAAGACTGAATCTGCAATAGGTAAGCAGCTTCACATTGTAGGATTTTTTATGAATTTATTTGCAAATTATGGTGGAAAATAAGTATTTGGTCAATAACAAAAGTTTCTCAATACTTTGTTATATACCCTTTGTTGGCAATGACACAGGTCAAACGTTTTCTGTAAGTCTTCACAAGGTTTTCACACACTGTTGCTGGTATTTTGGCCCATTCCTCCATGCAGATCTCCTCTAGAGCAGTGATGTTTTGGGGCTGTCGCTGGGCAACACAGACTTTCAACTCCCTCCAAAGATTTTCTATGGGTTGAGATCTGGAGACTGGCTAGGCCACTCCAGGACCTTGAAATGCTTCTTACGAAGCCACTCCTTCGTTGCCCGGGCAGTGTGTTTGGGATCATTGTCATGCTGAAAGACCCAGCCACGTTTCATATTCAATGCCCTTGCTGATGGAAGGAGGTTTTCACTCAAAATCTCACGATACATGGCCCCATTCATTCTTTCCTTTACACGGATCAGTCATCCTGGTCCCTTTGCAGAAAAACAGCCCCAAAGCATGATGTTTCCACCCCCATGCTTCACAGTAGGTATGGTGTTCTTTGGATGCAACTCAGCATTCTTTGTCCTCCAAACACGACGAGTTGAGTTTTTACCAAAAAGTTCTATTTTGGTTTCATCTGACCATATGACATTCTCCCAATCCTCTTCTGGATCATCCAAATGCACTCTAGCAAACTTCAGACGGGCCTGGACATGTACTGGCTTAAGCAGGGGGACACGTCTGGCACTGCAGGATTTGAGTCCCTGGCGGCGTAGTGTGTTACTGATGGTAGGCTTTGTTACTTTGGTCCCAGCTCTACTTTGGTGCAGGTCTACAATTTTGTTTCTGGTGTCTTTTGACAGCTCTTTGGTCTTGGCCATAGTGGAGTTTGGAGTGTGACTGTTTGAGGTTGTGGACAGGTGTCTTTTATACTGATAACAAGTTCAAACAGGTGCCATTAATACAGGTAATGAGTGGAGGACAGAGGAGCCTCTTAAAGAAGAAGTTACAGGTCTGTGAGAGCCAGAAATCTTGCTTGTTTGTAGGTGACCAAATACTTATTTTCCACCATAATTTGCAAATCTATTCATAAAAAATCCTACAATGTGATTTTCTGGATTTCTTTTCCTCAATTTGTCTGTCATAGTTGACGTGTACCTATGATGAAAATTACAGGCCTCTCATCTTTTTAAGTGGGAGAACTTGCACAATTGGTGGCTGACTAAATACTTTTTTTCCCCACTGTGTGTGTGTGTGTATATATATATATATATATATATATATATATATATATTACATACATACACACACACACACACACACACACACACACACACACACACAGTTGAAGTCGGAGGTTTACATACACTTAGGTTGTAGTCACTAAAACTTGTTTTTCAACCACTCCACAAAATGTCTTGTTAACAAACTATAGTTTTGATAAGTCGGTTAGGACATCTACTTTGTGCATGACACAAGCAATTTTTCCAACAATTGTTTACAGAAAGATTATTTCACTTATAATTCACTGTATCACAATTCCAGTGGGTCAGAAGTTTACATACACTAAGTTGACTGTGCCTTTAAACAGCTTGGAAAATTCCAGAAAATGATGTCATTGCTTTAGAAGCTTCTGTTCGGCTAATTGACATCATTTGAGTCAATTGGAGTTGTACCTGTAGATGTATTTCAAGGCCTACCTTCTTCAAGGCCTAACCCCTCTTTGCTTGACATCATGGGAAAATCAAAGGAAATCAGCCAAGACCTCAGAAAAAGATTGTAGACCTCCACAAGTCTGGTTCATCCTTGGGAGCAATTTCCAAATGCCTGAAGATACCACGTTCATCTGTACAAACAATAGTACGCAAGTATAAACACCATGGGACCACGCAGCCGTCATACCGCTTGGGAAGGAGATGCGTTCTGTCTCCTAGAGATGAACGTACTTTGATGTGAAACTGCAAATCAATCCCAGAACAACAGCAAAGGACCTTGAAGATGCTGGAGGAAACAGGTACAAAAGTATCTATATCCCCAGTAAAACAAGTCCTATATCGACATTACTTGAAAGGCCGCTCAACAAGGAAGAAGCCACTGCTCCAAAACCGCCATAAAAAAAGCCAGACTACGGTTTGCAACTGCACATGGGGACAAAGATCGTACTTTTTGGAGAAATGGCATCTGGTCTGATGAAACAAAAATAAAACTGTTTGGCCATAATGTCCATCGTTATGTTTGGAGGAAAAGAGGGTGCTTGCAAGCTGAAGAACACCATCCCAACCGTGAAGCACGGGGATGGCAGCATCATGCTGTGAGGGTGCTTTGCTGCAGGAAGGACTGGTGCACTTCACAAAATAGATGGCATCATGAGGAAGGAAAATTATGTGGATATATTGAAGCAACATCTCAAGACATCAGTCAGGAAGTTAAAGCTTGGTTGCAAATGGGTCTTCCAAATGGACAATGACCCCAAGCATACTTCCAAAGTTGTGGCAAAATGGCTTAAGGACAACAACGTCAAGGTATTGGAGTGGCCATCACAAAGCCCTGACCTCAATCCTATAGAAAATGTGTGGGCAGAACTGAAAAAGCGTGTGCGAGCAAGGAGGCCTACAAACCTGACTCAGTTACACCAGCTCTGTCAGGAGGAATGGGCCAAAATTCACCTAACTTATTGTGGGAAGCTTGTGGAAGGCTACCCGAAATGTTTGACACAGGTTAAACAATTTAAAAGGCAATGCTACCAAATACTAATTAAGTGTATGTAAACTTCTGACCCACTGGGAATGTGATGAAAGAAATAAAAGCTGAAATAAATCACTCTACTATTATTCTGACATTTCACATTCTTAAAATAAAGTGGTGATCCTAACTAACCTAAGACAGGGAATTTATACTAGGATTAAATGTCAGGAATTGTGAAAAACTGAGTTTAAATGTATTTGGCTAAGGTGTATGTAAACATCCAACTTCACTGTATATATATATATATATATATATATATATATATATATATATATATATATATATATATATATATATATATATATATATATATATATAAATAAGTCTACTCTGGCCTACTTGGAGTGCACAGTGAGTGCGTGTGTAATTTACAATGCCAAGAAAAATGGCTGCCGCGTTAAAGTTGCTACAAAATCTGAATGAAAAGGACTCAGATGGTGGGGAAGAAATGAATCATGACATCTCTGATGATTATTTTTCTGATTCTGAGCCCCAGCCTGAACCTACACTTCCGAGCCCTAAGTGCAATAAAGCCAGAACGGTGCGCACTGAACAGGTGCCCGCACCACCACCAAATGAAACTGCGAGGCAGGATAAAAGAGGTGATGGCACCATTTGGATAGAACAAGCTGGTGACAATGCTACAGGTCGATTATCACAGAGAGCAGGCCCGACATCAAGCAAAAAACGACATCAGCAACGCACTCACCAAATGTTGTTGTTGTTTATGTGACATGCTCCAACTGATGCCATTGCATGAAGACGCTACGGTTGCAAAATTCCAGGAACTTTCAATAAATTCCCTGGTTTTCCAGAAATCCTGGTTGGAGGATTCCGGATTTCCTGCTTATTGCCTCCAGATTCCGTGAATATTCCATACGGAATTTCGGGAAAACCAGGGAATTTCTTTGTAACCGTGGAAGACGCACACCATGTAAGCACGAACGGACAATAATTGACTAGTTTTGACTCCTGTCAATTCGACATTCATATTCACTATAACGCCATTATTGCTTTTGCCTGATTTTCACTATTTATCAAGCACACTTGGCGCTTATAATGATGTGTAGGCTACTGATGTTTTCATTATTTGATCGTGCGTCTTGCTGAGTGTGCATCTTGGTGGTTGGGGTCATTTTTCTTTTTTTGTCTTTACAAAAAGAAGCTTTTACCACATTTCAAGACATATGCCCTTGAATGTGTTTTATATTTTTTTTTACATATAGACTACAGTAACAAATTAATGAAAACGCTAGTGTTATTTCAATTACATAAGACCATCATAAACACAACCAAATGATTATCTCTGCGATAGAATATATATGAAAGGTAGAGATGTAACAATGCACCGATACGCATCAATTCCATGGACCCCAAATCGATCCAAATGTGGCATGCATTGGTCAGAAGATCAATTAAAACGTTACGAATCGCTGATTCACTGACATTTTTTTCTCATATTACTTTCTTTCTACCTTCCGAAAACACAGTACCTTCAGAAGGTATTCACACCACTTTACTTTTTACACATTCTGTTGTTACAGCCGGAATAAAACATTTATTAAATAGAGATTGGGTCACTGGCCTACACACAATACCCCATAATGGCAAAGTGGAATTGTGTTTTTAGAAATTTTTACAAATTAATTAAATGAAAAGCTTAAAATGTCTTGAGTCAATAAGTACTCAACCCCTTTGTTATGGCAAGCCTAAATAAGTTCAGGATAAAACATTTGCTGAAGTCACATAATAAGTTGCATGGACTCTGTGTGCAAGAAGTGTTTAACAAGATTTTTGAATGACTACCTATCTGAAAAGGTCCCTCAGTCGAGCAGTAAATTTCAAATTCAGATTCAACCACAAAGACAAGGGAGGTTTTCCAATGCCTCGCAAAAACGGTACCTACTGGTAGATGGGTTAAAAATAAAAATAAAAGCAGACATTGAATATCCCTTTGAGCATGGTGAAGTTATTGATTTGGCTATGGATGGTGTATCAATACACCCAGTCACTACCAAGATACTGGCATCCTTCCTAACTCAGTTGCCGGAGAGGAAGGAAACTGCTCAGGGATTTCACCATGAGGCCAATGGTGACTTTAAAACAGTTACAGAGTTTAATGTCTGTGATAGGAGAAACCTGAGGATTGATCAACAACATTGTAGTTACTCCACAATGCTAACCTAATTGACAGAGTGAAAAGAAGGAAGCCTGTACAGACTAAACATTTTAAAACATGCATCCTGTTTGCAATAAGGCCCTAAAATAAAACTGCAAAAAAAAGAAATTAACTTTATGTCCTGAACACAAAAAGTTGTGTTGTTTTGAATTAGCCCCAAACATATCACTGAGTAACACTCTTCATATTTTCAAGCATGGTGGTGAATGCATTATGTTATGGGTATGCTTGTCATCTGCAAGGGAGTTTTTTGGGATAAAAAGAAACAGAATAGAGCCAAGCACAGGCAAAATCCTAGAGGAAAACCTGGTTCAGTTTGCTTTCCAACAGACATTGGGAGACAAATTCATCTTTCTGCAGGACAATAACCTAAAAAAAACAAGGCCAAATATATACTGGAGTTGCTTACCAAGACGACTTAGTTTTCACTTAAAGCGTCTTGAAAATCTATGGCGAGACTTGAAAATGGCTGTCTAGCAATGATCAACAACCAACTTGACAGAGCTTGAATAATTAAAAAAATAATGGGCAAATATTGTACAATCCAGGTAGGGCTGGGCGATATGGCATAAAAATCTAAATTATTCGAATTTATGGGCGATCCACAATATACACAAAAGTATGTGGACAACCCTTCAAATTAGTGGATTCGGCTATTTCAGCCACACCTGTTGCCGACAGGTGTATAAAATCGAGCACACAGCCATGCAATCTCCATAGACAAACATTGGCGGTAGAACGGCCTTAGTGAAGAGAGTGAAGAGCTCAGTGACTTTCAACGTGGCACCTTCCCAACAAGTCAGTTTGTAAAATTTCTGCCCTGCTAGAGCTGCCCTGGTCAACTGTAAGTGCTGTTATTGTGAAGTGGAAACATCTAGGAGCAACAATGGCTCAGGCACGAAGTGGTAGGCCAAACAAGTTCACAGAACGGGACCGCCGAGTGCTGAATCGTCTGTCCTCGGTTGCAACACTCACTAACGAGTTCCAAACTGCCTCTGTAAGCAACGTCAGCACAAGAACTGTTCGTCGGGAACTTCATGAAATGGGTTTCCATGGCCGAGCAGCCGCACACAAGCCTAAGATCACCATGCGCAATGCCAAGCGTCGGCAGGAGTGGTGTAAAGCTCGTCTCCATTGACCTTTGGAGCAGTGCAAATGCGTTCTCTGGAGTGATGAATCGCGCTTCACCATCTGGCAGTCCGACGGACAAATCTGGATTTGGTGCATGCCAGGAGAACACTATCTGCCCCAATGCAAAGTAAAGTTTGGTGGAGGAGGAATAATGGTCTGTGGCTGTTTTTCATGGTTCGGGCTAGGCCCCTTAGTTCCAGTGAAGGGAAATCTTAACGCTGCAGCATACAATTACATGATTCTGTGCTTCCAACTTTGTGGCAACAGTTTCGTGAAGGCCCTTTCCTGTTTCAGCATGACAACGCCCCAGTGCACAAAGCGAGGTCCATACAGAAAGGGTCTGTCGAAAACGGTGTGGAAGAACTTGACTAGCATGCACAGAGCCCTGACCTCAAGCTCAAACACTTAATCTGCAAAAATGACAAGTTAATTAGTGGGTGATGGTGATTTCAGAACCAAAGTGGACAAAAAACATATGCTATTGCCCCCCCCATCTCATAGTGCTATACCCTATAACACTATAGTGGGGTGGTAGATGCCTACCTAGTCTCCCTTGGGGTTCACATCAGGTGCCTACATAGTACATACACCATAGGCATACATAATTCACACAAGCTCAGACAGATGTGTTGGTCCCATGTTTCCCTGTTAGTGAGCGTTTCTCCTTTGCAAAGATAATCCATCCACCTGACATATCAAGAAGCTGACTGAACAGCATTATCATTACACAGGTGCACCTTGTGCTGGGGACAATAAAAAGGCCACTAAGATGTGCGGTTTTGTCACAAAACACAATGCCCCAGATGTCTCAAGTTTTGAGGGAGCGTGCAATTGACCTGCTGACTGCAGGAATGTCCACCAGAGCTGTTGCGAGATAATTTAATGTTAATTTCTCTACCATAAGCCTGCTCAACGTTGTTTTAGAGATTTTGCCAGTACGTTCAACCGGCCTCACAACCGCAGACCATGTGTAACCACGCCAGCCCAAGACCTCCATATCAGGGTTCTTCACATGCGGGATCGTCTGAGACCAGCCACCCAAACAGCTGACGAAACTGAGGGGTGTTTCTGTCTGTAATAAAGCCTTTTCGTGGGGAAAAACTCATTCTGATTGGCTGGGCCTGGTTCCCAAGTGGGTGGACCTATGCCCTTCCAGGCTCACCCATGGCTGCGCCCCTGCCCAGTCATGTGAAATCCATAGATTACGGGTCTAATTCATTTATTTCAATTGACTGATTACCTAATATAAACCGTAACTCAGTAAAATCGTTGAAATTGTTGCATGTTGTGTTTATATATGTTTTCAGTATAGAATGGAAAATGAACATGCTTAAGCAAGAAAAGTTAGTGCATCAAACCGAATCGTTTCAAACTAAAACGTATCGTTCCAGTATCATATCAGAGCCCATGTATCTAGATACATATCAAAGCGTCTTGAAAGGGAAAGATGCACATCCCTAATTAAATGTATTAATTATACTGTTAGAATGTTGCAGTTAGAATGACTGCTCATTAGCTTGAAGGGGGCTCCCTCGAAGCCCAGCGGTTCTAGTGTTAAAGGGATAGTTCAAGAATGTTCTACTTACCCAGAGTCAGATGAACTCATGGATACCATTAATGTCTCCGCGTGTAGTAGGAGACATTAGTTAGCTCATGACTGGACGTCTAGACTGACTCGGTGTAAGTACAAAAAAGGGCTTAATTGCCAAAATGTCGAACTATCCCTTTAACCATTAGAGGGTAAACCCAAAACTGATCTGAGACCAGTGTCTTTCCAAGACCAGCGGAAACTTCATCACTCAGCCAGGTTCTGCTCATCTACCAGATGTTACAATAGGACTCTTTCCATAGTGGAAAAACCCTAGACACTGATCTAAGGTCAGTTTTGCATTGTTCCACTCTAATGGTTACGCTGGGTAAACTGAGTGTAAACTGATTCTAGATCTCTGCCTATGGAAAGTGTCTTCCCGGAGTGGAAAAAGCAGGCCCCTCGATTGCTATAACATACCTCTACACTGTGGGTACATTTGAAACAGGGCCATATACTACTACTGTGTGGACTCATTCCCTGAATGTGATCTGGACTGAAAGCATTTCAACAGACGCAGGCAGCCTACTTTACGTTCTACAGGAACTGAAGTATTTCATAGTGTGTGCTCTGCCATGTTTTAATGCATTCTCATAACCTGAGAAAAGCAGGTTGATTATTTTGAGTGAGTGAGGAGAGAGAGAGAGTGACACTACCATACACGCACACACAAAAGTTCTCATAGTCCTCCGGCTCATTCTACTAACTTATCTAAAACTGGTATTCCAGTCTGTCTCCCACTCCCTATTTATAAAGATTATACATTATTCACACAGCCACCTGGAGCTATCTGGGTCGACCGGTGCGGCGCAATGGAATTCCAGACAACATTGGGAGCGAGTAGGGATCAGACTTGGGTTCAAATACTATTTGAAATCTTTCAAATACTTTTAGCGTTTGCTCTAGCCTGCCTGGAGTGCCAGATGTTCAGGGTTTGCACTCCTTCCGAGTATTTTATTGGTTCCACTGTGCCAGGCAAGCTCAATCAAGCCCAGATAAAAATATTTGAAATTATTGCAAATAGTATTTGAACCCAGGTCTGGTAGGGAGTAGGGGGATGGACTGGAATGCAGCTTGGAATAGGTCTCTGTTGGATCTCTATGGATGCTGGAAATGAGTTAGTGGAATCAAACTACCAGTTTATACCATAAAAATAAATGAAGGTGTCGTTTGTTGACAACACGTCATTATTGGAGGTGCCGTTGGAGACATTCATTGCGAATTTGCGAGTACCTACAGTTAATTTTGCCGTTCTGTTTTGCCTGTCTCCAGCAGGTCTTGTACAAGTTTATTTTATACCGTATTACAACTAAGAACTGTCTTTGAAAAGACAGCTTGGGTGTTTGAGGGTCCCATGTACTACAGACGATCAGCGTCTTTCACTCTTCTCTTTGAACATATGGAATATAGACTCATTGAAGGAAAACAACCGTTAGAATATAAAGAGAACTCTTATCACTAGAAAATAATATAGCCAATAGAGTATAGACAAGCTCTCCATACCTCTACTATGTCGTCATCAAATAAGAGCCAGAATCCATGACTCTTCACTATGGTGATGTAATGACCACGGTTTGGACCACTGGAGAGAGGAAAATAAATATAACCGTTATAGACAGGAGGTACAATTAAACACTATGCTGAGCAGGAGAGAAGAGACAGACAGATGGACAGAAAGAGAGAGAAATATTGAAAAGGTGACAGACACAGTCTAAAACAGACACACAGTCTAAAACAGACACACAGATCATCTCTGGCACAAACTGAGTGAGCGACCGCACACACAGTCGCTCTCTTTACCTTCCACAGTGGACGACCACGGCGACCAGGTCGTACATGCGGTCGGGGTTGGTGGCGTCTCCTGAGGTGTTGAAGAGGCGGAGCTCCAGGGGGAAGACGACGCGATAGGACAGCTTGGTGTAGCGATGCAACTGGTCCATGTATTTAAACCTCTTCAGGTGTAACGCCAGGATCATAGGAAGCTTCTTAACACGCATCCTAATAATAAAAGAACATGATAATATTATATGATAGAGCGGGAAGGGTTAAAGGTCCAATGCAGCCGTTTTTATCTCAATATTAAATCATTTCTGGGTAACAGAAAATGAGCTGTTATTGGCAGAGAGGTTTGGAACACTTAAGCAATAAGGCACAAGAGGCAGTGCTGTATCATGAACACAGTCACAGGTAAATGGCGTTGTTCGGCCCAAAGCGATAGCATCATTTATTTGGATATCTCCATGATAATGACGTTGATGTGTGATTTCGCCTGGCTCAGAAAATGTCTCATCTTGTCTGGGCACCGTTCACTCTATGTATGGTACAGAGACCGACACTCAAAAGTGAAGCATTGTTTCCGAGGTCAGACTGGCAGACAGCGAGGATTATATTAACCCCCGCTGTACCAAACTAAATGCTAGGCTGGAAGCAAGGGGAAATAATGTGTGATAAACACAAAAGATGAATCGGACAGCAACATGACATTCTTATGGAGGCGCAGTGATCATTTTCAGATGGAACTGTTAGCAGACCTAGTGTGCCTGTGACAGCCAATACAGCACAGCTTGGAACGCTGCTTGTCCAATCAGCATCCAGGATCCAAACAACCAGTTTTATCAGCTTTCTTATTGGTCTATTAACTAATCTACCGCATGGTGATGTCAACATGGAATGCCAAAACTCCCTCCCACCAAAACAGGCTGAATTTTCAGGTGGTCTTTTCAAACAGCTCTTACACTAAAAGGGCATTATTAATATTTTAACAAAGTATTATTCCAACCTCATAGTGTGTAAATATATGACAGCATTGGGCCTTTAATGTTAGTATTTAAACCTCTTTAGGTGTAAGACAGGCAGAAAGACAGGCTAGCCTTGTTCTTGTCTACTAATCACCTACTTACTGTATGTTTGCTCGGACAGCCATTTAAATGCACTTTTTGGGTACGTTTTTCACAGAGACCAGCCAGCTCACCTTTTCTGTGCCTCCTGTTTACTCCGACACTGTTCACAGTAGTACTTGTATTCACTACATAGTGTCTCGGTGTTGCTGAAACCCCTGTGGAGAGAAAAGAAGACACAGATGAGTTCTGGAGCATCCACAAAGTGATGTCATTTGGCATATGTATGACTTGGACATTTCCATAACGCTTCCTCCTATTTGGGCCTACTGAACTCTGTTCTGTTTTTCCTCCATCCATTTCTCTTTTCCTCTCTCTGTTATTTACCTCTATTCCTTTCTCCATCTCCACTCCATCCCTTCAGTGGCTATCTCTCTGACAGTACACACACACACCTACCTAAGACAGTGCGTGATGGAGGTGTTCTGCTCTACGTCGACAGACAGGTCCAGGAAGTCCTCGTCTTTACTGCTCACCTGGACAAGCAGAGCCAAGCACAACACTGGTTAAATCTACCTCTGTTTAAACAATGTTCAATAATAGGAAACTGGCATAAATTACAGCTCCTGGCCCTATTCCTCTCCTTAATTTAAAAAACAATGACAGTCTCCATTTTGGATCTCCCTTTCCCATTACAATATAGTATCGGGAAACTAGCACAGCCCGGCATCCATTCCTGCTCAGAGACCCATTCATCTCCCCATTAACAGCCTCCATCTTGGATCTCCCTCCACTTACAGCTTCACAGTTGAGGCAGCGCGTCTCGTTGGTCAGGGTTCCCTGGAAGATCTCGTGGACCCAGGTCTGCTGTGTCTTCTCCCCCTCGTCTCCTCCTCCTGTCCCGCTGCTCCCCCCACCTCCTCCGTTCTGCACCAGTTTTCCATTCTGCTGTCGCTCCTGGCTCTTCTCCTCCTGGAGCAGGTCAGCGATAGTGTTGAGGAGGTAGTTGAGGAACTCATGGGCATCTTGCTGCATGTAGTTGTCAAACAGCTCTGGAGGGAGAGAGAGAAGAGGATAGAGAAAGAGGGGATGAAGGAAGAGTAATGAGCTGTCTAAAGTTGCTACATTTTCTCCAATCTCCATCTGCACTATTCCCTCTATCCCTTCTTTTTCAGGAGCGAGATTAACTTTTATTTTTTCCTTTACACCCCTTCCCATCACCCCACCCTTCCATCCTTCTCACCATTCTCCTTCCTCAGACGTGAGATGAACTTCTTGGGAGGGATGACTCCGACCTTCTTCTTCTGTGTAGCAATGCTGTTGAACAAGTTGTAACAAAGTTTAAATTGTAACTTAAAGTGCATGCTGGCCTTTTTTCCATTTCTGATCAATTTTTGGTTCCAAGCACCATTTCATTTGTTTATGCAAGATGCTAAGGGTGTGGCACATTCCCTCCCATTTACCTGTTGAAGAGGTCAGACAGACAAGTGAGCAGGGACTCTTTACGTCTGGGCTGGACCTTGTAGGCTAGGACCTTCTCCCTAAAAGGACGACAGAAGTAGAGGGCCTGCAGCACCGAGTTACAGTAGCAGGTGTTCCCAAACTAGAGAAGAGGAGAGAGGGAGGAGACAAGACGAAAGGAGAGAGGGAGGAGAGAGAGGGAGGGAGAAGTGTGAGAGCGTGTGCTAAGTCTTGTGTTATGATTGTTGGAACAAAGTAATCCAATCTTAATTCAAAAGCAAACACACTAACAGTAAAATGGTTATATATTGTGTTTGTGCAGGTGCATGCTGGGAAACTTACGTTGACCAACAGCTATGGTTTATATTGTTGTGTTGGTACTTACGTTGACCAATCCAAAGTAGTGTTCATTAACTGGAAACTGTTCCGGTCCGATCTCCTTCTCCAAAGCTGAGGCATTGGCGCCCTGGAAAGGAAAGTATTACATTTACATCGATTTTTGTCATTTAGCAGACACTATTATCCAGAGTGACTTACAATCAGTAAGAGTCAAAGGAAGTACATACCATGAGCCATGTATTCTAGCCAATACTGCCGATAAAATCAACACTAGCATACTTTTTAGTATACTCTAATAACTTTTCATGTAGTATGAATATTGGGATATAGCCTAGTTAGATTGGCTGTAGGCATGCCCTACACACTGTTTGGACTGTATCCTCACCCACCCCATTTTCCCCTGGGTCTGGTACGTACATCTACAAAGTTAGTACGCTTGGCAATGGCTTACATGTTTTTTTTTATTTATTTAACCTTTATTTAACTAGGCAAGTCAGTTAAGAACAAATTCTTATTTACAATGACGGCCTACACCGGCCAAACCCGGACGACGCTGGGCCAATTGTGCGCCGCCTTATGGGACTCTCAATCACGGGGTCTGTAGTGAGCACTGAGATGCAGTGCCTTAGACCGCTGCGCCACTCGGGAGCCCATGTAGTATGCTAGTATAATTATTGGGACGTAGCCTAGTTAGATTCACTGTAGGCCTGCGCTAACCACTGTTTGGACTATATTCCCACCCAGTTTGACCCCTGGTTATGCTAAGTTATCATTGCAATGTGCAACAGTCTTTCACAATCATTATGTAATGTTTTTACACGGTATCAAGTGCACTGTCTGCCCGAGACTCCACCAGTCCAGTAACACCTTGGGACAGAAGGAGTGGTCCTCCTAGTCCTTATCCATGATATCACATTTACTATGCTCTATGTCATCATTTAAGAACGGCCACAGCTGACTGAAATAACTAAAAGATGTGTGTGTGTGTGTCTCATGTGTGATGGTTCCATATGATGCAACAGATCTACAAGATGCACAGACAGACCGAAGATGCCAGTGAACTGACTAGCTAACCGCTGTGCATGAAGACCAAAGGCTATGAATATGACTAGCAGTAGCAAGGCTTAAACGTAGTCTCAACACACTCTTAATTAAAAAAGGTTGTGTGTGAGATTTCTCCCTGACATCTGGGGTGCATTCATTACGTCTTGCAACGGAAACCATTTAAACTGAAGCAAATAGAGTAAACTGAAAGAAACGGGGAGAAACCAATGATGTGTATATATAAATCACTGGGAGAGACCTAACTGAATTTTGTCGAATATAAACTCGTTTTCGTCGCAAAAAGTTATGTTTGGAGTAAACCGTTTGTTGCAAAACGTTGTACAACAGACAAAATGTTTTGTAACAGAATCGCCATAATGAATACACCCCTGTCATTCATCTCAACCGGCTGTTGGTCTGATATGGCTTGGTGCAGCGGCAGAGGGGTTCAAACTTAATCTGTCGCCGGATAATGCACTTCTTTGTCAGCGACTGGTAGGCGAAGTAAATAAACAAACTGTCACTTGTCAGGTGGCACTCTGACGGCGCGTTCCCTGGCAACTTTGATGTTTTGACAGAGGGACAGGGGAGGAAATTGGTTGAGTTGCATTTCAGGTGGAGCATCTCTCCAGGAATTCTAGATACAGCCAGCGTTCGTTCAATCCATAGAATTCAGCTGCTGCTGATAGTTCGGGCTTCATTGGTTTGTTATGTAGCTAGCTAGCTAACTAAAAAGCACTGACCTCTGCAACGGATTTCCCATTTCATTACTGCCTTTAGGCACATCAAAATAATACATAGAACTAGATTAGCAGAACACAGCTAACTCACTATGTAGGTAGCTAACTAGCCAGATAAATGTTGCTGGCAAGCATCTATTCAGTAGTAGCTGGCTAATATTCTAGCTACCTTGATGTACCGTTAGCTAGCTAGTTGAAGTTGAAAGGTTGACCAATATGATTTCGCTAGCTACTGTTAGCAGCTTCCAAATTACTTTATCAAATAAACGCCTAAGATGACTGAGAAAGCAACATAACTATCGTTACCTAGTTAACTAGACAAGTAATTTAGCTAACTATCAAAACAACTTTGTGGTATTGATAAAACTAGCATTTGCTTGTGGCTAGGGTATATGCTAACTAGTTAGCTGGCTATCTTATTTGCTAACGTTAGCTATCCCTGTTGATCCACCCATATCAAAAGACCATGCAGTCTAGTGATACTTAGCATTCTTGAACCCCAACAACTAAACGCATCAATAACAGTCACCTATGTTTGCTTCTCTAGAGAGATGTGCCTAACTAGCTAACCAACTTTCTGGAAAACCTCCTCAGTCATGTCCTGTTCGCCAGTTTACTTAGCTAGCATTAGCCAACTAGCTAGTCGCATAAAAAATAACGGATTTTAAACAGAAAAAATACCGTACCATCGTACAAATCGAGGCAATCTTTCGGACAGTCATCAGTATTTCCATCCGTCTGTCGCCATATTGGACCGAACCCCAATTTGAAAACAGTGACAGCCGCAACGGCTGTTCCGGGGAGACCTTTCGCACCGTCCAGTTTGGGGATGAGAGAGTGTTGATGCACTGTTTTCTCACAGGCCAGTTTCATGGCGAGAACGAGGCTCGCAGATAAAGTACACGCGCACACACGTTTGTGCACTAGCACTGGGTGGATTATAATTGATCCGTCGTTGCGCAGATAATACATTATAGCAGGCTAAATCGTAACCTATGCAACTCACTTTCAGAATGTTTAATAGATTACTCATGCAAGAATGCAGATCTAAGAAAACATGGTCATAGACAGGCAAAACCGTCAAATATGTGGAAGTGTCCTGGTTGAGCTAAATTAGGGACAGACCGCAATTTATTGAGGGGGGAGAAGTGGTCCAAAATAGGGGTTGGTTTTCAAACTTGTTTATTTGCTTTGGGGAAGGTTGTGTGATTTTTTATTTGGCACGGGGGAGGGTTGTGCGTTTTTTTCCCTGGTTAACGTTTGCTCTTTTGCAGGTTTTACTATATAATTTATTCCATCCTAGCCACATTTCCTAATCTGCTTGCATGCGCCTCCCCTATATCAAGGTGTTTTGGTACTTCCCTTATGCACTACTATTTTCTGTGTGTTAATTTTTACAACAGGTTAGTATAGTCTACAGCAGGGTTCTTCAATTCCGGTCCTGGAGGGCCGAAACACTTCTGTTTTTTATTTCTACCTGGTAGTTAATTGCACTCACCTGGTGTCCCAGGTCTGAATTAGTCCCTGATTAGAAGGAGATGATGAAAAACAGAGGTGTTTCGGCCCTCCAGGACCGGAATTGAAGAACCCTGGTCTACAGTACCTTATATATAGTATACTAAACTATATAGCAGACTCAGTCAGTGTGGTAGCATGCCGCTGGCATATCTCTACCTCTCTATCTCTCTGGGGATAGGCCTAAGCTTCTCTTCCTTTATTTATACAAGTTATATATATTTTTTGCTCATAATGCTCACAACAGATTTTCATGCGAATATTCAAAAATCTGCATGTAAACAATATTATTAGCCGTGGTATAATGGCCATATACCACAAATCCCAGAGGTGCCTTATTGCTATTATAAACTGGTTATCAACATAATTATAACAGTAAACATAAATGTTTTGTCATACAGGTGGTATACAGTCTGATATACCACAGCTTTCAGCCAATCAGTATTCAGGGCTCGAACACCCAGTTTATAATATAGAATAAGATGCAGATGGCTTTCTTTTGTCTTCACAAAGATTTTAAAAGTATACCAGTTACATTTAAGGACCAAAGGATTGACAGCTGCAAAATCGTTGGGAAGAGATTTTTGACGTACCGATTCCATGGCAAATGGTTTATGAACTGATACGCAAAACGACGCCGGATTCAAAACTTAGAATTGTCCGATTTACATTATTATACACAATTCTTGCAACCAATAGAATGTTATTTATATGGGGGATACAATCTTCCCAGCTCAGCAGATTTTGCTGCGAAGAGACAGAATCATTTAATCATTCGTTTTGGTACTGTCCATTTGTAGCTTGTTTTTGGTCACAGGTCCAGAAATGGCTGAAGGATTGCAATATTTACCTGGAGCTAACCCTGCAGATAGCACTACTGGGTGATCTGAAAAGTCATAGTCAATCGATCAATAATATAATAATACTTTTAGCAAAAATGTTTATTTTCAATTTACAATCTGTAGAAACAAAAAGAATAGAAGGGTTCAGAACTTTTGTGAAACATCACAGTACAGTTGAGAAATATATGGCAAGTAGAAATCCAATATGGATGGTGTTAAGAGATACAGTTCCTTACAAAATTCTTGGCAAAACAAATTAAATAAATAAATAACGGAAAAGTGGTGCTTGCATACAGTGAGGGAAAAAAGTATTTGATCCCCTGCTGATTTTGTACGTTTGCCCACTGACAAAGACATGATCAGTCTATAATTTTAATGGTAGGTTTATTTGAACAGTGAGAGATAGAATAACAACAACAAAAATCCAGAAAAACGCATGTCAAAAATGTTATAAATTGATTTGCATTTTAATGAGAGAAATAAGTATTTGACCCCTCTGCAAAACATGACTTAGTACTTGGTAGCAAAACCCTTGTTGGCAATCACAGAGGTCAGACGTTTCTTGTAGTTGGCCACCAGGTTTGCACACATCTCAGGAGGGATTTTGTCCCACTCCTCTTTGCAGATCTTCTCCAAGTCATTAAGGTTTCGAGCCTGACGTTTGGCAACTCGAACCTTCAGCTTCCTCCACAGATTTTCTATGGGATTAAGGTCTGGAGACTGGCTAGGCCACTCCAGGACCTTAATGTGCTTCTTCTTGAGCCACTCCTTTGTTACCTTGACTGTGTGTTTTGGGTCATTGTCATGCTGGAATACCCATCCACGACCCATTTTCAATGCCCTGGCTGAGGGAAGGAGGTTCTCACCCAAGATTTGATGGTACATGGCCCCGTCCATCGTCCCTTTGATGCGGTGAAGTTGTCCTGTCCCCTTAGCAGAAAAACACCCCCAAAGCATAATGTTTCTACTTCCATGTGTGACGGTGGGGATGGTGTTCTTGGGGTCATAGGCAGCATTCCTCCTCCTCCAAACACGGCGAGTTGAGTTGATGCCAAAGAGCTCGATTTTGGTCTCATCTGACCACTTTCACCCAGTTCTCCTCTGAATCATTCAGATGTTCATTGGCAAACTTCAGACGGGCCTGTATATGTGCTTTACTGAGCAGGGGGACCTTGCGGGCGCTGCAGGATTTCAGTCCTTCACGGCGTAGTGTGTTACCAATTGTTTTCTTGGTGACTATGGTCCCAGCTGCCTTGAGATCATTGACAAGATCCTCCCGTGTAGTTCTGGGCTGATTCCTCACCGTTCTCATGATCATTGCAACTCCATGGAGCCCCAGGCCGAGGGAGATTGACAGTTATTTTGTGTTTCTTCCATTTGCGAATAATCGCACCAACTGTAGTCACCTTCTCACCAAGCTGCTTGGTGATGGTCTTGTAGCCCATTCCAGCCTTGTGTAGGTCTACAATCTTGTCCCTGACATCCTTGGAGAGCTCTTCGGTCTTGGCCATGGTGGAGAGTTTGGAATCTGATTGATTGATTACTTCTGTGGACAGGTGTCTTTTATATAGGTAACAAACTGAGATTAGGAGCACTCCTGCTCTCAACTGGTAGAGCACTCCTGCTCTCAACTGGTAGAGCACTCCTGCTCTCAACTGGTAGAGCACGGCGCTTGTAACGCCAAGGTAGTGGGTTCGATCCCCGGGACCACCCATACACAAAAAAATGTATGCACGCATGACTGTAAGTCGCTTTGGATAAAAGCGTCTGCTAAATGGCATATTATTATTATTATTACATCTGGGAGCCAGAAATCTTTCTGATTGAGAGGGGGTCAAATACTTATTTCCCTCATTAAAATGAAAATCAATTTATAACATTTTTGACATGCGTTTTTCTGAATTTTTTTGTTGTTATTCTGTCTCTCACTGTTCAAATAAACCTACCATTAAAATTATAGATTGATAATTTCTTTGTCAGTGGGCAAACGTACAAAATCAGCAGGGGATCAAATACTTTTTTCCCTCACTGTATGTATTCACCCCATTTGCTATGAAGCCCCTAAATAAGATCTGGTGCAACCAATTACCTTCAGAAGAAATTAGTTAAATAAAGTCCACCTGTGTGCAATCTAAGTGTCACATGATCTGTCACATGATCTCAGTATATATACACCTGTTCTGAAATGCCCCAGAGTCTGCAACACCACTAAGCAAGGGGCACCACCAAGCAAGCGGCACCATGAAGACCAAGGAGCTCTCCAAACAGGTCAGGGACAAAGTTGTGGAGAAGTACAGATCAGGGTTGGATTATTAAAAAATATTCTAAACTTTGAACATCTCACAGAGCACAATTAAATCCATTATTAAAAAATTGAAAGAATATGACACCACAACAAACCTGCCAAGAGAGGGCCGCCCTCCAAAACTCGCAGACCAGGCAAGGAGGGCATTAATCAGAGAGGTAACAAAGAGACCAAAGATAACCCTGAAGGAGCTGCAAAGCTCCACAGCGGAGATTGGAGTATCTGTCCATAGGACCACTTTAAGCCGTACACTCCACAGAGCTGGGCTTTACGGAAGGGTGGCCAGAAAAAAGCCATTGCTTAAAGAAAAAAATAAGCAAACACGTTTGGTGTTCGCCAAAAGGCATGTGGGAGACTCCCCACACATATGGTCCTCTGTAGCTCAGCTGGTAGAGCACGGCGCTTGTAACGCCAAGGTAGTGGGTTCGATCCCCGGGACCACCCATACACAAAAATGTATGCATGCATGACTGTAAGTCGCTTTGGATAAAAGCGTCTGCTAAATGGCATATTAATTAATTATTAAATATGGAAGAAGGTACTCTGGTCAAATGAGACTAAAATTGAGCTTTTTGGCCATCAAGGAAAACGCTATGTCTGGCGCAAACCCAACACCTCTCATCACCCCGAGAACACCATCCCCACAGTGAAGCATGGTGGTGGCAGCACCATGCTGTGGGGATGTTTTTCATCGGTAGAGACTGTGAAACTGGTCAGAATTGAAGGAATGATGGATGGCACTAAATACAGGGAAATTCTTGAGGGAAACCTGTTTCAGTCTTCCAGAGATTTGAGACTGGGACGGAGGTTCACCTTCCAGCAGGACCATACTCGACCCAATTAAAAAATAAAATAAAAGCAACACTCGAGTGGTTTAAGGGGAAACATTTAAATGTCTTGGAATGGCCTAGTCAAAGCCCAGACCTCAATCCAATTGAGAATATGTGGTATGACTTAAAGATTGCTGTACACCAGCGGAACTCATCCAACTTGAAGGAGAATTTTTTTGAAACAAGTTATTTTTTACATTTCACTTCACCAATTTGGACTATTTTGTGTATGTCCATTACATGAAATCCAAATAAAAATCAATTTAAATTACAGGTTTTAATGCAACAAAATAGGAAAAACGCCAAGGGGGATGAATACTTTTGCAAGGCACTGTATCTACCTACCTACCTACCTACCTACCTACCTACCTACCTACCTATCTATCTATCTATCTATCTATCTATCTATCTATCTATCTATCTATCTATCTATCTATCTATCTATCTATCTATCTATCTATCTATCTATCTATCTATCTATCTATCTATCTATCTATCTATCTATCTATCTATCTATCTATCTATATATCTATCTATCTATCTATCTATCTATCTATCTATCTATCTATCTATCTATCTATCTATTAGTTTTGAACAGTATTATCTGTTTTGGATGCAATTTGGATGGAATTGATGGAGAGAGAGAGAAAGACTATGACAGAATGCTCATGTGCGCACTGATTTAAAGCAACAATATTCAAGTGATATGCTGTTTTAAAACTACAGCAAAAAAATGTTTTGTTTATCGGTTGTGTGGTGCATTGGCACAGAAACTTGATGGTGGAAAATGTGTTGCATATCTTTTTATATAATTATAAATATGGCATCAATATGTTGATAATCTGATTCCCTCCTAGTTGATCACTGTCTGCAAAAGGCTCTGATCGTGAGGTATTGAAACATTCAGGGAGAGTGAGCTTGTCTGTGGTGATCGGCGGTCAGCTAACCCTCAACCTTCTGTACCGAAGCCCAGCGTGGTATCAACTGTGCCTCAAAAGCATGCTGAAGTGTCAAAGTCGATATACACGTTTATAAACACATGGTCGCTACAGTTATTGTTATTTGTGGGCGTAAACATTATTTTGAGTTAATTCTATGAGGGGGAAGGGTGTTACATTCATTTTACAGTAGGAGAATGATGTGAAAATATTTTGTACGTTGGGGAGTGAGGTGTATTTTTTTATGACACCTTGAGTTGGGTCTGTGAGGGAGTCCCAAATGGCACCCTATTCCCTATATAGTGCACTACTTCGTCCAGGGCAAATGGCACCCTATTCCCTATATAGTGCACTACTTTGGTCCAGGGTACAATACGGCTCTGGTCAACAGTAGTGCACTATATAGGCTACGGAATAGGGTGCCATTTATGAGACAAAAAAGTGTCTTGCGGTTTGGGGTTGTGCCTCTTCAGCAACTCTAGCCTACTCATTATTCTCTCTCAACCCGCTCCGGCTGCTCTGTCTCTCTTCTCTCACTTGACTAACCACTGCTGCGGGCTATGGAACTGGGGGGATAGACTTGTCTAGGCTATTCTAACCTCTTCTTGGCTTATGTGGACTATTTGGTGCTCTGTCTCGGTATACTTAGCCTATGTGAAATAACCGGGCCAATTATAAAACCTGCGGTCAGATAACAGTTCTTGTTGCGCACTCAATGCAAGTGGTAGTTTGGATTGTTTCGAGTAGCAGCCAAAGTGGACGATTATAATTTCAGTTATCATCATGGGCGACACACTAAGCCTCAGCTCCTGAGGCTCAGGATTGCTTTAGCAGTGGGGTGACGAGGACGAAGAGAGAGGCACGGCATTCCCAGACTGGACCGATAAGGACTCCTAAATGCGTCTTCCTGTCGACCTAACGACAACAATGAATAGTGGTTCTAGCAACTTTCTGCTAGTTCCAATACCGGAGTATCCCGTTCTAGACTGCGTGCCCAACAAAAACGTTAAGATCGTGGTTTTGGGAGCGAGCAACGTGGGGAAAACAGGTAGGAGATCAAGCTTTAGGAGAAGTGCCCAAAAGTAAGCTGAATCGCACCGTTGGAGTGAAAGTCCGGAGGTTTTTAATTTCAGAATCTATCGAGGCGTATTAATTGGGTCCTAATGGAAAACTAAGGCTAGAATGGGAATAATGTATTTGCATCAGTTTGGCACAAACGGATTGGCCATACATGTAGCCTGTATAGCCTATTAAATTTGGAAAAACGTACTAATATTTCCACCTATCACTTAAATATGTTATTGTGTCTCTGGGATAGGCTACACACTGGTGTGCCAGTTGAACAGTGAGAGGTAAACAATCTCGCCAGGGGGCGACGTGTACATTCACAGACCAGACCAAGATAGATAGACAGGCTGAGATCATGTCCCAAATGGCACCCTATTCCTTATATAGTGCACTACTTTTGACCAGGACCCATAGGGGTATAGGCAAAAGTAGTGCAGTACGTAGGGAATAGGGTGATATTTTGCATGTAGGCTGCTGATGGGAACCTGACCTGTGCCAGCTAAGGAGCAGTCTATGTCAACTGTGAAAACGATACAGTATGTAGCCTGCAGTATTCTCTTCTTGCAACTATAACAGATATGTGACCTTCTAGTATTCTTGTCAAGGTGTTATATTTCAATTTTTCCATTTAGCAGACACTCTTATCCAGAGAAACTAACAGGAGTAATTAGGGTCAAGTGCCTTGCTCAAGGGTACATCGATATTTTTGACCTAGCTTTGCGCTAGGCTACCTGCCGCCATGTTTAGGATGTTGTTGGCCTATGCCAAATAGGACTGCAGTATTCTTCAATGGCAACTATGAAAATATGTAGTCAACTACATTATTATTCTCAAGGTGTTTCTCATTGGAGACTATTCTTCTCGTTGTTTCATTCACAGCGTTGATAGTCAGGTTTCTGACCAAGAGGTTCATCGGGGACTATGAGGCAAACACCGGTATGATTTTATCATTCTAACAGTCACAGTCATATAATATACACACACCACCATGCACTCACCCACCCACGACTTATGCTGCTGCCATACTGTTTGCTATTATCCTTATTTATCCTGCTACCAGTCACTTTCTCCTAATCCCCCGCCTACATGTACATATCTTCCTCAAATTACTCCAGTATCCTTGCATAATATGCATAATATTGTACATTTGGTATTGGCACTGACCCTGTATGTATCTTATTTTTGTGTTTTTCTTTGTTATATATAGTTATACTATTTTGATATTGATTACTGCACTGTTGGGTAGAGCTTGCAAGTTAAGCATTTCACCGTACTTGTGCATCTGACATTAAAACTTGAACTTGAACTTGTCATTTCACATTGTAATAATCTTTTAAGAACCCCATACTAGTTTACTATACATTTAGAAACAATTTCAGTTATAAACACACAGTGAAAAGCATCAGCTGGCACACACCCAAAAAAGTTAGTAGAGATGCTGACTAACGGCAACTTAAATGTAGGCTATAAAAATAAATAGAGTCGCACACTCTATAAGCTCCCAGTAATTTATTGGATAAACCACCAACGTTTCGGTATCACAGTGTAGTGCACTATATAGGGCACTACACTGTGAAGAAGGCACTGGGATGCCGAAACGTTAGTGGTTTACCCAATAAATGATATAGAGTGGGCGACTCTCTTTATTAACTTATACTGTAAACACACACCCTAATAATACAGGCAATTAATACATTTTGCATCGTCATTCATTTGTTGCATATCAATCCATCGTGTTTAGTCAGTAATGTTTTGCTTATCTCTGTCCGCAGGGGCCTTGTACTCCAGAAAGATCAATCTAGATGGAGAACAGGTCTCACTACAGGTTCAGGACACACCCTGCGTCTCTCTACAGGTAGGTCTCTCTCTCTCTACACAAGGGCTGTGTCCCACATAGCACCCTATTCCCTATATAGTACACTACATTTAAAATCAAATTACATTGTATTAGTCACATCACATACACAGTTTACAGCAGGTATAAAAGGTGCAGTGAAATGCTTATGTGCTAGCTCCCTCAACAATGCAGTACATCAGTCAATAACATTAATAGCAATAAAAAGAGTCAAGTCAAAAATATCAAATAAGAGAGGTAGCATAGTAATAATGGACTGTATTACACCGTATTTACAAATATAAAGTGGGTAGTGACTTGTTCCCACATTGGAATAAATAGTATATAATAGAACAGCAGCGTTGACTGTGTGTGTGTCTGTGTGTGAGTTCTGAGTACGTGTGGGTGCTTGGGTGTGTGTTTATGGGTGTTTGTGTGTGTGTGTGTGTGTGTGTGTGTGTAAGGGTCGGATGTGTGGGTAGTCAGTACAAATAATCTCTAAAGTGCAGATAGTCTCTTAGGTGCAAATAGTCACTACAGTGCAGGTCTGTGCAGGGAGACAGCTAGGGTCAGCTGTTCAGCAGTCTGGTGGCCTGGTGGTAGTAGCTGTCTCGGAGCCTGTTGATCCGAGACCCGATGCTCCGATACCGCTTTCCAAATGGTAACAGAGTGAACAATCCGTTGCTTGGGTGACTGGAGTCTCAGGCATTAGGGAGTGTGGTGCTATTTGGAACACGGCCCCTGTGTCTCGCTACAGGTAACTCCTAGTCCTCACTACAGTCTAAGGGTATATGTAACCAGACCTGTGTCAAATACAGGTGAAATACTTTCAAATGTCAAGTACTTTAAAGTACTTGCCAAGTCTCCCTTGGGAAATAGGTTTTCTGACCTCCATGGGACTTTCTGGTTAAATAAAATAAAAGTGACCGTAAATAAAAACTTGAAAGTATTTGAGTTGTGCCAACACAGACAGTATCTCCGTTTGCACTTGTGGGACTATTCCGTTGTATTGGTTTCATCGCAAAAAGTATTTGACATACAGTAGCTTATGTATTTGACCCCGGTCTGGATATACCAAGTGGAAACATCTCCTTATTTACTGTTCATCATTACCAGTAAGAAGGTATGATGTTACAGTAGAACAGGTCTACATCCAGTATCAGGGCATATCCCAATTATTTTTCTCCCTCTGTAGTGTTTTTTGATAATTCAGTGCCAGGCCTAGGGGTGGCTCCCATTCATTTATCAAACTCACTTCAACCACCCGTTCAAAGGCCTGGTCTTGTAAACAAACTATATGCTTGAGATAAAGAGTGTGTGCTGTCTGGCTGGCTGGCTGGCTGGCTGGCTGTCTGTCTGTCTGCCTGCTCCATAATCTCATAATAATAACCGTGCAGACTACTGTAGGAGTTCAGATGAACACATCACTAGCTACATACCATTGAGTTTCCCTCTCTCTTCCCTCTCTTTCTCTCCCCCCCACCCCCCCCTCCATCCAGGACAATGCAGAGGGACTATATTGTCAGGAGCAGATCAACAGGTCTATCTACTGGGCGGATGGATACGTCCTGGTCTTCTCCATCACCGACCACAGCAGCTATAGAACCATCCAGCCTCTCTACCAGCACGTCAGACGCATCCACCCTGCAGGGAATATACCTGTCATACTGGTGGGTTTGACTGTTATATTACATCTATTTGTAACGGGAGCTGGATGTTATTATAATTATTTAACTAAACTGTATCTATTACCCATCTATTACATCCTTGACCATAGAGATACATTAAATTATATGTTATATTTAACTTTCACGGTATATGTCCTCGTCATACTGATGGTTAGATGACCTTTATTTTATCAAGAAGTATTTCTGGACATCGCCTTAACATTGGTCTAATCCATCTGTCATCTCCTTCCAGGTGGGCAACAAGAGCGACCTCCTCCGTGCCCGCCAGGTGCCAGCCGACGATGGTGAGTCTTTGGCAGCCTCTCTGGGTGGTGCGTATTACGAAGTCTCTGCCCGGGAGAACCACGAGGGGGTCCACGCCGCCTTTCTCCACCTCTGTGGCGAGGTGAGCCGGGCGCTGGGCGGGGGGAACGGGGAGAAGAGGAGAGGGGGGCTGCACCTAGCCCGGCCTAAGTCCCCCAACATGCAAGAGCTAAAAAGGCGGTTCCGACAGGTGCTCTCATCCAAGGGGAAGTCTTCCACTACCACGCTGTGATAATAATGGAAAAGGAGATGGTTCTGATGGTTCTAGTTTTGGTTCCAGAATTGGAATTATGGATTTAGCCCAGTTGACTCTCTTGTGATGTCATTGTATGAGAATGAATGTAACAGTTTCAATGGAACAGTGAGAAGTGATAAACGGTTCTATATTCTATTTCCTCCTATTGGAATAGAACATTGAGATAAGGAAATCTATATTCCACTTGTGGAAGGAATGGCACAGAGACAGCAAGGCCAAACGCTTCCAACAAAGGAGTGGGCTTCGTGGTATGTGATGTCACAAGCCTGTCTGCCGATTCAACCAAGGGTGACTGAGGAGACTGAAAAACAGACTATGACTGACAGGTATAACGGACCAATCGTAGGCTACTCTGAGATCGCTATTCGTACTGAGCTATCATGCAGTAGACAACTCTCCTTGCTTTTGATACATTTGTATTTAAAGAATGTCATCTGAAAATGTACTGTACCCAGAGGCAAAGAAAAATGATGTCGGCATCACAGATGCAGATATCTATTGTCTATTCCCTTTATAGTCTAGTGCACTACCTTTGACCAGGGGCTGTAGGGTGCCATTTGAGATGTAACCTATGTATTTTCTCAATTAAACATTTAAAACATGGACGGGCCATGCTTAATTAAATGTAATTGCTAAAAACGCACTCAACCACAGTCCTTGACATCCTGGTCTGTACTAATCTATACCAGCCTGGTTCCCCTGAACAGTCCCTAACCACAGGATCAGTTTACCCTACCCCAACCCTAACTTAAACCATCAGGAAGGCAATAGCTAAAACTGACCACAGACCAGTTCTTAGGGGAAACTTCATCCTACATCAAACCACTGTGATGTCTAGGGTTGCAAAAGTCGGTTGGATTCAGGAGGGAATAAGCAGGACATTTGGAATCCTTCAACCAGAATTTCAGGAAAACCTGAGAATTTGGGGGAAATTACAGGAATTTTGCAACCCTACTCAGGCCCCTTTAAAGTAACATGTGTGGAGGCTCTATGTCCTACAGATGTATCTTTCTGGCTGTGTTTTTTATATGACTCTGGAAAGGAAGAGACTGACTCTGGAAAGGAAGAGACTTGGTTGCGTCCCAAATGGCACCCTATTCCATATATAGTGCACTACTTTTGACCAGGGCCCATCAAAAGTAATGCACTATATAGGGAATAGGGTGCCATTTGGGGTGCAACCATGGAGAGACATGAGACTGAGAGTTCTCATGACCTTTCACCTCTATCTGCTGTGTCAGAGTTTTTTAACACACACCAGAGCAGAGATCATCAACTAGATTCAGCCGCAGGCTGATTTTTTCTTGAGCGGATGGTCAGGGGGCCGGAACATAATTACAAATAATTTGAAAACCACAAATAGACCGCAAGATAATAATTTCAAACCTTGCTTACATTTGTATACGATCACATATATACGGTATCTCTCTATTATACGTGGGAATACTTTGGAACAGATATCCAAAATTAAAATCACTTGGAGCTGATTTGCTGGTGTTTTTAGTAAAATATATATATTTTTGCTCCGAAACCATAGAAGGCTAAATAAAATCACCCGCGGGCCAAATTCGGCCCTCCAAGTGATTCGGCCCTCCAAATTCGGCCCTACAAGTAACCAGTGTGAAATGGCTAGCTAGTTAGCTGTGTGTGCTAGTAGCGTATCAATCGGTGACGTCACTCGCTCTGAGACCTTGAAGAAGTTGTTTCCCTTGCTCTTCGGAGCGATAGGTAACGATGCTTCATGGGTGACTGTTGTCAATGTATTCAGAGGGTCCCTGGTTTGAGCCCAGGTTGGGGCAAGGAGTGGGATGGAAGCAATACTGTTACATTGATGCCGTTGACCCGGATCATTCAGTTGGGCTCTGCCCAGCTGCTGGGGTTGCTGCGGAGAAGGAGGAGGTCAAAGGGGGGTGAGTGTAACCGGTGTGAAATGGCTATCTAATTAGCGGTGCACACTAGTAGCGTTTCAATGGGTGACGTCACTCGCTCTGAGACCATTAAGTAATTGTTTCCCTTGCTCTGCAAGGGCTGCGGCTTTTGTGAAGCGATAGGTAATGATGCTTCGTGGGAGGCAAGTTATTGATGTGTTCAGAGGGTCTCTAGTTCGAACCCAGGTTGGGGCAAGGAGAGGGACGGAAGCAAGACTGTTACACACAACCAGAAGAGAGATGCACAGACGAAAACACACAAGGACGCCTGGGGCACAGTGCTCTGATAATGAGAAATTCCTCGGCATCTGGAATTTGTCTTTGTGAATCTGGTCATTACCCCCAACCTCCTCCATTAGACACACACACACACACACACACACACACACACACACACACACACACACACACACACACAGGGTTGGGTAGGTGACTTTCTAAATGTAATCTGTTACAGTTACTAGTTACCTGTCCAAAATTGTAATCAGTAACTTAATTTACATTTGACATGTACATTTTAGTCATTTAGCAGATGCTCTTACCCAGAGTGACTTAGTTAGTGCATTCATCTTAAAGGGATACTTCAGGATTTTGGCAATGAAGCCTTTTATCTACTTCCCCAGTCAGATGAACTCGTGGATACCATTTTTATGTCTCTGCGTGCAGTTCGAAATAAGTTACTAACTAGCGTTAGAGCAATTGCTAACTAGCGTTAACGCAATGACTGGAAGTCTATGGCAACTGCTAGCATGCTAACTCTAACTTCCTTCATACTGGATGTAGATACATAAAAATGGTTTCCATGAGTTCATCTGACTGTGGTGAAGTAGATAAAGGGCTTCATTGACAAAATCCCGAAGTATCCCTGTAGCCCTTTCCTGCAGTCAAATGACCAAATCGCCCTCTAGTGGCCTCATGGGTGAAATGTTATTCATATTTGTCATATTTGTCATTTCATAATTAATAAACATTGTTTTTTTTTAACTAACAAAAATCCGGTGTTTCGATGCCAAACGGTTTTGTTATATTTCAGTCTTTTGTGATGTATATAAAGTGTAATATTGGGATGCAAACTCAAAATTGAATACATTTCAACTCTATATCTGACATGGTAAAGGTGTTTTAAGCCCATAACCTTGTGTGTGAGGTGTATACTTTTGTTTCAAAGTAGATTTGTTTAAGACTACAAAGAAACACTGTGTGACCCTGATTTAGCCCACTGCAGTAAATGAAGATAGCTAGGTGAGACAATATCTTTGCTGGTAACGTAACTTATTACAGTTACAGTTTTTTGTAATCAGATGACATGTAACTCCCCAACCTTGCACACACACACACACACACACGCACACACGCTTCACAACCTTTTAACCCCTCGACCCCTGACTTTTAACCTATAAAAGTAATCAGTCTCAGTATGTGGCAGTACAATGATTCATCTCACAGTGGTCATGCTCATTAGGGACCAAACAAACTGAAACAGGGCGAGACTACCTTATTTTTATTTTCAGTTTTCCGCTGAGTGCCCTATTAAACAAGACCCTGATGTTTGAGATGTAGTTTAGAAATGCTAATAAAGAAACTTGAACTTGTGTAAAGTCAAAAATGAGAGCAAAGTAATTGACTGGATTCTTTCAATTTGAATGTCCTTCTCTTCCTGTCTCTGAGTATCTAAACTCCCCGACTCCTTCCAAACACACACACACACACACACACACACACACCACAGCCCACATAAAGACCCTCTTCCGGTATGCCACTGGCACCGACCAAAAATCTAAGGGGGCACAAAGTACGTGAGGATGGCTGTTGGGTGGTCTGTACGGGGTTGTCAAACACCTTAAACAGCTTTTTCCTGCAATATAGAGCCATAATCATTATGCTCAATTCTATTACAAAAAATGTGTATTTTTCTGCGTATCTAAGCATACCTCTTGAGCTGTCTGTATCCTCCTGACTGGTGGTTATTTTTAAAAATAAACTAAATATGCTTCTCTGCTAAAATCTGGGTAAAAGATTGAAAGGAATGTGAGTCTTATTCAGTACATTTAGTTATTGCATCCTTTTCTAAAGTCTACCAACCTTGCCAGCAGGCATGCCAGCTGAGATAGTTAGACAAGCTAGCTACTCTAACTTGATTGATAGCCTGAAATGGCTTCTTGGTAGATAGTTATGAGGTTGGGAGATTGGGAACCTATCTGGGCTAGCTAAAGCCAACTTCATAAAATTGCTAGGTGGCTAGTAGTATTACAGAGAATCAACAAAAAACAATACTTGCGTATGACTATGTTACAAATAGTAAAATAAATACGTTATATTTGAGGTTTTCTCCCAAATGGAACCTTATTCCCTACATAACCCTATGGACCCTGGTTGTCAAAAGTAGTGCACTACATGGAGAATAGGCTATGGTCAAAAGTAGTGCACTACATGGAGAATAGGCTATGGTCAAAAGAAGTGCACTATGTGGGGAATAGGGTGCCATTTGGGAGGCAGCCTTACTCTTATTTCCCTCCAAGTGTGCCTGAATACCTTTAGTCCACCCAGTCTACCAGATGAGCCAGACAGTAGCAACATGGCCCCAGCCCACCATAGAAGAAGAGCAGACAGTAGCAACATGGCCCCAGCCCACCATAGAAGAAGAGCAGACAGCAGCAACATAGTCCCAGCCCACCATAGAAGATAAGTAGACAGCAGCAACATGGCCCCAGCCCACCATAGAAGAAGAGCAGACAGTAGCAACATGGCCCCAGCCCACTATAGAAGAAGAGCCTGACAGTAGAAACGTGGTCCCAGCTCACCATAGAAGAAGAGCAGACAGTAGTAACATGTGCACAGCCCACCACAGAAAAAGAGCTCTGACCTCTGAACCCTATCATGGATATAACTAGTTAGGACTAACTGTTCTGTGTGTGTGTGTGTGTGTTTAGTGTGTGTGTGTGTGTGTGATGGTCTCTGGCATGACCTGATGAAGGATAAGGTTAGGGCTATGGTTTGGGTAAGGCTTAAAACAGAATAATAAAAAAAATGATGCGCTATTACCATCAGGTATCATCAGTATTCTCACGGCTTGCTACAGCATTGTGAACTGCGGGGGCGCAGTGGTCTGGGTGTGATGAGAACAATGCAAATAGTCCGGGTAGCCATGATAGCTGTTCAGGAGTCTTATGGCTTGGGGGTAGAAGCTGTTAAGAATCCTTTTGGACCTAGACTTGGTGCTCCGGTACCGCTTGCCATGCGGTAGCAGAGAGAACAGTCTATGACTAGGGTGGCTGGAGTCTTTGACCATTTTTAGGGCCTTCCTCAGACACCGCCTGGTATAGAGGTCCTGGATGGCAGGAAGCTTGGCCCCAGTGATGTACTGGGCCATACGCACTACCCTCTGTAGTGCCTTGCGGTCGGAGGCCGAGCAGTTGCGATACCAGGCGGTGATGCAACCAGTCAGGATGCTCTTGATGGTGCAGCTGTATAACATTTTGAGGAGCTGAGGACCCATGCCAAATCTTTTCAGTCTCCTGAGGGGGAATAGGCTTTGTTGTGCCCTCTTCACGACTGTCTTGGTGTGTTTGGACCATGATAGTTTGTTGGTGATGTGGACACCAAGGAACTTGATGCTCTCAACCTGTTCCACTACAGCCCCGTCGATGAGAATGGGGGGGTGCTCAGTCCTCTTTTTTTCCCTGTAGTTCACAATCATCTCCTTTGTCTTGATCACGTTGAGGGAGTGGTTGTTAACCTGGCACCACACAGCCAGGTCTCTGACCTCCTCCCTATAGGCTATCTCATCGTTGTTGGTGATCAGGCCTACCACTGTTGTGTCGTCGGCAAACTTAATGATGGTGTTGGAGTTTTGCCTGGCCATGCAGTCATGGGTGAAGAGGAGCGGACTGAGCACACACCCCTGAGGGGCCCCAGTGTTGAGGATCAACGTGGCAGATGTGTTGTTACCTACCTACCCTGGCCTGATTATGGATCTTGTTTGTTGTGGAATTTGTCTTTAGACTGTAGTGGGACTGATAGTGCTGCTGCAACAAGATCTCATAGTTTCCCTTTGAAATTTGACATATTATGGATGAACGTCTATTTTTGACACATTAATTCCGCATGGTTACAGGGTTAATTCTGTGTGGTTACAGGGTTAAAACAGAAACAACTCAAAGGTGAACAGTTTAAGCATTCATTCCGAGTGGTTAATTTAAGGGCTATGGTTTCGGGAAGGCTTAAAACAAAATAATTAAAAACGACTCACTATTACCATCAGGTATCATCAGTATTCTCACGGCTTGCTAGAGCATTGTGAACTGCAGTGGCACAGTGTTCTGAGCAGTGCGCTTCGGCTCCGAGCATCACGAGTTTGCTGGTAAATTTTTTGTGAGCACCGAGCAAGGCACATATCGACGTTCTCAGGACCTTTTCAAATGTCAGAAATCGAAGTTTATTTCTAGTGATCAGGCTGGCTGCCTAGGGCCTTATCTGGGATGCTTGGTTTCAATAGTGCTACAAAGAATACACTGCATTCGGAAATAATTCAGACCCCTTGACTTTTTCCACGTTTTGGTACTTTACAGCCTTATTCTAAATTTGATTAAATATATTTTTTCCCTCATTAATCTACACACAATACCCCATGATGACAAGGCAAATGTTTGCAAATGTATTAAAACCCTTTGCTATGAGACTCGAAATTGAGCTCCAGTGCATCCTCCTTCCATTGATCATCCTTGAGATGTTTCTACAACTTGATTGGAGTCCACCTGTGGTAAAATCAATTGATTGGACATGATTTGGAAAGGCACACACCTGTCTATATAAGGTCTCACAGTTGACAGTGCATGTCAGAGCAAAAACCAAGCCATGAGGTCAAAGGAATTGTCCGTAGCGCTCCAAGACAGGATTGTGTCGGGAAAGGGTACTAAAACATTTCTGCAGCATTGAAGGTTCCCAAGAACACAGTGGCCTCCATCATTCTTAAATGGAAGAAGTTTGGAACCACTAAGACTCTTCCTACTGGAAGGGGGGAAAAGTAAGGAACTTGTCTGTCGGCCCTGCATTAAAGAACATAATTGGTTAAAGAAAATTGTGATAAAGAAAAAAGTATACCAGTTTCATTTAAGGACCAAAGGATTGACAGCCGTACCATATAGATTGCAAAATAGTTGGGAAGAGATTTTTGATGTACCGATTCCATGGCATAGTGTTTATGAACTGATACGCAAAACAACGCCGGATTCAAAACTTAGAATTTTTCAATTTAAATTATTATACAAAATTCTTGCTACCAATAGAATGTTATTTATATGGGGGATACAATCTTCCCAGCTCTGCAGATTTTGCTACGAAGAGACAGAATCATTAGGTCATTTGTTTTGGTACTGTCCATTTGTAGCTTGTTTTTGGACACAGGTCCAGGAATGGCTTGTCACACCCTGGCTCTGGGACTCATTATGTTGAGCCAGGGTGTGTGCATTCTATGTGTTCATGTTGGGTGTTCTAGGTTGTCGATGTCTATGTTTGTATTGAGTGACTCCCAATCGGAGGTAACGAGTGTCAGCTGTCGGCTCGTTATCTCTGATTGGGAGCCATATTTATACTGTCTGTTTTCACCTTGGGGTTGTGGGTTTTTGTTCCGTATTCAGTCTTTGTCACTGTGGACTTCACGTATCGTCATTGTTTGTTGTTTTGGCATTGAGTACTTTAAGTTAATAAAGTCATGTTCGCTCAACGCGCTGCGCTTTGGTCTCCCTCATTGGACGATCGTGACAGAAAAACCCACCATACAAAGACCAAGCAGCGTGTCCAGGAACACACGCAGGAGGTGACTCTGGTGGATGTCCTCCTCGGTTGGGGGCAGATCACCGAGGAGGAGGCCGTCCGGTACCGGAGGGCTATGAAGGGGGAGACCCAGGATGGAGAGGAGCAACGGCGTCAGCAGGGCCATCGTCGGATGGAAGAGAGGCAACCCCAAATAATTTTTTGGGGGGGGCACATGGCTTGTGCGGCTGGGCAGCAGGAGGCTGCCACAGGGAGACGTGGAGAGAAGGCCACCGGATTACGGGAGCCATTGGCGAGAGGAGGGAAGGAAGTAGTTGAGGCACGGCGAGAAGGACTGAGGTGTGTTACCAGTCCGGTCCGGCCCGTTCTTGATCCCCGTTTAAGGCCAGTGGTGTGTGTTCCCAGGACGGTCCGGCCTGTTCCTGCTCCACGCACAAAGCCTACGGTGTGCGTCGCCAGCCCAGCCCGGCCGGTTCCTGCTCCACGCACAAAGCCTACGGTGTGCGTCGCCAGCCCTGTCCGGCCTGTTCCTGCTCCACGCACAAAGCCTACGGTGTGCGTCGACAGCCCTGTCCGGCCCAGTCCTGCTCCCCGCACCAAGTCTACGGTGTGCGTCGACAGCCCTGCCCGGCCTGTTCCTGCTCTACGCACCAAGTCTACGGTGTGCGTCGACAGCCCTGCCCGGCCTGTTCCTGTTCCTGCTCCACGCACCAAGTCCACGGTGTGCGTCGACAGCCCTGCCCGGCCTGTTCCTGCTCTACGCACCAAGTCTACGGTGTGCGTCGACAGCCCTGTCCGGCCCACTCCTGCTCCACGCACAAAGCCTACGGTGTGCGTCGCCAGCCCAGCCCGGCCTGTTCCTGCTCTACGCACCAAGTCCACGGTGTGCGTCGACAGCCCTGCCCGGCCTGTTCCTGCTCTACGCACCAAGTCTACGGTGTGCGTCGACAGCCCTGTCCGGCCCAGTCCTGCTCCCCGCACCAAGTCTACGGTGTGCGTCGACAGCCCTGCCCGGCCTGTTCCTGCTCCACGCACCAAGTCTACGGTGTGCGTCGACAGCCCAGTCCGGCCCGTTCCTGCTCCCCGCACCAAGTCTGTGGTGCGTTTCGTCAGCCCTGTCCGGCCCAATCCTGCTCCCCGCACCAAGTCTGTGGTGCGTTTCGTCAGCCCTGTCCGGCCCGTTCCTGCTCCCCGCACCAAGTCTGTGGTGCGTGTCGTCAGCCCTGTCCGGCCCGTTCCTGCTCCCCGCACCAAGTCTGTGGTGCGTTTCGTCAGCCCTGTCCGGTCCGGTCCCGCTCTCCGCACCAAGCCAGGGGCGCGTGTCGTCAGTCTGGCTCCGGCCGGCGGGGCTAGACAGGACCAGGGGTACTTTGGGGGGTTGGAGAGGAGGTGGGGATCAAGGCCGGAGCCAGAACCGCCACCGAGGAGGTATGGCCGCCCAGCCCTCCCCTGTTTTGGTTAGTTGAGGCGCGGTCGCAGTCCGCGCCTTTAGGGGGGGGTACTGTCACACCCTGGCTCTGGGACTCATTATGTTGAGCCAGGGTGTGTGTGCATTCTATGTGTTCATGTTGGGTGTTCTAGGTTGTCGATGTCTATGTTTGTATTGAGTGACTCCCAATCGGAGGTAACGAGTGTCAGCTGTCGGCTCGTTATCTCTGATTGGGAGCCATATTTATACTGTCTGTTTTCACCTTGGGGTTGTGGGTTTTTGTTCCGTATTCAGTCTTTGTCACTGTGGACTTCACGTATCGTCATTGTTTGTTGTTTTGGCATTGAGTACTTTAAGTTAATAAAGTCATGTTCGCTCAACGCGCTGCGCTTTGGTCTCCCTCATTGGACGATCGTGACATGGCTAAAGGATTGCAATAGTTACCTGGAGCTAACCCTGCAGAAAGCACTACTGGGTGATCTGAAAAGTCATAGTCAATCGATCAATAATATCATAATACTATTAGCAAAAATGTTTATTTTGAATTTACAATCTGTAGAAACAATGGAATAGAAGGGTTCAGAACTTTGGCAAAACATCACAGTACAGTTGAACACTATATGGCAAATATACATCCAATATGGATGGTGTTAAGAGATAGATGGGTGGTGTTGAATTGAGTTGAAGGATGGGACTAATAACAACTAACAACAACTAATAACTACAAGATAACTAATGTAAAGCATACTGTGTCTATAATAGGTATATAGGTTATAGGTTGAGAGATTTTGTGAAAGAGCACAGTTAGAAAGATATGGCATATAGAAGCAAACCGGATGGACATCATGAAAATGATCGGAGAGGTTGAGGGTAGAGGAAATTCAGGAGTAAAAACAAACAAAATAGAATTATTGTAAAATTGACTGTGTCCATAAAAATGTATATAGTATGTATATGCTGGAAGTTGAATGCACCAATTTGTAAGTCGCTCTGGATAAGAGCGTCTGCTAAATTACTTAAATGTAAATGTGAATGTAAGTAGAGGCCTAAGCATTGTTGTTCACTAGTTTACTCCAATTAGGGAAGGGGTGGTGGGGTTGGAAAGTAATAAAGGGAATATTTTTTTTTAAAGGATATGTACAGTGAGGGAAAAACGTTTTTGATCCTCTGCTGATTTTGTACGTTTGCCCACTGACAAAGAAATGATCAGTCTATAATTTTAATGGTAGGTTTATTTGAACAGAATAGCAACAAAAAAATCCAGAAAAAAGCATGTAATAAATGTTATAAATTGATTTGCATTTTAATGAGGGAAATAAGTATTTGACCCCCTCTCAATCAGAAAGATTTCTGGCTCCCAGGTGTGTTTTATACAGGTAACGAGCTGAGATTAGGAGCACACTCTTAAAGGGAGTGCTCCTAATCTCAGCTTGTTACCTGTATAAAAGACACCTGTCCACAGAAGCAATCAATCAATCAGATGCCAAACTCTCCACCATGGCCAAGACCAAAGAGCTCTCCAAGGATGTCAGGGACAAGATTGTAGACCTACACAAGGCTGGAATGGGCTACAAGACCATCGCCAATTAGCTTGGTGAGAAGGTGACAACAGTTGGTGCGATTATTCGCAAATGGAAGAAACACTAAATAACTGTCAATCTCCCTCTGCCTGGGGCTCCATGCAAGATCTCACCTCGTGGAGTTGCAATGATCATGAGAACGGTGAGGAATCAGCCCAGAACTACATGGGAGGATCTTGTCAATGATCTCAAGGCAGCTGGGACCATAGTCTCCAAGAAAACAATTGGTAACACACTACGCCGTGAAGGACTGAAATCCTGCAGCTCCCGCAAGGTCCCCCTGCTCAGGAAAGCACATATACAGGCCAGTCTGAAGTTTGCCAATGAACATCTGAATGATTCAGAGGAGAACTGGGTGAAAGTGTTATGGTCAGATGAGACCAAAATCGAGCTCTTTGGCATCAACTCAACTCGCCGTGTTTGGAGGAGGAGGAATGCTGCCTATGACCCCAAGAACACCACCCCCACCGTCAAACATGGAAGTGGAAACATTATGCTTTGGGGGTGTTTTTCTGCTAAGGGGACAGGACAACTTCACCGCATCAAAGGGACGATGGACGGGGCCATGTACCGTCAAATCTTGGGTGAGAACCTCCTTCCCTCAGCCAGGGCATTGAAAATGGGTCGTGGATGGGTATTCCAGCATGACAATGACCCAAAACACACGGCCAAGGCAACAAAGGAGTGGCTCAAGAAGAAGCACATTAAGGTCCTGGAGTGGCCTAGCCAGTCTCCAGACCTTAATCCCATAGAAAATATGTGGAGGGAGCTGAAGGTTCGAGTTGCCAAACGTCAGCCTTGAAACCTTAATGACTTGGAGAAGATCTGCAAAGAGGAGTGGAACAAAATACCTCCTGAGATGTGTGCAAACCTGGTGGCCAACTACAAGAAACGTCTGACCTCTGTGATTGCCAACAAGGGTTTTGCCACCAAGTACTAAGTCATGTTTTGCAGAGGGGTCAAATACTTATTTCCCTCATTAAAATGCAAATCAATTTATAACATTTTTGACATGCGTTTTCTGGATTTCTTTGTTGTTATTCTGTCTCTCACTGTTCAAATAAACCTACCATTAAAATTATAGACTGATCATGTCTTTGTCAGTGGGCAAACGTACAAAATCAGCAGGGGATCAAATACTTTTTTCCCTCACTGTATATATACAGTTAAAGTCGGAAGTTTACATACACCTTAGCCAAATACATTTAAACTCAGTTTTATACAATTCCTGACATTTAATCCTAGTAAAAATTCCCTGTCATTGGTCAGTTAGGATGACCACTTTATTTTAAGAATGTGAAATGTCAGAATAATAGTAGAGAGAATGATTTATTTAAGCTTTTATTTCTTTCATCACATTCCCAGTGGGTCAGACGTTTACATACACTCAATTAGTATTTGGTAGCATTGCCTTTAAATTGTTTAACTTGGGTCAAACATTTCGGGTAGCCTTCCACAAGCTTCCCACAATAAGTTGGGTGAATTTTGGCCCATTCCTCCTGACAGAGCTGGTGTAACTGAATCAGGTTTGTAGGCCTCCTTGCTCGCACACGCTTTTTCAGTTCTGTCCACAAATTTTCTATAGGATTGAGGTCAGGGCTTTGTGATGGCCACTCCAATACCATGACTTTGTTGTCCTTAGCCATTTTGCCACAACTTTGGAAGTATGCTTGGGGTCATTGTCCATTTGGAAGACCCATTTGCGACCAAGCTTTAACTTCCTGACTGATGTCTTGAGATGTTGCTTCAATATATCCACATCATTTTCCTTCCTCATGATGCCATATATTTTGTGAAGTGCACCATTCCCTCCTGCAACAAAGCACCCCCACAGCATGATGCTGCCACCCCCATGCTTCACGGTTGGGATGTTGTTCTTCGGCTTGCAAGTACCCCCTGTCACGATCGTCGGATACAGAGGACCAATGCGCAGCGTTATTTGCGAACATACTTATTTTTATTAGAATGAACACACGAACAAAAACAACAAACGATAACGTGACGTCCTCGGTTCTAACACAAACCTATACTGGAACAAGATCCCACATTAAACAATGCCAAACGGCTACCTAAGTATGGCTCCCAATCAGAGACAACGAGCTACAGCTGTCTCCGATTGGGAGCCACCCTGGCCAACATAGAAATACAAAACTAGAACAAACAAAGAAAACTCACACCCTGGCTCAACATACAAGCGTCCCCAGAGCCAGGGCGTGACACCCCCTTTTTCCTCCAAACATAACGATGGTCATTATGGACAAACAACTCTATTTTTGTTTCATCAGACCAGAGGACATTTCTCCAAAAAGTACGATCTTTGTCTCCATATACAGCTACAAACCGTAGTCTGGCTTTTTTTTGTTTTGGAGCAGTGGCTTCTTCCTTGCTGAGCGGCCTTTCAGGTTATGTCGACATAGGACTCATTTTACTGTGGATATAGATACTTTTGTACCTGTTTCCTCCAGCATCTTCACAAGGTCCTTTGCTGTTGTTCTGGGATTGATTTTCACTTTTCGCACCAAAGTACGTTAATCTCTAGGAGACAGAACGCGTCTCCTTCCTTAGTGGTATGACGGCTGCGTGGTCCCATGGTGTTTATACTTGCGTACTATTGTTTGTACAGATGAACGTGTTCCCTTCAGGCATTTGGAAGTTGCTCCCAAGGATGAACCAGACTTGTGGAGGTCTACAATTTTTTTCTGAGGTCTTGGCTGATTTATTTTGATTTTCCCATGATGTCAAGCAAAGAGGCACTGAGTTTGAAGGTAGGCCTTGCAATACATCCACAGGTACACCTCCAATTGACTCAAATGATGTCAATTAGCCTATCAGAAGCTTCTAAAGCCATGACATCATTTTCTGGTATTTTCCAAGCTGTTTAAAGGCACAGTCAATTTAGTGTATGTAAACTTCTGACCCACTGGAATTGTGATACAGTGAATTATAAGTGAAATAATCTGTCTGTGAACAATGGTTAGATGTCCTAACTGACTTGCCAAAACTATAGTTTGTTAACAAGAAATGTGTGGAGTGGTTGAAAAACGAGTTTTAATGACTCCAAGCTAAGTTGATGTAAACTTCTGACTTCAACTGTATGTATGTATGTATGTATGTATATTTATTTATATGTATGTATGTGTATACGTATGTGTATGTATATATATATATATATATATATATATATATATATATATATATATATATATATATATATATTGCAAGAGAAAAAAAACATATGGGGGATTGGAAGTGATGCAGACAATCACACTGATGGAAGTTACAATCTATCTGCATTATTAAAGCTGATCTACCCCTTACAATGGACATTAGACCGGTGGAAATGTGTCCTTTGGTCTGGAGTCCCAATTGGAGATTTTTGGTTCCAACCGCCGTGGCTTTGTGAGAAGCGGTGTGGGTGAACGGATGATCTCTGCATGTATATTTCCCACCGTAAAGCATGGAGGAGGAGGTGTTATGGTGTGGGGGTGCTTTGGCTGTGTAAGGGCTATTTTACCAAGAAGGAGAGTGATGGAGTGCTGCATCAGATGACCTGGCTTCCACAATCCCCCGAGCTCAACCCAATTGAGATGGTTTGGGATGAGTTGGAACGCAAAGTGAAGGAAAAGCAGCCAACAAGTGCTCAGCATATGTGGGAACTCCTTCAAGACTGTTGGAAAAGCATTCTAGGTGAAGCTGGTTGAGAGAATGCCAAGAGTGTGCAAAGCTGGCATCAAGGCAAAGGGTGGCTATTTGAAGAATCTCAAATATAAAATAGATTTTGATTTGTTTAACAAATTTTTAGCCAGTTAGCTTGGGTGCTTGACTGCTGTTGTTGGACAGAATGCTCGGATTAACCCTTAAAGAGATGGGTGGGGCTAAAGCTTAAGAGGGTGTGAACAATATTGAATTGGTGTATACAAAGAAGAGGTCTCCAGTAGGTGTACCAAAACATTCAAAGGCCATTTTCTCAAAAGTGAGGATACAAGTTTATCAACTTTCAAACCAGAATTACTTTCCCATTGTTCATCAACTGTAGTGTAGGATATACCATTTTCTAGCTCTGAGTCTCTACTTTTATCCAATGTAAAAAAACACAATTTCAAATTTTGCTACATAAGACCAAATCGAGCCAGTCATATATAGGTTCAGCAAATCCCCTTATTGTTTGGGATACCTTTAAATGTACCTTCAGAGGTCATTCAATTCAATATTAATCAGTAATAAGAAAGCAATTTCTGCCTAATAATAATAATATGCCATTTAGCAGACGCTTTTATCCAAAGCGACTTACAGTCATGCGTGCATGCAATTTTGTGTATGGGTGGTCCCAGGGATCGAACCCACTACCCTGGCGTTACTAGCGCCGTGCTCTACCAGCTGAGCTACAGAGGAGTCTTGTCTCTTTAGACAAGACTAACAAGGGAAATACATGAACTAATAGTACAGGTAGATAGCAAAACAAATGGTACTACAGAGATACAAAATTAGTTAGAGAAAAAACAAAAAGAACTGGAGGAACTTATTCAAGAATTATATAATGTAATCTATTACAAAAATAAAGCAAACTGGATGGAATATGTAGAAAAATTCACCAAATTCTTCCTGAATCTCCAACACAGGAACGCTACCAAAAATAATTTGCAGAAACTCGTTACTAAAGACATCAAATCAAATCAAATCAAATCAAATTTTATTGGTCACATGCGCCGAATACAACAGGTGCAGACATTACAGTGAAATGCTTACTTACAGCCCTTAACCAACAGTGCATTTATTTTTAACAAAAAAAGTAAAAATAAAATAACAACAAAAAAAGTGTTGAGAAAAAAAAAGAGCAGAAGTAAAATAAAATAACAGTAGGGAGGCCAGGGACGGCTTGTTCAATAGGGCGATATGGGCGACGCACTGCCAAACGGGAAAAGGAAGGGATTTTTTTTCTAATCAATTATATCACGGCAACAGCAGTTATCAGTGTTCACGTCTGATCTGCCAGCCACTAAATGTCAAATCAGGCTAAAGTCGTGCTTCAAATGGCCCCGCCCGTTTTTTGGGCGATTTCAGTCAGGTTGAAAATCGCCCAGAAGTCTCTCATAGCCTGTCATGTAAAATCTATTTTTTTCACATTTCAAAGCTTTCAATACATTCTCTATGGGTGTCTGTGTGCATGCACTTACGCGCTTTCGTCATACGTGACGTAACGTTGAACGTAACTAAGACAATGGCGGCTAGCAGCGTCTATGTTGCGACCTGCAGTGTGGCGTTATTTTATGTTTTTAATTTGTAGACTTAGTTTACAAACATTCTGCAAACATTCTGCTTTGGACTGATCTTCGGTTTTGGACTGATCTTGTTGATCGTGTACATACCCGCTACGAACGGACTAAATAATGAAAACGCTGCTGGCAGCGGAATCCCAATACAGCTGGGAGACTTGGCTGGATGACAGAGTCCCGGACAGAGAGGTGGAGCCGGCCGGCTTCACCCTGGTCAGAGCGGACCGCGATCCTGGTAAGAGAGCGACTCTGTACCCCGACATTGAACTGCTTTCTGTGTCATTGAACCTTACTATTGTTGATAAAACAAGTTTACTGGAGAACGGAGACCAAGTAGAGACTTTTGGACAAGGTGGATAATTGTATAATATAAGGCAGTTTATTCAGAGGTAAAGATATCTGGAATCGCGTGCACGGACCCGTTCGTCAAACTCGTAGGGAGTTTATCAGAAGAGCCCCTAAACATTGTGTGCTGACATTTTATACAATAAAATGAAGTAGGTTGAATCTAGTAGTTCTGATCTTCTGATTGGTCCTGATGAGTTGGGCGAGGTCACCTCCAGGCTAGTGTCACTGTTGCATTGGCTCTGAGTCGGGTTCTCTGTCTTCAGATGTTCAGCCTAAGAGAAGAGGATTTGTGTGTGTGTGTGTGTGTTTGTTATCAGTGTGTGTGTGTGTGTGTGTGTGTGTGTGTGTGTGTGTGTGTGTGTGTGTTTGTTATCAGTGATGATGTGTGTGTGTGTGTGTGTGTGTGTGTGTGTGTGTGTGTTTATCAGTGATGATGTGTGTGTGTGTGTGTGTGTGTGTGTGTGTGTGTGTGTGTGTGTGTGTGTGGGTGTGTGTGTGTGTGTCCTCAGGGCAAGAACTCGTGAGTTGGAAGAACTGAGAGACCTATGGCGTGGGTGTTATCCTTAGCCACCTGCTGACAAGGCTGACAAGATAGGAATCTTGTTCATTGTATTGAATACAAAGGCCCAACACAAAATGGGTCATGCACAAGATTTTAGTCAGACCAAGCTATAACATTATATATTTACTACGACAGTACATTCAACCAAAAGCTAATATAACAAAGGCATCAGAGATTATTTATAATCTGTCACAGAAACTGGAATCCATCTCCCCAGATCAGTCAATAAATGCTTCTGGTATTGACTTATATGCTGCCCCTGTCTTCATGTTGTTGCTGGACATATCTTTTTTAAAATGTGTGTAGGTCACCTAAATCATCAGAAAAATTGCCCCTCCTGAGAATTTTTTCAGGAGCCGCCACTGAGGGAGGCTATATATACAGGGGGGTACCGGTGCAGAGTCAATGTGCGGGGGCACCGGCTAGTTGAGGTAGTTGATTCTCAGAATTATATTTAAAAGCTAAATATTTTAAGCAGTTGTTTTCTTTTCCGTCTCCTCCTCACCCTCTGAATGACGATTACTGTAAGGAATTATTTCCAAATAATACAACACCTTTAAAATTAACAAATGTACAAAAAGATCAGTGTGAAGGCCAAATTACAGAGGAATAACTTTTTGAGGCTATTAAATCCTTTCAGTCTGGAAAAACCCCAGCGCTTGATGGCATACTGTTAGAGGTATATCAAGCCTTTTTTGATATACTCAAAGCTCCATTATTAGCTTGTTATAACTACTCCTACATAAATTGTAGTCTGTCAGGTACTCAGCAGGAAGGTCTGATTTCACTATTATTAAAACAAGACCCAGATGGCAAATATAAAGATCCAGTCTATCTTAAAAAACTGGAGGCCTCTTACACTTCAATGTTGTGATGCAAAAATATTAGTGAAATGCATAGCACTCAGAATAAAAAAGGTTTTTACCAGATATTGTTCATCCTGATCAGACAGGTTTTCTACATGGACGATACATTGGAGATAATATACAACAACTACTAGAAATAATAGAACAACATGAAACATCTAAGAATTCAGGCCTGGTATTTATAGCAAATTTGGAAAAGGCCTTCAATAAACTATGCCTCGATTTTTTCAATTTCGGTGAGTCTTATAAAATGGGTAAAAATTATGTATAGCAACCCCAGGTGTAAAATAGTAAATAGCGGCTAATCAGAGAGTTTTGAATTGTCAAGAAGAGTAAAACAAGGGTGTCCGCTGTCACCACATCTATTCTGTGTGGCCATTGAAATGCTATCTATTAAAATCAATTCAAATAACAACATTAGAGGTTTAGAAATCCAAGGCTTAAAAACAAAGGTGTTCATGCATGCCGCTGACTCAAGTTTTATATTAATTCCGCAAGCTAGATCCCTGCAATGTCTCATTGAAGATCTAGATAACTTTTCTGGACTCTCTGGACTAAAACCTAATTATGATAAGTGTACAATATTACGTATTGGATCTTTAAAAAATACAACATTTACATTACCCTGCAGTTTACCTATAAAATGGGCTGACGGTGAAGTAGACATACTTTGGTTTTCATATCACAAAACATATAAATCAGCTCTCCACAATGAATTTCAATAGAAAACTAGTAAAAATAGACAAGATCCTACAACCATGGAGAGGTAAATACCTATCTAATTATGGAAAAATTGCACTGATTAACTCCTTAGTCATATCTCAGTTTACTCACTTACTTATGGCGCTGCCTACTCCTGATGATTCGTTTTCAAATCATATGAGCAAAACATATTTAGCTTTTTCTGGGATGCTAAACCAGACAAGATAAAACGTGCCTATCTATATAATGAATATGAACTGGGTGGGCTGAGATTATTAAATATAAAAGCTTCACTTATACAAAAGTTTTACTTGAACCCAGGGGTGCAACTTTGGTTTTAGAAGTGGGGGGGGGACATAATTCTTATTACTTTAAGACAATTTTTATCCAGTCGGATAAACACTCCAAACAGCTCCAAAAGACTGCTCGGAGGCGTCCGCATGGTCCTAAAGCACACCGTTGCCTTGTTTTGTATCACATTCCAATTATAAAACTGGGGGGGGGGGGACAAAAATGAATGTTGGGGTACATGTCCCCCCGTCCCCGTCCCCAGTGAAAGTTGCGCCCCTGCTTGAACCCTAAATGGTTCTCAAGTAGATTACTAAGAAAAGCTAATCTATTGTTTAAAAATAGCCTTTTTGCCTTTGTGCAGATTGCCATGTCTCATTTTCGATTAATTGAAAATTAAACCTTTTTCAAAGTATTTCTCTTTTTCAAGCATTGCAGAGCTGGTTACAATTTCAATTTCATCCCCCTGAAAAGACAGAACAAATATTACAACAAATATTATGGTTGAACTAAAATGTGCTGGTTGATAAAATACCTGTATTTATGGAAAATATGTTTTAAAAGGGTATTTTGTTTTTAAATGATATTGTAAATTGGAATGGTAGAGTTATGTCTTTCATGGAGTTATCAGAATTGTATGGGCAGGTCAGCTCAATCCAAGATTACAACCAATTGATTACAGCATTACCCCAAAAATGGAGGAGGCATGTGGCAGCGGAAGGAGATAGGGAACTGGTCTGTCTGCCCAATATAGGATCAAAACTGGTGGAGAATAAAACAAGCATACATTTGAAGGTATACCAGTTTCATTTGAGGATCAGGATGTTGACAGCTGTGCCATACAGATTGTAAAATAGTTGGGAAGATATTTTTATGTACCGATTCTATGGTACAGGGTGTATGAGTTGATATATAAAATGACACACGATTCAAGACTTCGTGCTTTTCAGCAGTGGTGTAAAGTATTTATGTAAAAATACTTTAAAGTACTACTTAAGTAGTTTTTTGGAGTATCTGTACCTTGTTTTACTATTTATATTTTTTGACTTTGACTTTTACTTCACTACATTCCTGAAGAAAATAATTGTCACGCCCTGGCTCTGGGGACTCTTAATTGTTGAGCCAGGGTGTGGATTTTCTATGTTTTGTTTGCTATGGTTTTCGTTCTAGATCGGTTAGATCTATGTTGGCCAGGGTGGTTCCCAATCAGAGGCAGCTGTAGCTCGTTGTCTCTGATTGGGAACCATACTTAGGCAGCCTGTTTTCACTAGTCATGGTGGGATCTTGTTCCGAAAGGTTTGTGTTAACCTAGGACTTCACGTTTCGTTTGTTGTTTTGTTCGTGTGGTGTACTTCAATAAAATATGTACGTTTATCACGCTGCGCCTTGGTCCGCTTCATCTATCGACGATCATGACAATAATGTTATTTTTACTCCATACATTTTGAATGCTTAGCAGGACAGGAAAATGGTCCAACTCACGTACTTATCAAGAGAACATCCCTGGTCATCCCTACTGCCTCTGATCTGGAGGACTCACTAAACACAAATGCTTTGTTTGTAAATTATGTCTGCGTGTTGTAGTGTGCCCCTGGCTATCCGTAAATTTAAAAAACATGAAAATTTTGCCGTCAGGTTTGCTTAATATAAGCAATTTGAAATGATTTATACTTGTACTTTTACTTTTGATACTTAAGTATATTTTTGCAATTAAATTTACTTTTGATACTTAAGTATATTTAAAACCAAATACTTTTAGACTTTTACTCAAGTAGTATTTTACTGGGTGACTTTCACTTTTACTTGAGTCATTTTCTATTAAGGTATCTTTACTTGTACTCAAGTATGACAATTGGGTACTTTTTCCACCACTGCTTTTCAGCTAAAATTATTGTACAGAATTCTTGCTACCAACAACATGTTGAATATTTGGGGCATACAATCATCACAGCTCTGCAGATTTTGTTGTGAGGATACAGAATCAATAGACCATTTGTTTTGGTATTGCCTTCAGGTAGCCTGTTTCTGGTCTCAGGTTCAGCAATGGCTGAAATAGCATTACATTAATCTAAAATTGACCCTAGAAATAACATTGTTGGGAGATCTGGAGAGACCTGGTCAGTCAATTACCAATATACTAATACTCTTAGTAAAAGTATTTATCTTCAACTCGCAATCTGTGGATACTATTTTATTCAATAGATTCCAAATTGTATGTTAAACATCACAGCATAGTTGAAAGATATATGGTGCGTAGAAATCCGAAGAGGGTGGCCAGCAGAGATAGGTGGGATGGGCTGAGGGAAGCTGAGGGTTGGGATGTGGAATTGTAGACAAGTTGGAGTGGAGTTGCTGGGCGGGAGATAGAATGACGGTCAAAGATAAAAGTTTAAAAATAAAACAAAAAAGTAAGTTTGAATGACACTGAGGGGCAACGTTGTTACATCTAATGCCTGTTTGCCTGAGGCTGATGCCACGCAAGTGTTTGTACGCGTTGTGAGAGTTCAGTGACCGGCCGGAGGAAGACGACATGACAGCACCCTCCTCAGGGGATAGGTACTCAGTGTAAAGCCAATTAGTACACAGCTGGGCCCACTAATTGCTTAGTGTCTCCCTCTATAAAGGTGTGCCAGGAGATGAGCTCGGGGCGGGGAGCATACACGAGGACCTATGAGGACGTAGTACTCTCCTACCTCATAGAAAGCTTCTTCTTCTGATGCACCTTGGCTATCGGTTAAGCAAGGCAGGCTATATGTAGAGAGAAGCGTTCCCCCTGTAAATGCTATGTGTAGACGATAGTCTAAAGATGGGTGAAGCCTTTTATTGTTTTGTTTTCCCTGTTTGGCCACGGCCTTTAGGTCAACTGCTTAGTTTATTTGTATTCCTTTTTTTTCGCTGTTGTTTCAACGGTGGACGCTACTCTGTACTGGAATCATTTTGTCAATACAAAGCAAAGGAACCACAACCACTGCCTCCGGTCTGTTCATTTCATGCCTCCCGCCTGTGTTAGGGTGTTTCGGACAAGCTGATCCATCACAACTGGTGGAGAATGATGGCATCTTGAGGCAAGACCACAATCATTCCCCTTTACGGTGGCTATGATTCTTTTTTAAATATTTCGGAAGCCCACTACACCCGCTGATAGGTATGAGCGAAGAGTTGAAACCTCAGCTAACGGTCTGCGCCATCGCCCAACAGGAGACCCTAGACCTCCTCAGGTTCGAACTAGCAGACCGCCTGTCTCCCAGGGATCGTAGGAGGCCCAACGTCAGCGTGCTGATTCCACGTCTGTCGGAGGACGACAATGTGGAGGCCTATCTTCTGCCCTTCGAATGAACGGCGCAGAGAGAGAGATGGCCTCAGGATTACTGGGCGGGCCTCCTGGCTCCCCTGCTCATAGGCAAAGCACAGGCGGCGTACTACGACATTGAGGAAGCGGCTGCCACAGATTACGAACGTCTGAAGGTGGAGATTCAGTTCCGCTATCAGCTTAACCCCAGAGACCGGGCCCAAAGTTTTCATGCCTGGAAGTATGCCGAAGAGGAGTCTCCGAGAGGCCAGCTCTACCAACTTATCCTTCTGGTAAGGGGGTGGCTAGGCCCCTCAAAAACCATGGCCGAAATGTTATAAACCCTGGTCATAGACAAGTGTTTGGGGGAACTACCCATCACCATGCAGAGAATAGTCAGTCAGGCTAATCCAGTTACAGTTGACCACCTAGTCCAGTGCATCGAGTTATACTTGTCTATTTAAAAGCCTTGCTGCCATTAGCAGGTACGAAAAGACCACTCCAGTGGTATGTCCCATGGCTAGCCGGAGGGTCGACAAGGCCAGAACCCAGCCCCATAGGCAAGACTTTTAGTAAGGCCACACCTCAGGGCCATATACAGTGTTTGAAGTGCAACACGTATGGTCATTTGGCTAGATACTGCCCCAGTGTAGACGTCCCTATGCCCACTGAATCCTGAGCCGTGACCGGACGGAATGTCCCGCGCCACAGGTATGTTGGCATGCAGAGCTGGCCCCGGCTTGGCGTGTGCCGGTACGAGTAAGAGGAACGGACTGGGAGGCCTTCCTATATTCGGGAAGCATGGTGTCTCTGGTACGGGAGGAGATCCTGTCCAATGCGCCCCGACTCGAGACGGAAAGAGCGGTAGCCTGCATCCACGAGGACACGAAACGCCACCCCTCAGCCTGAGTCAGCTTCCATACCCCTGCCAGGAAGACCTCCCTAATCATCGGGGATGTTCCCCAAATGAAGGCACTGGTGCTACTGGGGAGGGACTGCCCCCTGTTCAAGCTTCTGTGGAGGAAGGCGGGATGGGAGAGTGGCCCCGATAGAGCACTGAGACCGAACAATCCTAATCGCCGAGCACTGGTGCACTCAGAGCCCACCCGGAGACACACTTGATGGCGCACACCGCATGGGAAAGGACGGGATGAAGCGAAGGAGGTGTGGCAGGGCAACCGGGATTCCTCGTCAGGCCAGGGGGGAGAAGGAGACTCCCCCGATGACCGACTGAGGCACTTGTTCCAGGAGACCACGGAGGAGGACACCTGGAGGGTGTTAGACCTGGTGGGAGCCGGCTCTAACCAGACCCCCGTACTGAGTCCAGTCGATGAGCTCCAGAGGGAGCAGTTATGCCAGGTGTTTCAGGAGTCATCGAGAGAGAGCACCTGGAGGGGGTTTGGCACGGAGTCATCCGACCCCGACCAGGAGCACCCCCTCCCTCGCCCCAACGGAAGAGCTAATGGGCTAATTCAGAACCGCCCAACACCGGGACCCCGACCTTCGCCAGGCTATGCGGAAGATGAAGAGGATAGATGGGAGGAGTATCGGCTTGGGAGGTGAGTTAACCACTCTTTATTACGCCATCAAGTTGGGTCTCTTGTACTGGGTGGCCAAACGTAGAGGGTTAGAACAGGAACTGTTAATAGAGCCCCGTTCATACAGAATGGTTGTGTTACACGTGGCCCATACACATGTACTAGGTGGCCACCTCGCCAGGGAGAAGACCACTGAACGGTTGCTGGGGCGTTTCTATTGGCCGAGGATTACCCAAGATGTTGCTAAGTATTGTAAATCTTGTGACACCTGTCAACGCACTGCTCCTAAGCAAACACACCGTAACCCTCTTATCCCTCTTCCAATTATAGAGACCCCGTTTGAGCGCATAGCCATGGACCTGGTGGGATCCCTGCCGTGTTCGGCATGCGGACATGAGTACATCTTGGTGTTGGTGGACTATGCAACAAAGTTCCCAGAGGCTATTCCCCTGAGGTCGATGGCAACGAAAGCCATAGCGAAAGAACTGTATCTCATGTTCTCCTGAGTGGGACTCCCAGCCACCATCCTGACCGACCAGGGCACGCTGTTCTTGTCCAGACTGATGAAGGACCTGTGTCAGTTATACCGGGTCAAACAAATAAGAACCAGTGTGTACCACCCCCAGACGGATGGGCTGTGTAAACGGCTGAATAATATCATCACGTGAAGAATTGGGATATGTTGTTGCCCCACCTCATGTTCGCGCTCCGGGAGGTCTGGGGCTGTTTTTCATGGTTTGGGCTAGGCCCCTTAGTTCCAGTGAAGGGAATTCTTAACGCTACAGGATACAATGAAATTCTAGACGATTCTGTGCTTCCAACTTTGTGGCAACAGTTGGAGATGGCCATTTCCTGTTTCAGCATGACAATGCCCCCGTGCACAAAGCGAGAACATGACTGGCCTGCACAGAGCCCTGACCTCAACCCCATCGAACACCTTTGGGATTAATTGGAATGCAGACTGTGAGCCAGGCCTTATTGTCCAACATCAGTCCCGACCTCACTAATGCTCTTGTGGCTGAATGGAAGCAAGTCCCGACAGCAATGTTGCAACATCTAGTGGAAAGCCTTCCCAGAAGAGTGGAGGTTGTTATAGCAGCAAAGGGGGGACCAACTCCATATTAATGCCCATGATTTTGGAATGAGATGTTCGACGAGCAGGTGTCCAAATACTTTTGGTCATGTAGTGTGTATATAAACTTTGTTTTTACAGCTTTTTCTTTTGTTGTTACATGTACATTCTACAAACTTTTTACATGCCTTTTTTTTTTTTTACATATATATATCTAGTTAGATAGTACTTATACATTATATACAAATAAAATATTACTGAAATGGTACAACGATAAGTTACATCTCATCCAGAGTGATACATTGCCAATGCTTTAACTGACTAAAGTATTCGATAAAGACAATTTACCAGTATATACCCAGAATTTACTGCAAAGGAAGTCAAAACATGACACAAAAAAGTCATAATTTGTGCTCAAGGATCTCAGAGAGATGCATGTGATGATGACCCTCTCCTTCCCTATACCCTAATAAGCAGTTGTTGATGGTCTCCTCCTTCATCTTTCACTGGCCAGCTCTCTTCCTCACGTCCCACTGCCGCCGTTGAAAACAACATAAACAATGAGATCACTCCCTTTGACAGATTAACCAATGAGATCACTCCCCTTGAGATATTAAAATGGATCACTTCCTGTCTTCTGATGATGGGCCTTTGCTTGGGGAAGAAACTTCCCCACAGATCTAGTATCAGTTTACCCTCTCTGAATCCTAACCTTAACCATAAGAGGGAGAACTTCCAAACTGATCGTAGATCAGTCTTAGATCTTTCTTGTGGCAACTTCCTCCTACTCCTCCCAACCCTGAAAGAGATGAAAAAAGGTTTAAAAAAAATACAAATAAAGAAGACAAACTCTTTGAACTAACTAACTGATAACAAAAACATGTACACTAGCATTTCTAGTATGTCTCTATCAGTCTGTGAAAGCATGATAGATGGGAGGAGAGCTCGATATGAGAGGGATTAGAACATGGAACGTGGAACGTCTTCTAAAGAAATGTGTTGCTGGACATGGAACAGCTGTTGGTCTTGTTAGTGTGCGTGTGTGTGCTTGTGCGTGTGTGTGTGTTAGAGTGGGCGAGTTTGTCAAGGCTTCGCCTCGTTATCAGAGGAGGCAGGATGTAGTGGTTCGGAGGCCGGGAGAACACTCAACCAGACACTAACCGCCTGGGATGATTGGAGAGGGGGAGGAGGAGAGAGAAAGACAGCGAGAGAGCAAGAGAGAGAGAGAGAGAGAGAGAGAGAGAGAGAGAGAGAGAGAGAGAGACTTTCTTTGGCAATGTTAACACAAGTTTCCCATGCCAATAAAGCCCTTAAATTGAATTGAGAGAGAGAGGGAGAGAAAGAGAAAGAGAGAGAGAAACACTAACCTCCTAGGATGAGAGAGGGGGATGGATGAGGGGGGAGGAGAGGAGGGAGGGAGAGAAAGGGAGAGGGGGTTAGAGGGATAAAGGGCAGGGGGCAGGGGAGGAGGGTTGGGAGAGAGCGAGAGAGAGGCCAGAGGAGAGGTGGACGAGCAGAGATAGAGGGCGATTGAGATGGGGGGAGCAAAAGGGAGAGAAAGGGCAGGGCAGCAGAAAAGAAAGAAAGTCAGAGAGATAGAGGGGCCTGGAGTAGAACTCATGTCAGTGTGCTGGTCTGGAATTACCTCTGAGTCCATCTGTCAAACTGACTGATGTATGAACGCTCTGCGGCACCCAACACACACACAACCACGGGGAGGAGGGTTGGCACACACGACAACACCTTTTCCCCCTCAGGAGACTGAAAAGATTTGGCATGGGTCCCCACATCCTCAAAAGGTTCTACAGCTGCACCATCGAGAGCATCCTGACTGGTTGCATCACCGCCTGGTATGGCAACTGCTCGGCATTCGACCGTAAGGCGCTACAGAGGGTAGTTCGTAAGGCCCAGTACATCACTGGGGCCAAGCTTCCTGCCATCCAGGACCTACAGTACCGGTCAAAAGTTTGGACACACCTACTCATTCAAGGGTTTTTCTTAATTTTTACTATTTTCTCTTGGCATTCTCTCAACCAGCTTCATGAGGAATGCTTTTCCAACAGTCTTGAAGGAGTTCCCACATATGCTGAGCACTTGTTGGCTGCTTTTCTCATCCAATCCTGCTCTTTTTCTATCTGGACTGTGTTGTCCATCTCATCAGATCCCTCCATCTCTCTCTCTCTCCCTCTTCATCAGATGAGTCTTAAGATGTCTTTTAAAAAATAGGGTGAGAAACTTATTATAAATGTGTGTAGTGTCTAAGTGTGTACATTATTCGAGGTGGCACAGTGAGATGACTAATGCTGAGTAATATAGACTGTTAATGTGGTTGGAAAGTCTCAAGAAGCCCTTTGGCACATCAGAGACGAGAAAAAGTAATTCAAACATTTACACACACGCACACGTTGGCCGTGTCCGAAATATGTCTATTACTTACTAAAACTACATGCTGTGTAATAATCGTACTACCTGCTATTTAGAATGTTCTATTTAGTGAAAACGAATGCAGTAAGCAAAAAATATCAACATACTAGGCTCACCTCACAGGAGGCTGCTGAGGGGAGAACGGCTCGTAATAATGGCCGGAATGGAGCAAACAGAATGGCATCAAACACCTGGAAAGAATGTGTTTGATGTATTTGACACCATTCTACTGATTCCGCACCAGTCATTACCACAAGCCTGTTCTCCCCAATTAAGGTGCCACCAACCTCCTATGGCTCACCTTAGTTTTGCGTTGCCATACAGTACCAGTCAAAAGATTGGACACACCTACTCATTCAAGGGTTTTTCTTTATTTTTACTATTTTCTACATTGTAGATAACACATATGGAATCATGTAGTAACCAAAAAAGTGTTAAACAACTCTAAATAGATTTTAGATTTTAGATTCTTCAAAGTAGCCACCCTTTGCCTTGATTACAGCTTTGCACACTCTTGGCATTCTCTCAACCAGCTTCATGAGGAATGCTTTTCCAACAGTCTTGAAGGAGTTCCCACATATGCTGAGCACTTGTTGGCTGCTTTTCCTTCACTCTGCGGTCCAACTCATCGCAAACCATCTCAATTGGGTTGAGGTCGGGTGATTGTGGAGGCCAGGTCATCTGATGCAGCACTCCATCACTCCCCTTCTTGGTCAAATAGCCCTTACACAGGCTGGAGGTGTGTTGGGTCTTAGTACAATACTCAAAACAGATCATCAAAAAGGAAGTTTTTTCAAAACGTTTCAATTGACTAAGAAGAACACAGAAAATCACACAGTAACTTTATCACTGTCACGATCGTTTAAAGACTGGTTGAACCAAGGCGCAGCATGATAAGCGTACATGTTTATTTAAGTACTGAACACACGACAAAACAACAAAACAAACGATACGTGAAGTCTCAAGGTACACACTACAAACCTATACAGAACAAGATCCCACAACTAACTGGTGCCAACAAGCTGCCTAAGTATGGTCCCCAATCAGAGACAACGAGCTACAGCTGCCTCTGATTGGGAACCACCCTGGCCAACATAGATCTAAACGATCTAGAAACTAAACATAGAAAACATAACATAGAAACTACACACCTGGCTCAACATTAAAGAGTCCCCAGAGCCAGGGCGTGACAGTACCCCCCCCCAAAGGTGCGGAATCCGACCTCGCAACCTAAACATAACAGGGTAGGGGCCGGGTGGGCATTCCGCCTCGTAGGCGGATCCGGCTCCGGGCGTGACCACCACCTTCTCTCCACCTCCCTGTTGCACCCCTGGTCTGGTCTGGACCTCGGCGCGCTGCTTCCCCTCTCCTTCCTCCCACGAAGTACCAAGCCCTGTCTGGACCCTGGTGTGGGAGACCCCGAACCTGGAGAGGGGCTGACGTCTGGGTCTGGACTGGCACCGTTGACTGGAGCTGGACCCGACGACGGTGGATTGAACTGCACAGGCTCCGGACTGGAGCCGCTGACCGGAGCTGGACTGGATCCCGGTGGAGCGGATTACTCTGGCTCCGGAGTGGATCCGCTGACTGGAGTTGGACCGGACCCCGGTGGAGCGGATTGCTCTGGCTCCGGAGTGGAGCAGCTGACCGGTGCCGGACCAGGCACCGGTGGAACAGGCACGGGCCGTTCCGGACTGGACACACGCACCACTGGCTTGGTGCGGGGAGCAGGAACGGGCCGGACCGGGCTGACGACGCGCAGCACTGGCTTGGTGCGGGGAGCAGGTACGGGCCGGAATGGCCTGACGACGCGCACCACTGGCTTGGTGCGGGGAGCAGGAACGGGCCGGACTGGCCTGACGACGCGCACCACTGCCTTGGTGCGGGGAGCAGGTACGGGCCGTACCGGACTGGCAACGCGCACCACTGGCTTGGTGCGAGGGGCAGGAACAGGCCGGACCGGGCTGGCGACGCGCACCACTGGCTTGGTGCGAGGGACAGGAACAGGCCGGACCGGGCTGGCGACGCGCACCACTGGCTTGGTGCGGGGAGCAGGAACGGGCCGGGCCGGACTGGGAACACGCACCACTGGCTTGGTGTGGGGAGCAGGAACGGGCCGTACTGGACTGTGGAGGCGGACTGGAGGTCTGGAACGAAGAGCTGACACAACCCGTCCTGGCTGGCTGCCTACCTCCACACAATATGTGTGAGGCATTAGCACAGGACGTACGGGGCTGTGCACACGTACTGGCGATACAGTACGTAGCACCGGCACAGGATATACGGGACCGAGGAGGCGTACTGGAGACCACGAGCGTTGAGCCAGCACAACCCGTCCTGGCTGAATGCCCAACTTCGCACGACACGTGCGTGGTGCTAGCACAGGACGTACAGGACTGTGCCGGAACACTCGCGGCACAGTACGTAGCTCCGCATAACACGGAGCCTGCCCAGTCACACGCTTCCTAGCATGAGTACGGGGAGTTGGCTCTGCTCTAACACTAGGCTCCGCCAACCACCCTTTTAGGCCCCCCCAAAAAAATTATTGGGGCTGTCTCTCGGGCTTCCTCCTCGGCCGGCACCTTCTGCGTTGCCGCTGCTCCTCTCTATAGCGCGCCTCCACTGTCTCCTCCCAAGGACGGCGATCCATTCCGGCCTGAATCTCCTCCCAAGTCCAGGATCCCTTCCCGTCCAGGATCTCCTCCCAGGTCCAGGCTGTCTGCTCCTGGACACGCTGCTTGGTTCTTAGTTGGTGGGTGTGTTATTCTGTCACGATCGTTTAAAGACTGATTGAACCAAGGCGCAGCGTGATAAGCGTACATGTTTATTTAAGTACTGAACACACGACAAAACAAAAAAACAAACAATACGTGAAGGCTCAAGGTACACACTACAAACCTATACAGAACAAGATCCCACAACTAACTGGTGCCAATAAGCTGCCTAAGTATGGGCCCCAATCAGAGACAACGAGCTACAGCTGCCTCTGATTGGGAACCACCCTGGCCAACATAGATCTAAACGATCTAGAAACTAAACATAGAAAACATAACATAGAAACTACACACCTGGCTCAACATTAAAGAGTCCCCAGAGCCAGGGCGTGACAATCACCAAAACCTAATCAGTGTTTTATCTAGAAATACCTTTCATATAAAGTCATTGCCTTTCACAATGCAATGCTCACAATACTTTTCATATGATTCTCTTCTCATTTGTTTAAATACATCACTTAATCCAACTGCTCTAAATGCTTAATCACTTAACCGTTTGGTAAACCTATAGATTTTAAATTGGTTTGTCTACTATATATGGATTTGGAGAACTACAGAAATAAAATGTGTGTTTGTAAAGTATAATAATCTAAATTACATGTATGATACATGATAACCATTCATAATAACTACTCATTATTGCTAATTGATTTCACATAGTAGTAACCACAATTGGTCACCAAATAAAAGGCGGTGCGTTTTCTTGCAATTTCTTTCAACATGGAGCAGGATAGACAGCAAGGGAGAGGAATAAATCAAAGAGCTTGTGGACAAGGGGCCCGTCAGAGAGGTCAAAGAGGTGGGCATGGGCCCCATCAAAGAGTTCAAAGAGGTGGGCATGGGCCCCGTCAGAGGTCAAAGAGGTGGGCATGGGCCCCGTCAAAGAGGTGGACATCAGAGACGGGGAGGCAGACAGCAGCGAACTGTTATGTCTAATGAAATCCGCGCCATCGTTGTTGACCATGTGGTAAACAGAAGTATTACCATGGCAGAGGCTGCCAGATTAGTTCACCCCAATCTGAAAATATAAACAGTCAATTCAATCATGAGAACATTTCGCCAAGAAAACCGGTAACTCTGCAGGACATGCACTATGCTTCACCATTACATTTACAGTAAATTACATATTGCAATGCATGTGGCCGTGTGCTGACCAACCAACAGGAGTGGGCAGTGGTGGAAATGGTGAGGGCCAGGAATTACATACAGCTGTCCGAAATAAAGCAAGCCATTGTAGAGAACGATGACGTCTTTGCCAATGTGGCATCCATCAGCCCACCAACAATCGCCTGTCTTTTGAAGACGCACCAGATATCTATGAAACACATTTACCTGGTGCCTTTAGAGAGAAACAACGACTGGGTGAAACAACTGCGGGCCAAGTATGTTCAGGTACAGCACTATATACTGTATTACTGTTGCTATGTGATGCACATGCTACTTCACAATATCATATTGGAACTATACTGTAAAAAGAAATAACCCAAATATATTTTTAGAGGGTTATGGTTCTTGATATTGTTGTGAACCATCACAAGTATATCTTTGTGAGTGAAGCAGGCTTCAAACTGGCCAAAACTCGGCGCCATGGGCGGCGCCTCATCGGCCAACAGGCGACCGTCCAAGTGCCTGGACAACGTGGGGGAAACATCTCCATGTGCGCTGTTATCTCTGAAGATGGTGTGGTAGGATTGAGGCCATTACTTGGAGACTACAATGCTGCACACCTCATTGTGTTTCTCAGTGAAATTGAGCAGGCCTGTCAAGGTGAAGTTGTCTGCTATGTCATTGTGTAGGACAATGTCAGGTTCCACCATGCAGAGTTGGTTCAAGCATGGTTTCGGGCCCATCCCCGATTCATGACCCTATACCTGCCCCCATACTCGCCTTTCCTCAACCCTATTGAATAATTTATTTTACGCATGTAGGTGGAAGGTGTACGATCACCATCCCCATGAGCGTGCCACCCTCCTTCTGGCCAAGGATGAGTCATGTGACGACATCAATGCAGACCAATGTCAAGCTTGGATTTGCCATGCCAAGATGTTTTTCCCACGGTGCATGAACAATAAGGACATTCACTGTGATGTGGATGAGAATTTATGGCCAAATGCTCAAGACAGGCTTGATGCAAATTAATGCATGCTAAACGTTATGTTTTATTTCCATTCCTTTAATTTGTTTCATTTAATTTCTTACATTTGATTACAGACAGTACACAGATGTTACAATTATATCTGAAAAATAAGAAGTTTTTTTTGCATGAATGATTAATTGATCACACCTTCGATTACACATAGATAATATGAAAATTATAGATTTTCTGTCAATTTTGTTGGGTAATGTAAGTGTATTGCCTAATGTGAAAACTGTGTAATCTACTGTAATTTACAGTACTGTAGCATATTACTTTCATCACTTCTAAGGGCGATTTGAAACACGTATCTTGCATTGTTTGCTATTGGATTAACTGGTAGTTAAAATGACTAAATTGAAAAGATATCATTATGTTGTGTTTTGGTGATTAAATCAATGTTTTCATTACATTTCAATATAAACATATTTTGAATCAAGGGTTGTGTGGTGAGAGATGTTTACAATACAAATGAATGCACAATGACAGGTTTTGAATGAAAGACTGGCTGCGTTACAAGTGTGACTAGTTTGGAGTTTTGTATTAAGAGTTGTGAAAATGTACCACATACTTGTGAAAATAGTACCAAAGTGATAAAGCAAAACTGTAACTGGACTGGTTTGCTTCCTTATCTACTGTGTGAATTGAGTCTGATCACTGAGCACGGTCTGTTTGATGATAAATATCAAGAAATGTGGACATATTTGCTTCTTTGGGCTTATCTACAAATGTGTGTTTGCTGAGCAATCATTTGTAGTTCAGAGACTAGCTGACCTTGTTTAACTGGATGTAGGCCGTTCCTCTGTGTGATGTGTGTGTGTGTGTGTGTGTGTGTGTGTGTGTGCGTTTCATCAGTTGACCGATTTATCTGATACCACAATATCACAGATGCTGTCAGTATTTGCACAGGTCTATGATCAGCTCAGCCTCCTAAACCCTTACCTTAACCATACACGGACCACCACAAAACTGAACCTAGATCAATGTTTTGGGGCAGTATGAGCAGACTGCTGACAAGTAAAGGGGACTGATCATTTGAGGTGAAGTATTTCTATTTTGGGCCTCGGAACCTCAACCCATCCCTCGCCCCTACTTACTTACAGAGAGTACACACGCATGCACACACACACCACGCTCATACACACACCACATACAGTATAATGTGTTTCACAGTATGCCTTCAACTCCCTATAGAAGACAGATTTATCTGTCCTGTGTCTGCGTGTGCAAGGCACCACACTGTATATGTTTGTGTTTTTATGGACAAGTAATTTGCACATTCTCCCAAGACTTTGACAATGAGAGTGAGAAAATAAGTGCCTGCTGAAAAACATGATTGTGACGAGGTGTGAATGAAGGAGTCAGGCGCAGGAGGTAAAATACCGAAGTCCAGAGTTTATTTGTTTACATAAATCAAACGCCCCAAGCGTCAAACAAAACTATTCCAAGGGAAAACATCCACCTTGGCATAAACACAGTGAATAGTAGCTCAACCGAGCTACACGCTCTCACAACAAATAATCACTCACAAAGACAAGGGGAACAGAGGGAACACTTATACACATGCAAATTAGGGAAATGAGCACCAGGTGTGTGTGATTGACAAGACATGACAAGTGGAGTGGTGAGAATGGGATTGGCAGTAGCTAGTACTCCGGTGACGACGAACACCGATGCCTGCCTGAACCAGGAGGGGGGGCAGCCTCGGTGGAAGTTGTGACAGTACCCCCACCCCTGACGCGCGGCTCCAGCAGTGCGCCGACCCCGGCCAGGAGGACGCGGAGCATGGCGAGTCGGAGGGTGACGGTGGAAATCCCTCAACAGGGAGGGATCGAGGATGTCCCGCCTTGGGACCCTCCTCCGGACCGTACCCCTCCCACTCCACGAGATACTGAAGGCTCCCCACCCGACGCCTTGAATCCAGGATGGAACAGACCGAGTACACCGGGGCCCCCTCAATGTCCAGAGGAGGTGGAGGAACCTCCCGTACCTCAGACTCCTGGAGCGGACCAGCTACCACCGGCCTGAGGAGAGACACATAAAACGAGGGGGTAATACAGTAATCAGGGGGGAGTAACAACCTGTATGTCACCTCGTTTATTCTCCTCAGGACTTTAAACGGCCCCACAAACCGCGGGCTCAGCTTCCGGCAGGGCAGGCGGAGGGGCAGATTCCGGGGGCTCCCTGTGGTGGCGGTCAGCATTGGCCTTCTGACGACACACTGCGCGCTGGAGGCGAACGTGGGCAGCGTCCCAAGTCTCTTCCGCGTGCCAAAACCAGTCATCCACTGCAGGAGCCTCGGTCTGGCTCTGGTGCCACGGTGCCAGGACCGGTTGGTAACCCAAAACACATTGGAAGGGTGTTAGGTTAGTGGAGGAGTGGCGGAGAGAGTTCTGAGCATATTCTTCCCATGGCAGGAACACCGACCACTCCCCCGGCCAGTCCTGACAGTAGGTCCTCAGGAACCTACCCACATCTTGATTCACCCTTTCCACCTGCCTATTACTCTCGAGGTGAAATCCAGAGGTCAGGCTGACCAAGACCCCCAGACGTTCCATGAACGCCTTCCAGACTCTAGACATGAACTGGGGACCTCGGTCATACACTATATCCTATGGTACCCCGTAGTGCCGGAAGACGTGAGTAAACAGAGCCTCCGCAGTTGGTAGGGCCGTTGGGAGACCGGGCAGAGGAAGGAGGTGGCAGGACTTTGAAAAGCGGTCCACAGCGACCAGGATAGTGGTGTTACCTTGGGAGGGGGGAAGATCAGTGAGAAAATCAATACTCAGGTGAGACCATGGTCATTGTGGAACTGGTAAAGGTTGTAGCTTACCCACTGGGAGGTGCCTAGGTGCCTTACTCTGGGCGCACACTGAGCATGAGGAAACATACACCCTCACGTCCTTAGCCAAGGTAGGCCACCAGTACTTCTCAGTCAGGCAGCACATTGTACGAACGATACCTGGATGACCAGAGGAGGGTGACGTGTGTGCCCAGTAGATCAGACGATCACGGATAAGCGCAGGCACGTACTGCAGCCCAGCTGGACACTACGGTGGAGATGGATCTGTGCGTAATGCCTGCGCTATATGTGCGTCCATCGCCCATACTACCGGCGCCACAATGCATGAGGCCGGGAGTATGGAGGTGTTGTCTCTGGGCCTCTCCTCTATGTCATACAGCCGAGACAGTGCGTCTGCCTTCACGTTCTTCGTACCCGGAATGTATGAGAGTGTGAAATCAAACCGGGTGAAGAAGAGGGCCCACCTGGCCTGGCAAGGATTCAGCCTTCTCGCTGCCCGAATGTACTCCAGGTTACGGTGGTCTGTCCAGACGAGGAAAGGGTGTTTCGCCCCTTCGAGCCAATGTCTCCACACCGTCAAAGCTCGGACAACAGCCAGCAGCTCCCGATCACCAACGCCGTAGTTCTGCTCCGCCGAGCTGAGCTTCTTCGAAAAGAAGGCACAGGGGCGGAGCTTGGGTGGCGTGCCCGAGCGTTGGCATAAGACAGCTCCTATCCCTACCTCGGACGCATCCACCTCCACTACGAACGGTAGTGATGGATTGGGGTAAGCCAGTACCGGGGCTGAGGTGAACAGACCCGGCAATCTACTGAAGGCCAAATCAGCCTCAGCAGACCAGCGGAGCCGGGACGGCCCACCCTTCAACAAGGAGGTAATGGGAGCTGCGACCTTGCCAAAGCCCCGAATAAACCTTCAATAGTAGTTGGCAAAGCCAAGGAAGCGCTGCACCTCCTTTACCGTGGTTGTAGTCGGCCAATTACACACGGCTGCAATGCGGTCTCCCTCCATCTCCACACCTGTGGTATTAATGCGATATCCAAGAAAGGAGATTGACTGCTGGAAAAATTCACACTTCTCTGCCTTGGCATAAAGATAATTTTCCAGCAGTCGGACCAGTACCTTGCGAACCAGGGACACATGCTCGGCGTGCGTAGCGGAATACACCAGGATGTCATCGATGTAGACCACCACACCGTGACCAAGCATGTCCCGAAACACCTCGTTCACAAAGGACTGGAAAACGGATGGAGCATTCATCAAACCGTAGGGCATCACCAGGTATTCATAATGCCCCGAGGTTGTGCTGAATGCTGTTTTCCTCTCATCCCCTTTCCGAATACGCACTAGGTTGTAGGCACTCCTGAGGTCTAATTTGGTGAAAAGGCGGGCCCAATGCATTGACTCAATCACTGAAGGAATGAGGGGAAGAGGATAACTAAATACACCAAAGCTCGGCGGAGCAGAACTACGGCGTTGGTGATCGGGAGCTGCTGGCTGTTGTCCGAGCTTTGACGGTGTGGAGACATTGGCTCGAAGGGGCGAAACACCCTTTCCTCGTCTGGACAGACCACCGTAACCTGCGTAATCATGGTGACTGGTACCGTAACTTCCTTAACCAACCCGAACCCTAATGGTCGACTATCTAGTGCTCTGATGGGGAGTGGAATGGTTAGGGGAACCAATTAAATGCCTTGACGGCATGCAAATGCCCTGTCCATAAAATTCCCAGCTGCGCCTGAATCGACTAGCGCCTTACAATGGGAACCTACCAAGTGATCAGGAAAGGAGATATATAAAGTACAGTGCGCCGCAAAGGACTCTGAACACGTTTGGGTGTTCGTTACCTGGGGTGATGCGTGAGTACCCTGTCCGAAGTGGGAACGGGGAGATCCCTACCAGGACGTCCTCTGGCTGCTAGCAGGTTGTCCTGCCGGATGGCCATGTCCACCAGTTGGGAGAACGATAGCATGGCATCCCGGCAGGCTAACTCCCGTCGGACGTCCTCCCTTAGGTGGCAATGGAAATAGTCGATTAGGTCCCGCTCTTTCCACCCGGAACCCCGCTGCCAGTGTCCGGAACACCAGCGCGTAGTCCTGAGCGGTCCTCGTCCCCTGCCTCAGATGAACCAGTCGTTCACCCGCCTCTCGACCCTCAGGCAGGTGATTAAAAACGTCACGAAAGAGGCGAGAAAACTCCCCGTAGTCCTCCAACGCGGTACTTCCCTCGTTCCACACCGCGTTGGCCCACTCCAGGGCTCTCCCACAAAGGTAGGAAACGAGGACTGATACCTTCTCCCACTCCCGGGGCTACGGCTTGATGCTGGAGAAATACAACTCCAGTTGGAGTAGGAATCCCTTACATCGCGCTGCCGTCCCACCAAACGCCAGTGGCCTGGATATCTGGATCCCTCACGGGGCTGGGGTGTAGGTGGCTGGATCCGGTTGACCAGCTGGTCTCGATAGATCGGATCCTCTCCTCTCCAGGCGTTCTACCAGCTGAAGAACCCGATCCATCGCTTCCCCCAAGCTGGCCAACATCGAAGAATGCTCCTGGACCCTTGCCACAACTCCAGGCATGCGGTCTTCTCCTGCTGACTCCATATCAGATCGGGTGAGTGATTCTGTGACGAGGTGTGAATGAAGAAGTCAGGCGCAGGAGGTAAAATACAGAAGTCCAGAGTTTATTTGTTTACATAAATCAAATGCCCCAAGCGCATTTAATTGGTTCCCCTAACCATTCCACTCCCCATCAGAGCACTAGATAGTCGACCATTAGGGTTCGGGTTGGTTAAGGAAGTTACGGTACCAGTCACCATGATTACGCAGGAGACGCATGTTGAGCAGATCACCTTTATGATTATTGAGTCTCCTGCTTACCCTGTAGTCTTGGGTATCGCGTGGTTAGCCCTTCACAACCCCAATTTCTCATAGCCGCAGAGGGTTCTTACGGGGCTATGACAATCAAATTTATACACATACTAATTAGGGGAATGAGCAAGTGGAGTGATGAGAATGGGATCGGCAGTAGCTGGTACTCCGGTGACGACGAACGCCGAAGCCTGCCCGAACCAGGAGGGGGGGCAGCCTCAGCGGAAGTCGTGACAATGATAGATAGCCAACCGCCAGTCTCTTTAATTGATAGCGATTAGAAACCATGATTTTTGTAATTTTGGTCAAATTAGTGGCGAGACACTGACCTGCTTCTAAATCAATCTGTTTATTTAAAGGGGCAATCTGGGATTGCTACATCCATTTTTAGACTTTTGAATGAATTATATATAGCCATTGTTGTTTTTTCAATCCCAGATTGCCCCTTTAAATTGTCTTCCAGAGAACTCAGCAACACTCTACTCTACAATAGCTCTGTGTAGTATGACTGTGTTGTCAGGGGATAACTGCATTCCAAATGGCACCCTATTCCCTTTATAGCGCACAACTTTTGACCAGAGTCTTATGGGGCCTGGTCAAAAGAAGTGCACTATATTGGGAATAGGGTGGCATTTGGGATGCCATGACAGATTTGGTTGTGAGTGCCAAAATGAGTTAGGGAATAGGGATGGTCTGTCGGTTGCCACCACAAACAAATAGAAAGAGTCAATGGATGTGTCTCAAATGGGACCCTATTCCCTTTAGAGTGCACAACTTTTGACCAGGGGACATACATGTAGGCCACTGGTCAGGGCCCATAGGGCTCTGGTCAAAAGTAGTGCACTATATAGGGAGAAGAGTGCCATTTAGGACGCAAGCAATGTGTTTTAAGCACTCATACGAGGACCTTGTTTGGTTTTGACAAAAGTCCTATCAGGGCAGCAGGTAGCGTGGCGGTCAGTGCGTCGACAAGGTGAAAAATCTGTCGATGTACCCTTGAGCAAGGCACTTAAGCCTAATTTGCTCCAGGGCCGCTGAACTACTGTGTCTGACCCTGTAAAACAACACATTTCACTGCACCTATCTTGTGTATGTGACAATAAAACATATTTAATCTGATATATCTGTCAGCTATGGAAACTCAGATGTACAGGCTTCAGTGATTGTCTATCCACATATAGGCATATTAAAGGCTTCACTGGACATCCGAAGCATTAACATAATAGCCAAAATGGTTGAGGGAGAGAGAGATATTACACTTGCCACCCAAAAAGGATGACTGAGTGTTTATTTGCAATTTCTGTAAATTAAATGATACTTAAAATTCAATTCACACATATTGCATGCAATTGATTTTAGCATTTTATTACACATTCTGCAGAAAGAAGCCTTTTGAAATATCAGTGATGTCATTTGCTATTTTGCAGCTGAGGCCAATGTCATATTTTCTTTCCTTAGAGAGTGTTTTGTAATCACCAACTCCAACTGACCCTATCCTCTCCCCCGCCCTCTCTCTCTCTCTCTCTCTCTCTCTTGCTCTCTTTCCATCTCAAAGTAAAACAAACAGAGAGAGGAAGAAGAAAAGAAAGAGGGAGGGGCACTTGTTTACCCGTTCATCCTCTCCAAAATGTTTTCCTTGAGGGGAAGAATAGACGCTAAATAGATCCTTCTTTGACATAGAAACTTCCTCAGAAGTCCTAGTACTGAAACATCACTACAACCATTCATACAAAACAAACTTAGTTTTAATGGGTTTTCTTGAGCCTGTAGGCTATTCTGAATGCAATCTGCAGTTCAAACAATAACAAAGAGGGCACCCCACCACTGTTTAGGTAAAAGGCTGAGGTATGGGGCAGGAGAAATGTAACCACTCTAGAATTCATAGACAGAGCTATGGATGCAAGGACTGACCATCCATGATATCAAAATGATAGTTTTAACCATGTTTTGAGGCTATACAGTGTTTGTTTACAATTGTGTTGTTTACCAACAATAAGTAAAACAAGCTTATATTTTGAGTTTGGATGGGGTACGACAGTTGAACTAAGCTCATGAGGCATGTATAAGTTATATTCTTCAATAACCAATGGGTATGTATGTATCATTAATTTATATATATATATATATATATATTATATATTAATTTAAAAGTCCAAAAAATGGATGGACAAAGCGCAGATTGCCCCTTTAAACTCAAAGTCTTGGAAGTGTGGCCTTGCTCATCAAAATCATTACAATAAACCCACATTACAATAAAACAATATCCTCTAAAATAATACTCTCTGATCTACAATCTTTGAGGTCCAGATTGTTATTGCCATTATTATTATTATTATTATTGTTCAATCATCAGCTTCCCTAAGAAGAGAGCCAGACTGTTGTGGACAGCATCAGACAAGACTCAGGGAACACTGGGCGATGATGTCTCAATATGGTCTTACTAGGAGATAGCCAGTCTTTGGGAACCACCCATCACTGACAGTAAGTGGCTCACTATCTGTCCCAAATGGCACCCTATTCCCTATATAGTGCACTACTTTTGACCAGGGCCAATAGGGAAAACCCATAGGGCTCTGGTCAGAAGTAGTACACTATATAGGGAATAGGGTGCAATTTGGGATGCATGCTCAATCTTGTCTGCTTCCAAAATAGCTCCCTGTTCTCTATGTAGGGAACAACCTTTGACCAGGGCTCGTTTGACCAGTATTGCACTATAGGGAAAAAGGTGCCAATTGGGATGCAGCCTGGATGTATTTCGAAGGTGGTCTCCCCATGCTTGAACTTGTAGTATTCTAAAAGGACTGTCATGGTATTCCAAACCTGGCCCCACATCTAAGAGTTCATGATTCGATACCACACGTGGACATTCAACACCCTAATTCGCTACAATGATAATGTAATGGGTGTGGGGCTAAGCTGGGCTGAGCTCTGCATGGGGCCATGAGAGAAGTCAGTCTCTTTGAGTCCCAAATGGCACCCTATTCCCTACATACACAAATAAAATAAAACAAAATGTTATTTGTCAAAAGCGCCGAATACAACGGATGTAGACTTTACCGTGAAATGCTTGCTTACGAGGCCTTCCCAACGATGCAGATAAAGAATAAAAATAGTAACACTCTTAGAAAAAAATTTGCTGTCAAAATGGTTCTACCTGAAACAAAAAAGGGGTTTTACCTGGAACCAAAAAGGGGTTTTACCTGGAACCAAAAAGGGTTATCCTATGGGGACAGTCGAAGAACCCATTTAGAACCCTTTTTTCTAAGAGTGTAGTGCACTACTTTTGACCTTAGTCCTATGGGCCCTGGTCAAAAGTTCTGCACTATATATGTAGGGAATAGGGTGCCATTTGGGATGCACAACCTTGGCAGTGAGTCACCCCACTAACATCTGGAGACCTGTTAGTATTGGCAGACTACTGCTGTTACTAATGTCAGGGGAAGGAGAGAGAGAGAGAGAGAGAGAGAGAGAGAGAGAGAGAGAGAGAGAGAGAGAGAGAGAGAGAGAGAGAGAGAGAGAGAGAGAGAGAGAGAGAGGGGGAGTGAGAGTGAGAGTGAGAGAGAAAGAGACAGAGAGAGAGAGAAAGAGAGAGAGAGAGAGAGAGAGAGAGAGAGAGAGAGAGAGAGAGAGAGAGAGAGCATGTCACCTCTGTCATCCTTAATAAGGACATGGATACAACCTCTCGAATGTTAGGAGAGAGTGAGTGAGGGGTGGGACAAAGAAAGAGAGAGGGGAATAAGGGAACAGATGAGACAGATCAAGCCCAAAACAATGACGTTTACTCACTTAAATCTTGCTGTTTGTTCCCAACACCAAATAGTACAAGCTAGCTTATCACACTGAATTAGTTGAGTAAGTCTGGGTGAATAAGGGAAAGCGCCTGCAGAATCGGAATCTGTTTTCAATCATTCCATTATAGAGTTCCAGAATTAAACTCTATGCTCCACATGGGAACTCCATGGTAGAACTGTTACCCAATGAGAATGAACCACTGAAGTTGCTATCTTGTGCTGCCCTCTAGCCTCAAGAAGAATAACTTACAATCTGGATGCTGTATGTAGAAGTTTCCCATAGATAGGAGCAGGTCTAGGATCAGCTTACTCCCAAATCTTAAGGTTTAAATTACAAGGTAAAACACAACACTGACCTTAGATCAGTGTTTAAGGGCATCCTAGTGTCTTACAATGTTTTGTAGCCTATTTTTGCTATAGGGACTGATACACACACACCAATCCATTATGGCTAGAAGATACACTACATGACCAAACGTTTGTGGACACCTGCTCGTTCCAAAATCTCATTCCAAAATCATAGGCATTAATATGGAGTTGGTCCCTCCTTTGCTGCTGCTTTAACAGCCTCCACTCTTCTGGGAACGCTTTCCATTAGATGTTGGAACATTGCTGCGGGGACTTTCTTCCATTCAGCCACAAGAGCATTAGTGAGGTCGGGCACAGATGTTGGGCGATTAGGCCTGGCTCACCGTCGGCGTTCCAATTCTTCACAAAGGTTTTCAATGGGGTTGAGGTCAGAGCTCTGCGCAGGCCAGTAAAGTTCTTCCACACCGATCTTGACAAACCATTTCTGTATGGACCTCACTTTGTGCATGGGGGCATTGCCATGCTGGAACAGGAAAGGGCCTTCCCCAAACTGTTGCCACAGAGTTGGAAGCAAAGAATCGTCTAGAATGTCATTGTATGCTGTAGCGTTAAGATTTCCCTTCACTGGAACTCAGAGCCTTGCCAGAAACATGAAAAACAGCCCCCGACCATTATTCCTCTTCCACCAAACTTTACAGTTGGCACTATGCATTCAGGCAGGTAGCGTTCTCCTGGCATCCGCCAAACCCAGATTAGTCTGTCGGACTGCCAGATGGTGATGCGTGATTCATCACTCCAGAGAACGCATTTCCACTGCTCCAGAGTCCAATGGCGGCGAGCTTTACACCACTCGAGCCTACGCTTGGCACTGCGCACAGTGATCTTAGGCTTGTGTGCGGCTGCTCAGCCATTGGACTTTCATGAAGCTCTCGACGAACAGTTATTGTGCTGATGTTGCTTCCAGAGGCAGTTTGGAACTCGGTAGTGAGTGTTGCAACCGAGGACAGACGATATTTACGCGTTACGCACTTCAGCACTCGGCGGTCCCGTTCTGTGAGCTTGTGTGGCCTACCACTTTGCAGCTGAGACGTTGTTGCTCCTAGATGTTTCCACTTCACAATAACAGGGTCAGCTCTAGCTGGACAGAAATGTTACGAACTGACTTGTTGGAAAGGTGGCATCCTATGACAGTGCTACGTTGAAAGTCACTGAGCTCTTCAGTAAGGCCATTCTACTGCAAATGTTTGTCTATGGAGATTGCATGGCTGTCAGCAACGGGTGTGGCTGAAACAGCTGAATCCACAAATTTGAAGGGGTGTCCACATACTTTTATATATATAGTGTATTTAATACTCCCCTTGGCTCCCTAGTCTCCAGACCAGACCACAGGCCTACCTAGAAGCAGATTAATTCATATTTTCCATCTGTTTCAAAGACAGAGTTCCAGAGTTGTAAAATACAGAGTAAATATGGACAGGCTGGACATGGAAATCAAGATGGAATGTCAGGTTAGAGCCTGCATTGCATGTGCTTGGTGCTGTGCTCTGTCCCAGAAAGTCCAGTTGTAGAACAATATGGTTATTATGTTGAGATTGAGATAAATGATTTATCCCACTATTGTAGTCTACAAAGTAACTTCGGCCCCACGCTACTTGGGCAGAAGTGTCTGGCCTGCCTACAAAGAGCAAAATAAGGTTGTAGATAAAGGTTATAGGTAGGCCTAATATAAAAACATTTCCTGTTTTTATCATTTTTGGGTTGATGACAAAAAACACAAACCGACAGACATCACACAAATATACATTTATCGCCCCACCCCCCTTCCCACCCACAGGACCGCCTTATTTTAGTAATATTCCAGTGTAGCTCAGTTGGTAGAGCATGGCACTTGCATTGGTTGGGGGTTCGATTCCCACGGGGACCAGTATGAAGAAAGTATCAAAATGGTGCAGTCGCTCTGGTTAAGAGCGTCTGCTAAATGACTAAAAAGAAAATATATCAAAGAAGTGATTTTAAACTGTTAATATTGTCCGATTTTGCACCATGCAGTCAAGGGAGATTGATAGTTCAATTTGTGCTATGACCATGAATGAGGAAATCCATTGCTGATATGGCAGAGTGTGTGGGGCTGGCCATCTTAAGGCAACCACATTCTCTTGGCTGCTGTATGTTAGGTTTAGTGTAAAGTCATCATTAAGCAGTAGCACATTGGAAAGACATGGGATGGATTTCGATAAAAAGGAGAAAACCTCTGGGCACACCCAGATGATATGAGTGAATATACCAGGAGTACCCTGGGGGCAGAGCATACAGACAGGGGTTGGATTTCTGTTAATCTGAAAACGTTTTTTGGGGGGAGTTGTATGTAGGCTAAATTGTAGCTGGTGATTTGGTGATTTGGGTTTCTTGATGAGAATGTAATATTGTAATATTGGACCAGACAGTACTCCAGTTAATTACTGCTGGTATATCTTTGTTCCAATTTGAATAGATTGGTAATTGATGATATGTTGCTTCAAGTAGGAATATCTATAATTTGGAGACTATGCCCTTACCCTTGCTGTCAATATTTTGTTAATTGGATGATATACTGTATCTGAACCCCAGGGTACTATACACGTAGAGCAGAGATCATTTCTGAGATCCTTTTCGAATTTATCATAAAAACTGATTCAATCATTGAAACTTTATCAATATGAGAGCTTATCATGTCCGAATATTTGCAATGGCACCCGGTTCACATATTGACAACACAACTGACAGGCATAGTGCGCAATGGATCTAAATCATAGGAATTCTCAAAGGAAAGTGTTATAGGCTTACTGTAGGCCACAGTAGCTGCAGAAGATTGGATTTGATAAGGGTCACTTGTTCTAGGTCAGTAATGCCGGCACACACACTCACGGATGAGATTATACCGGTGACTAGCACGCGCTCTGCCGCCGCTCAGCTGTTTAAAACGTTGCATTTCTATAGGCCTAGTATGTCTATGAGCTAGTAAGACTTCGCAATTTGAAATGTTGCTGTTGTTTTTGTCTTTTTGGAGATGTAATTTGGATAAGGAATGACGGTGGTAAAACCTTCGTTTTCTACACTTTTGGGTTGGAATAAAAGTAGCCCTCCTCATCCTTCTGTAGCATGGTAAGTGATATATATTTGTATTCCTAAATAAAAGCGGGAAATGTTTTAATGTCTTAATTTCTGTTCAATAAGAAATAGATATAGCCTATATCATATGCCTACATATGGAGTAACCCACAAATGATCAGACACATAGGCAGGCTACTTGTGTTTGATAGGCCTACCACATAATCAAATATTATGTGGTTTCTAATGGATGAATTTAGGCTAAGCATTGAATAAATTGTTATCTACAAAAGGTCATAGGCTACTATAGTCCACATGAGGTTCATATTACATATGGCCATAGGCCTATTATCTGCAAGATAGGGATTAGGCTATGATAACCTGTCCACCTCGGTCATATTCAATCAGATAATCCTCTTCAAACTGAGCCGTTTACAGCCTGTACATTTCCTGACATCAGTGTAAAATCATTCTTGCTGTTTCATTTAAATATAGCCAAGACAATGCCAACACTGTTAGAATGTCTTATCACAAAAAAGACTGGTTCGAAAATCAAAGTGTGTGATTTAGGCCTGTGTAGCTCCCTTTGTAACAGATACATAATTATGTGCATAACCCTTATATACAAATATTGATTGGTTGATTGATTTATAATGCATTTGTATTAAGATTCTCTTCTTGTCTTTCTGTGTCCATGTTGACAGGGAGTTGGGGTCTACATGTTAAGAACATCGTCTTTGGCCCTGCTGTGACAGTCTGCTTATAGCAGCTTATAGCGTGTGTTAGCCTCCTTGAGATGAGACCACCGCTCTGTGCCTTCCACAGCAAACCTCCCACATGGGCAGATATGGACACACATCTCCTGACCACCCCAAGGCACATCCCTTCCCCCTTCCTCTCTCTCCTCTCTTTCCTTCCCTCCATCTCTCCCTCCGTCTCCATCAGTATGATGTCCTCTGGATATGCTTCCTAGCCCTCCAGTGCCTTGCACCCCTTGGTCCCCTTGGCCCCTCTGCTCACGCCGGCCGCTTCTGTGTCGGGGTGGTGGGGCCATGGTCATGTGACCCTCTCTTCGCCAGGGCGCTGCCGAGCGTGGCGGCTCGGCTGGCGGTCGACCGTATCAACAGAGACCCCGCCCTCTCACTGGCGGCCACTTTTGATTATGTCATCCTGGAGGAGAAGTGTGAGACATCCAGGGCTCTGGATGAGTTCATGGGCTTCTATACCCGTGCTACAGGCTTCATAGGACCAGCCAACCCTGGGTACTGTGACGCTGCATCGCTACTGGGCAAGGGCTGGAACAAGGTTGGTGAGGGGTGGTGGTAGTAAATGTGAATATAATGGATGGATTCTATTAATTTAATATATTCTATTCCATTCCATTCCATTTTATTCCATTATATTCCATTCCGATTCATTCTATTCTATTCAATCCTCTCCTCAGGCAGTGTTCTCGTGGGGGTGGCTATGGCTATGAGCTAGATGATGCCCGGAACCACCCTACCTTTGCCCACTCCATGCCCCGGCCCACCTGGGTGCTGCTCAGCCTCATGCAGTACTTTCACTGGGCACACGTTGGCATCATCGCCTCCACTGAGGACAGCTGGGTGGAGACCGCCAGCAAGGTACTATCAACACAACACTACACTACACACGTTGAGATCATCGCCTCTGCAGAGGACAGTTGGGTGGAGACCACCAGCAAGGTTAGCAGAGAACATGCCGGTTGACTGAAGAGGAAACAGAAGGTTTTATTATTATGATGATGATGATGATTATTTATTTAGGTATTTATTTTCTTTCTTTCTTTTTAAACAGAATGTTACTGCGTTGGGCACTAAGAAAATATATGTCATGTTTTTTGTGACCTCTGACCTCTCTGAAGGTGGCCAACTCTCTGAGGAGTCATGGGATGCCGGTGAGGCTGGTGGTTACCATCGGTAACGATGCCACTAGGGTCAGAAAGACCCTGGCCAAGCTCAAGAAGGTGGAGGACCTACGCTGTGAGTATTGATATCATACACATGGAGAAATACTACTTTGACTATACATCTTTTGAGGGGAGGAAGCCACTTTATCCTATTGAGAAATACTCTCAGTTTGAATTCTTCACAAAGTGTGACTAGATGTTGTTGTAATATGGTGGAGCTCTTGCGTTCAGTCAAGTCAGATCAGTGATCACTTCAAAGAAGGGCTCAAGGAAAGATGAATTTACTGTACATGCAAACTACCGGTAAGCTTTTCCTCTTTTCCTTTCGTTACTCCCCGCTAGTGGTGATCATGTGTATGCACTCCGTCCTGATCGGAGGGGGGGCCCAGAAGCTCCTACTAGAAACAGCCCAGGACATGAAGCTGACAGAGGGGTCCTTTGTGGTCCTACCCTACGACACCCTACTCTACAGCCTACCCTACCACAACATCACCTACCCTGCCCTAAGGAACAACAACAAGCTACTGAAGGCCTATGATGCAGTGTTGACCATCACTATAGACTCACCCAATATGTCTTTCTACCAGGCCTACCAGGAGGCTATAGACAGGGGAGAGATAGCTGGGGATGTCAAGCCACAACAGGTACAAAAATAAAGAAATTAAGTCAGCTCATGCTTTTTGCTAAACCACAACAGGTAAACACATAATTCTGGTGTGTGTGTGTGTGTTTGTGTGTGTGTATGTGTGTGTGGTGTGTATGTTTTTATCTGGGGGAGGTGTGGGTGTATGCTTCTGACTCTGTGTACTTGTGAACAGTATCACTGACCATGTGTGTTCTTGTGTTTATGCAAATTCTATTCTATTCCATTATATCCCATTGCAGGTGTTGTCATCCCTAACCTACATGTCTCTCTCCTCTCCATGTGTCTCCTCTGTTTGGGACCATCTACAGCTCGGTCCTGTTGATGGCCCATGCTGTCTACAGGGTCCGGGCCTCAGGGGAGTGGCTGTCTGGGGGAACCTGGCCCGACACACCCACCATCTGGTCTTCCAGGTACATGGATAATGAGGATTTAGGTTAGCATCATATTCACTATGAAGTGTACTACAAAAGGGTTCTTCGATTATCCCCATAGGAGAACCCTTTTTGGTTCCATGTAGAACCCTTTTTGGTTCCATGTAGAACCCTTTTGGGTTCCATGTATAACCCTCTGTGAATGGAACCTAAAAGGGTTCTACCTGGAACCAAAAAGGGTTCTCCAAAGGGTTCTGAATTTGGACAGCCGAAAAACCCTTTTAGGTTCTAGATAGCACCTTTTTTTCTAAGAGTGTACCCGTAGGGCACTGGTGAAAAGTAGTGCACTATATAGGGAAATAGTGTGCCATTTGGGACTCAGCCTTAATGTATTATGACCGATCTGGATTATATAGTGACACACACACACACTCCTTTCCAGGGCTTCAGCCACCCCATGAGGACCAACAGGTCTGGTGCTAGCCTGGCTGACTATCTGGTACTGGACACAGATGGGAAGACCTGGGACCTCAGGCCCACACACAGGTTGGAATGGAGGAGTGGGTTAGAGGTGGTGGTGTGTGCCGTGTGTACGGCCCTAACACTATTGTATACCTACAAGATAGACATAGCGGCTGACATGGTTAGTTTAGGGTTAGGATTAGTTATATTACTATAGTAATATTGGTTGAGGTTCCTGGGTAGAGACATCCACAATTCCCCAACGGTGTTCCTGATTTATGGTTAGGGTTATGATAGTGTATTGATGATATTGGTTATGGTTCTACAGACTAAACATGGCAGCAGACATGGTGAGGTTAGGGTTAGGGTTAGCACTAGTGCTACTGTAGTAATATTGGTTATGTTAACCATAACCCCCTCCCCTACAGGATAGATAAGGCTGCTGACATGGTGAGGTTTCTGGGTCGAGACATCCACTTCCCCCACGGTATTTCCCCCAAGACTGACTCCAACTGCTGGTTCATCAACGGCATCATCTGCACTGGAGGTACACACACACATATGCACTAGACATGCAAAGACACACAAACACACATTCAAATGCTCCACAATACATGCATACAGCATGGTTTTAGTAACATAATGCTAAGTTATAAAATGCTGAAATGTTTTCTCTAGGTGTGGATCCATTCTCAGCGGTTGGGATCTTCCTGGTTTTCGTCTTGTTTATTTTGACCTACTGCATCAAGCAATCTCAATAAAAATGATCTTCCTATACACTCCCTATACACTGTATATCACTGCTCTCCAACCCTGTTCCTGGAGAGCTACCATCCTGTAGGTTTTCACTATAACCCTAATCTTGCATATCTGATTCTAATAATTAGCTGGTTGATAAGCTGAATCAGGTTAGTTACAACTGGGGTTGGAACGAAAATCTACAGTAGGGTAGCTCTCCAGTAGCAGGGTTGGAGAGCCCTGCTGTATAAAGTACAAGCTACTGCATCAAGTAAAGCTCTACAACATGCCTACACATACACTCCTCACATTTACTTGTGTACATACTGGCTAGGCTAGAAACCCAAACAAATGGGAAAGATAGGCATCATCTAACTGTTAACATGTTAAAAGGCAATTCCACCACATTTCAACCTCATTTTAATTATCTCCAGCACCATACCAGTGTCTACATACGGTATGATCTGTGGTTAAAAAGAGAACAAAGGTCCAAAAAAATTATTCTCTGTGACATCACAGGTTAGGATTAAAAGTAAGAAAAACTGATTTTCAAAACCTGCAACGAGTTTCTAGCCGGAGGGAGGTATTGTCTTTTTCCCCACGTCGCTGCGAATCTCATGTTTGAAAATCACATTTTAAAAACATTTTTGATCATGTCATCTGGAATAACTTTTTAACTTGATATGTTTTTCTACAAAACGTAGAAATGCTAGATTTTCACATATATAGACACTGGTATTGTGCTGGAGATAATTTAAAAGTGGTGGAATTGCCCTTTAAGTGTCTGACCACTTGATGTAGAGTGAACTATCCTTGAACTGTTAGCATTGGCACTTTTAAGGGAAACCCCTAGAGTGAACGTGTAATCCTATTTGTTATGGTCATAGTGAGGTCAAACATCCATCATCTTTCTTTGTTTATGTCTCTGTCTCTTGTTTCTTAGGCGACACATTAACCACATCTGGTTGTTCCGGGGTCCCAACAAGATCCTGCTCACCCTCAATGATGTCACCTTCATCAACCTGTCGCTTAGCAACAAGGTCAGCCAAGAAACTCTAAACTCCAAAACTCTCACCAAAAAGTATTGTGAAATGCTCTCATAAACAATATGTAAATGTAGGCTTATTTTGCTGGGCGTCTATGACGATTCCCCACTGTTTTCCCTCACGGTTGGGAAATGATGAATACCGACTACGAATACTGGTGGATCGTTCCACTGATACAGTGGCCTTTTTGTGAAGTGTATCTTGGTCAACAAAAATGTTTGATTTCACCTCATTTTTACATTCTGAGCACATGTTCAACTTCATAAACACAGTTTCCCATCTCAACAGGTTAAATTAAATAATTACTATAGTAAGTGCCTATTAAGTGACAAATAAAGTTACAGGGTTGACAATTTCATCTTAAATCAGCAATACATCCCCTTGTGACAGGGGGAATGGAAGCTTGTTGTGTGCAACAGGAAGTGGTAATTGAATGCAAGCAACAACCCAAAAATGTAATGCTCAAACATTTCTAGCCCGTCTATCTATGAGGGTTGATGTGTTATGCTCCACCCACTGAGTTTTCTACCACAAAACACCAGCAAATGTCCAAAGAGAGTAGAACCAGCTCAGCTGCTTTTACACGATGATTTGAATATTAGATGTTCAAAGTTTCTTTTTGAAAAATATATTTAAAAAGGAATTATGTCACCATATTAAAACCAGAAATCAGTTCACGTAACAGGGTTGACCTTAAAAAGAGGGACAGACCTAAATGAATCACTAATTAAATCAAATAAATAATAATCTTCCAAAATGACTTTGTCAAAGCAACAAAGTAACTACGGCTTTACAATGATGGTGAAACTTGGAGACATTTTTGGATTTCTTCCTAGAAGTGACACAGGATTGATGGAGGGACATGTCAAAATGCAGAATTTTGGCAGTTTAGCAAGCCTTTATTTATATAAAAAATTTAATGAATTATCCATGTGGTCTATATTAAAGGGCACTTCATTTAATATAACAGGCTTTTAAAATGCAATATTGGTGTACAATTTCTACTTAAAATATCAAAGGGCACTCTTTTCGTGGAACGACCCTGGTGTATTAGCAGTCATGATTGAACCTATGTCTTCTAAGATGTCTGCTGTGCTCCAGAAGCTGAGTATAGACGACAGTAAGAGTTAGACCAGTGGAGTCTCTCTGAGGAGCCTGTCACAGCGCAGCGTCATGTCCCCCTTCTCTGAACAATCACCTGCTACCTACGAGAACTCCAACATTGTCTTCTATGAGGTGAGAAAGGGCAGAATGGTTGTTTGATTGATCAAATGATTGATTGATTTGTTATAATGAACTTAATTAAATACATGTTTGTGATGAACATCTGAGGGGGGAAATTCTTGACTATTTAATGGGACTCCAAACTAGGCTGACAAAATGGGCTACACGGCCTCATCTCCCTAGTACCCAAATGGCTAATGTCCAATTGCTAGAAAATAAACTTTGTGAACTCAGAGCAAGGCTTCAATTGCAGAGGGACATCAGGGAATGCTGTGGCTTTTTTTTTTTTTTTACAGACAATACACTCGACTCTGCTATTCAACCAGATGGCTTTTCCATTTTCCATATGGATCGAATGGTGGCTTCTGGTAAGAGTAGGGGGGAGGTGTATGCTTCCTCATTAACAATTCCGGGTGTACTGAAGCTGAAAACATCTCAAGCTCCTGTTCACCCGACCTGGAGTTTCTGATGTTTAAATGTCGATCCCACTATATGCCGAGGGAATTAGCGTGTGTCATTATCACAGCTGTTTACACACTGCTACAAGCAAACCCCCGGAAGCTGTCTTTATTGTCACGGGTGATTTTAACCAAGCACGTTTTTTCCCCCACATTTTTCCAAAATATCACCAACATGTATCCTTCCCCACGAGAGGAAACAACTTGCTGGACCATGTATATACAAACATCTGTGATGCGTACAAAGCCATTCCCGCCCCCACTTCGGCCAATCAGATCACGTCTCTCAGTTCCTACTCCCAGCCTACAAGCAGCAACTCAAGAGGGAGCCACCAACACAACAAATATTGAGGCGCTGGACAGAAGAGGCAGACTCAATGCTGCAGGACTGTTTTGAGAATACTGATTGGAATATGTTCAACGATTTATCCACCCAGGACTCATCCATCAACATTGAGGAATATACTGTACATCGTCAGTCACAGGCTTCATTAGGAAATGTGTTGATGATGTTGTACCCACAATAACAATCTGGACATACCCCAACCAAAAACCCTTGGTGATCGGAGATATCCGTACTGCAGCATTCAATGTCACCAGAACGAACCCCGATGACTCGGTGGTGCACGGCGCGTACAAGGCAAGCAGGATTGAGCTCTGCAAATCCATTAGGGACACAAAAAGACAATATAGACTCAAACTTGAATTGATATTCGACAACTCAGACTCGCAGCGCATGTGGCAAGGACTGTAGACTATCACATACTACAAAGGCAAATCCAGCTGTGTGGTGCCCACTGAAGCCTCACTCCCAGACAAGCTTAACACATTCTATGCTCGTTTCGAGGAAGACAATACTGAGCCATCCAGGAAGACTCTCGCTGCTCCGGACGACCAGGTGCTTTCGCTCTCCGAGGCTGACTCTCAAACTCTCAAAGGAGACCACAATGGAGACCACAAAGCCATCGGCCCAGATGGCATCCCTGGCCGCGTCCTCAGAGTGTGTGCTGACCAGCTGGCAGGCGTCTTCTCAGACATCTTCAACCTGTCCCTGTCCCAGGCTGTAGTCCCCACCTTCTTCAAGGAGACCACCATCGTCCCAGTGGCCAAGGAAAACAAGGTCACATTCCCAAATGACTGTCGCCCCGTCGCACTCACCCCAGTCATCATGAAGTGCTGCGAGAGGCTGGTCATGGCCCACATCAAGGCCAGTATGCCAGGCACACTGGACCCTCTCCAATTTGCCTACCGCTCCAACAGATCCATGGAAGATGCCCTTTCGCTCGCTATTCACACGGCAATAACCCATCTGGACAAGAGGAACACCTATGTGAGAATGCTGTTCAATGACTACAGTTCAGCATTCAATACTATTGTTCCCTCCAAGCTTGACACCAAGCTCAGAGCCTTGGGTCTGGACACCACCCTCTGCAACTGGATCCTGGACTTTCTGACGGGCAGACCACAGGCTGTGAGGATTGGCAGCAACACCTCCTCCACACTGACTCTTAACACAGCCCCCCCCCCCCCCCCCCCCCCCGCCCCCCCCCATGGGTGTGTCCTCAGCCCTCTGCTGTACTCCTTGTTAAGCCACGACAGTGTGGCTTTGCACGACACCTACTCCATTATCGAGGTTGCTGACGGCACCACGGTGGTAGGCCTGATAAAAAACAACGACGAGTCAGCCTATAGGGAGGAAGTAAGTGAACTGGCATTGTGGTGCCAGGACAACAACCTCTCCCTCAATGTCAGCAAAACAAAGGAGTTGATTGTTGACTTCAGGAAGCAGAGGAGGAACATTCTCCGATCCACATCAACGGGACTGCTGTAGAGATAGTCAGCAGTTTTAAGTCCTTCGGCATCCACATCACAGAGGACTTGACATGGACCTACGACACCATCCCTCTTTTCAAGAGGGCACAACCGTGGCTCTACTTCTTAAGGCGGCTGAACAAATGCGGCATGCCACCCCGGGTCCTCTCCAAATACTACCACTGCACCATCGAGAGCGTCCTGACCAGTTGCATCACGGCCTGGTATGGGAATTGCTCCTTCCATGACCGCAAGGCCCTCCAGCGGGTGTTGAAGACGGCCCAGTACATCACTTGTACCCTGTTCCCACCCATCCAGGACATCTACTCGAAACAGTGCATAAGGAAGGCCCTCAGCATCATCAAGGACCCCACACAACCGATGGTATTGTAGCATGAGGTCTGATACCAACAGGCTCAGAGACAGTTTCTATCTACAAGCCATCAGACTGCTGAACACTTGAACTGGAGTGACCACCTGCACTGACTCTCTGCACCTTAGCACAAATGCACTCACTCACACACACACCCGCACAGATATACACTCATACACACACACACACACACACACACACACACACACAAACACACACACACAGTCTTGCGCAGCTAACCTTGTGGGGACATACAATTCAGTCCCATTCAAAATCCTATTTTCCCTAACCCTTAACCCTAAACCTAACCCTAACCCTAACCTTAACAATAACCCTAACCCTAACCTTAACCCAAAAACCTAACCTTAACCCTAACCCTAACCCTAACCATATCTCCTAACTCTAACCCTAAACCTAATTCTAACCCTAACACTAATTATAACCTTAACCCTAAATCCCCGAGAAATACCATTTGACCTTGTGGGGACCAACAAAATGTCCCCAGTTGGTCAACTGAAGTGTATGTAAACTTCCGACTTCAACTGTATATATACATATTTTTTACCCTTCATCAATCTACACACAATACCTCATAATGACAAAGCAAAAATGGGTGTTTAGAAATGCTTGCCATTCATCTGCTGCCATCAACTCATGTTTAAGCATGATAATGCATGGCCCCATGTCACAAGGATCTGTACACAGTTCCTGGAAGTTGAAAATTTCCCAGTTCTTCCATGGCCTGCATTCTTACCAGACATGTTACCCATTGAGCATATTGGGGATGCTCTGGATCAACGTTTACAACAGCGGGTTCCAGTTCCCGCCAATATCCAGCTACTTTGCACAGCCATTGAAGAGGAGTGGGACAACATTCCACAGGCCCCAATCAGCAGCCTGATCAACTCTATGCGAAGGAGATGTGTTGCACTGCAATGTCACACCAGATACTGACTGGTTTTGTGATCCACACCCCTACTTTTTGCATATCTGTATTCCCAATCATGTGAAATTCATAGATTAGGGCCTATTGAATTTATTTCAATCATCTGATTTCCTTATATGAACTGTAACTCAGTAAAATCTTTAAAATTGTTGCATGTTGCGTTTATATTTTTGTTCAGCGTGTGTGTGTGTGTGTGTATACAGTACCAGTCAAAAGTTTGGACACACCTACACATTCCAGTGTTTTTCTTTATTTTTACTATTTTCTACATTGTAGAATAATAGTGAAGACATCAAAACTATGAAATAACACATATGGAATCATGTAATAACCAAAAAAGTGTTAAACAAATCAAAATATATTTTATATTGGAGATTCTTCAAAGTAGCCACCCTTTGCCTTGATGAGAGCTTTGCACTCTTGCCATTCTCTCAACCAGCTTCATGAGGTAGTCACCTGGAATGCATTTGAATTAACAGGTGTGCCTTGTTAAAAGTTAATTTGTGGAATTTGTGGAATTTCTTTCCTTCTTTATGCGTTTGAGCCAATCAGTTGTGTTGTGACAAGGTAGGGGTGGTATACAGAAGATAGCCCTATGTGGTAAAATACCAAGTCCATATTATGGCAAGAACAGCTCAAATAATCAAAGAGAAACGACAGTCCATCATTACTTTAAGACATGAAGGTCAGTCAATCCAGAACATTTCTATAACTTTGTTTCTTCAAGTGCAGTTGCAAAAACCATCAAGCGCTGTGATGAAACTGGCTCTCATGAGGACCGCCACAGGAAAGGAAGACCCAGAGTTACCCCTGCTGCAGAGGATAAGTTAATTAGAGTTAACTGCACCTCTGATTGCAGCCCAAATTAATGCTTCACAGACTTCAAGTAACAGACGCATCTCAACATCATCTGTTCAGTGGAGACTGCGTGAATCAGGCCTTCATGGTCGAATTGCTGCAAAGAAACCACTACTAAAGGACACCAATAAGAAGAAGAGACTTGCTTGGGCCAAGAAACACGAGCAATGGACATTAGACCGGTGGAAATATTTCCTTTGGTCTGATGAGTCCAAATTTGAGATTTTTGGTTCCAACGTCTTTGTGAGACGCAGAGTAGGTGAACGGATGATATTCGCATGTGTGGTTCCCACCGTGAAGCATGGAGGAGGAGATGTGATGGTATGGGGGTGCTTTGCTGGTGACACTGTCGGTAATTTATTTAGAATTCAAGGCACACTTAACCAGCATGGCTACCACAGCATTCTGCGGCGATACGCCATCCCATCTGGTTTGCACTTAGTGGGACTATCAATTGTTTTTCAACAGGACAATGACCCAAAACACACCTCCAGGCTGTGTAAGGGCTATTTGACCAAGAAGGAGAGTGATGGAGTGCTGCTTTTGACTGGTACTGTGTATATATATATATATATATATATATATATATATATATATATATATATATACATATATATATACATATATATATATACAGGTATATAATGTTCCTCATCCCCTCTCCTGTCTTCTCATAGGTGGAGACAATAGGCGAATGCCTACATGGTGGCATCAGGGTTACCGGTTGCCAACGGAGATCGGCACGCGGCAGAGATATCCAACATGGCGCTGGACATCCTCAGTGCTGTGGGCACCTTCAAGATGAGACACATGCCTGACCTCCCTGTACGCATACGCATAGGACTACACTCAGGTGAGATAGAGTGTGGTCACATACAGCTAAACACACACACATACACACATACCTTACCTCACCTCCCCTTACCTCACCTCTCTGTGTCTATCCAATAGGTCCGTGTGTAGCAGGGGTAGTAGGACTGACCATGCCCAGATACTGTTTATTCGGTGACACAGTCACCACTGCCTCTCGTATGGAGTCTACTGGGATGCGTAAGTTACATATCCATGTATAATAGATATGTAACGTAGTCTATGCACTGTTGTTGCTTAAAAGTGAAGGACTTGTCGTGGGTGCATGATTGACTGAGCCAGGAAGCTTCTTTATAAAGTGTGTATGCATTTGAGTTTGTGATTGTCATGCCGCCTGTATTTGCAGTGTACAGAATCCACATCCATAACAGCACAGTTAAAATCCTCCTGGATCTCAAGGCAGGATACAAGGTGCAACTGAGAGGCAGGACAGACCTTAAGGTAAAAGTCACAGGTAGAACTGACTACTTGGTACCACCATCATGTTACATACAGTAAGCTCAAGAATACTTAGAACTCCCTAAAACTCCCTAGAACTCTCTAGAACTCCCTAGAACTCTCTAGAACTCACCTAGAGAACTGCCTACTGAACTCTTTCTCTCTCATCTTTCCCTGCCCTCTCTCTCTTTCTCCTCTGTCTCTCTGTCCTCTCCCCCTCTCCTCTTTACATGGAAAAGGAGGAACAGAGGAGACCTACTGGCTTATAGGGAAGGACAACTTTGAGAAACCTCTCCCCGTCCCTCCCGAATTCAAGAAAGGGTATGGAACGCCCTCCTTCCATCCCTCCCCTGTCTCTCCTCCACTGTCTGTGTGTCTTTCATTGTTGATCCTGCCTCTGTGTCCGGTTCGTTTCCACAGGCAAATGGCTCATGGCCTGCAGATGGAGGAGATAGCGAGGTACAAGAAGAAAAACTTCAACAGCTTGCAAAGAAGAATAACTGAATTACATAAGGTAATGTTATGCATGGAAAATTTATAACATTACTTGTTTGGCTATGTTTTTACTTACTGTAGTTTTGGACTTGGGGCTAGTTGTGATCCTTATAAAACTTTTTTGTTTGGCGTCACCCCACCGCCATTTATATTAATTTGTTGGTCACTGATGAAACTCAGTTCTTCTACTTTACAAGTTTGAGGCCGGGATTCTGTCAAAGGCACATTGTTGACAATGCACCTTTGATTGAATCTCAGCCTAAGTTTCACTTGTAACCTTAGTGATATGATACTGTATGTGTAGATTTAATTCTAAGTTAGTATTTCTTTTTAAATTATCAGCTAATATAGAACATGTATGAAAGCTCTATTGCAAATTTGATAGAGCAAACCAGAAGAAAAGAGAACTTACAAGACGTTCAGATACATATAAAGTAGGGCCGGGACAACACCAGTATTGCGATACTTGTTAGTATCGTGGCAAGGAAACAAAACACAAAGCGGATTTAACTTCTTTAGGAAAACAGCTCCAATGTTGGAAACAAACATCATTATGTTGTCATCCAGAGTCACATTTATTTATTTTCCAAGCTATAGCACACAATATTTTACATAGTGCAGGTTTTTAAAGGACAAAATAGTTAGGTATGCTTTGTGTTTTCATTTTTGCCATGGAAAGAATATTGCGGTACTGGTGTCGTCCATGCCCTAAAATGAAGCACGTACTAAAGTTTCCTATCAGCTGCCAATAATGCTGCCTACAGTATGTGTGGAATCCTACATATGTTGTTGTTTGTACTGTATGTTATGCTTATATATTTCTATTTTCACCCCATGATTCTTGTGTGTGTTCCGTAACGCTGTCATTTTGTGTAGTCACATATTTACCAGGATTAGTTGTCTAAATGAATACCCATTTGCTGCCAATACCATGTCTCTTCAGCAGAGTTGATTCTCCCTGGTAGTTCGTTGATTGACAATTGCGTCCACTCCTCTGGTTGGGGAAGGATGAAAACTGGGATGGAAATTAAGCTAGTAGTAAATGTGCCCAACTAGCCCACCGGCTGGTGAAATGTTGTCTTTTTAAATATTGCATGGCACAGATTTAGGACCGGGGCTTGTAAAACTTGTGGTCTATTAGCCCGGCTGACCAGTGCCCAAAATCCTTAAGTTCCATCCCTGGATGAAAACCAGCAGCAGTCTTATTGCCAGTTAGACCACCAGGCTTGGATTTTTATGCCCCCTAGTAGAGCCATGTATTTAGAGAGTTGGGCCAAGTTTTAGAATTTTCTAATTCTAGACATTCAGTTACATAGCATTAGTTATTATTTCAGGTCCTTCTGCAAAGTGTTCCAAGATGATGGGGCAGCAAAGCTAAAAGCACTCTTACCAGACTCCGTTCTTGTATTGGGAACATTATATAAAACTCTCTCTCGTCTTCCAGGTCTGCCCAGGAGATCATCAAGGACTTCAAGCGGCTCCTCCAGAATGCCGTGAAGAAGATCTCCACCATCAGAACGGTGATTCAGATCACTATGGTGGACGACAACAACGTCATGATGCACCACCACTGACCAATCAGACATCATGATGCACCTCCACCGACCTTTGACCCTAGCCAGAAAGACGGGCATCAGGCAAAGGCTTATTTTGACTCCATTTTGAACCAATGGAACTTGGGGTTGACCAATGAGGACCACCAATTGACTACTTTTTTTTTCTGTGTCCGTTTTGAGCTACAGATCCTCACTATCTCTCCATGGTCAACTTTGAGAGGGAACAGCAGAGAGGAAGAGGGTCTAGGGAGCAGCTTGTGTATGCAAGTTTTTGGTGACTCTTCAAAAAGGCCAAATGTCTGGTCATGCATTGCACAAGCCCTGGAACTGTCTCGGAGGAACTGAAAGAAAGAACAAGACAGTGTGAAAACAGTGTGTGTGTGTGTGTGTGTGTGTGTGTGTGGGGTGGGGGGGGGAGGGTTATGTGCTGTGCTGTCTAGAGGCTACTGCAGCTTGTTTTAAATAAGAAGCGCCTTGCAGGATTGTAGGATGATGAGTCACATTATCCAGGGACTATTAATAGGACTATCAGTAGGACTGTATTACTCAGCAAACCACGGATCGGATCTGTCAGGAGATGAACACTTTGTTCAAAGCCTCTTCCTCCTGCTCCCTTCTTTCTTCTCCTACTACTTCCCTCCTTCTCATCCTCTCATTGTGCCCTAACGAAACAGTCTGACACGATTGTCATGTTCCCTGCGTCCACACTTCCAAAGGAAGCACACTTTGTCCGTCTGCTGACTTTGTCTGTCTGCTGACTTACTGAAACTCAAGCTTTGCTTTCTTTAGTTGTTTTGTCTTGTGTTATAATGATGTTATTTTATGCACACCTCAGTCTTCCTGGATTTTGAACAGGAGAGGTTCCATTGATGGGTAGCTACAGGTGTAAAGACCAAGTCCCCATAGAAGTTATAAGTTACTGTAACATGTACAGTACATCTGTGGAATCACTCACAAAAGGTTTTAGGTTTTTAAATTGTTCAATTTGTGGGGCCTAGAGGTTGCTGCTATGAACAGTATGTGCTCACAGCGACACATTTACATTTAGCAGAAGGTCTTATCCAGAGCGACTAACAGTTATTGCATTCATCACAGACACTTTTTTAGGTGAGAGACAATCCATCAAAGCTCACTTGGAAGAGTTATCTGATGCACAATTATACACTCTGATGAAGCACAAACATTCCTGTATTTTATTTTCTCCAAATTATTTTTGTTTGTTTGTGTACCAGTATTCATTGGATTCATCTATAATTGTGTACTGTAACTTGTTAGCATGGCTTGCAATACAAATGTGGCATTTTTATTGCATTAGATACTATTTTCATGGCTTCATAATAGACTAGTCACAATAATGCACTTTCATGACCCATATGTGGTGACTCAGACAAACAATACATAGGCCTACAGTATAGCAATATAGTTAAATGATCGACGGCACACTGTTACAATAAACATTTCCTATATCACAAATACTGTAGCTTTGGTATTCTGAATGGATCTCAAATTAGATAAAAGATGGGGCAAATAAAACCTACTAAATCTCAATTTAAGGGTTAGGAAAAATATATGTATAATTGGTTACAGGCAACCCCTGTACCTGTAGGCCTACTGTCTATCCCTATGTACCAGTATACGTCTCAGGGTTTAATCAACTACAGCACCCCCCAGTGGAGTGGCAGAGGGAGCAGACGCGGCAGCTGGTAACCCAGAATGCAGCTGGGATTGGGATTACCTCATAGAGATAGATAGAGGACTCAAGTGCCCAAAAGCCTGTTTTGGCATGGGCAGTGCCATTGAGGACTTTCACAATTTGGAAGTAGTCAACTGGGTGGGACTTTCTATGGGTTAAGGAAGGATCACATGAGTCCATCCTGTCATCATTAGGGATCAGCCAATGAATTATACTTGTGAGCAAACATTCCATAACTGTAGGTGGCAACAGACGCATATCTGTATTCCCAGTCATGTGAAATCCATAGATTAGGTCCTAATGAATTTATTTCTATTGACTGATTTCCTTATATGAACTGTAACTCAGTAAAATCTTTGACATTTTTGCATGTTGCATTTACATTTTTGTTCGGTATAGATCTATGAATTATCTACTGCTCTACTCCCTGCAGCCGGGGCTGTCTGCCTGCTCCTAGAAGGGCATCATGTGTAAGAGGGCTGGGTCCTCCTTTACCATATTATAATCACACTACAGCCCCAGTTATAAACCTGCTCATAGATAGAGCCACACACAGATTATATGCTGCCTGGGAATATGTATCAGACTACAGTACATTACCATTTCAGTGTTAGCAGATTCTACTACTGGTCAGGAATCAAAAACTGCAAACCCAGATTATAGTCCCTCTGCACCATTTATAAACCAACTCATAGAGCCATAGACATATTATATTAGAACACACTGCTGCCTGGGAGTATGTATATGCACTACACAGATTATATGATAACACTGCTAGTCTGCTGGGAATAAGTATCAGTCTAAAGCACCATTTACTGTACATGGGGGCTACTGTCTGAGTTTGCAGAGATTTTTTCCAGCCCAGGACTACAGACAGGTTATATTAGAACACACCGCTGGTCTGCTGTGTTGGAAATATGTACCAACAGACTAAAGCACCATTTACAGTACATCAGGGTGAGCAGAAATAATGTGGTTTGCAGGGTTTTGTTTCTGTCCAGACCGGTTTGAATAGATATATTGTGGACTTCAATCAACAGATCACTTCAGTCTGGACCATAGTTAGTCATATTGAGTGTATTAGTGTTGGGCTAGAACAAAAGCCTGCTTTGGCTGGGCCACTCAAGAACATTCAGGGACTTGTCCCGAAGCCACTCCTGCGTTGTCTTGGCTGTGTGTTTGGGTTGTTGTCCTATTGAAAGGTGAACCTTCACCCCAGTCTGAGGTCCTGAGTGCTCTGGAGCAGGTTTTCATCAAGGATTTCTGTACTTTGCTCCATTCATCTTTCCCTCGATCCTGACTAGTCTCCCAGTCCTTGCCGCTGAAAAACATTCCCACAGCATGATGCTGCCACCACCTTGCTTCACCGTAGGGATGGTGCCAGGTTTCCTCCAGACGTGACGCTTGGCATTCAGGCCAAAGAGTTCAATCTTGGTGTCATCAAATCAAATTTTATTTGCCACATGCGCCGAATACAACAGGTGTAGGCATTACAGTGAAATGCTTACTTACAAGCTCTTAACCAACAATGCAGTTTTTTAAATAAAAAGTAAAATAAATAGAAGTGTTAAGTAAAAGAATAAAAGCAAATAACTAAAGAGCAGCAGTAAAATAAAATAACAGTAGGGAGGCTATATACAGCGGGGTACAGGTACAGAGTCAATGTGCGGGGGCTAGTCGAGGTAATTGAGGTAATATGTACATGTGGGTAGAGTTAAAGTGACTATGCATAAATAATCAACAGAGTAGCAGCAGCGTAAGAGAGGGGGATGGGGTGGGGTGGGGGGGGCAGTGCAAATAGTCCGGGTAGTCATGATTAGCTGTTCAGGAGTCTTATGGCTTGGGGGTAGAAGCTGTTGAGAAGACTTTTGGACCTAGACTTGGCGCTCCGGTACCGCTTGCCGTGCGGTAGCAGAGAGAACAGTCTATGACAAGGGTGGCTGTCTTTGACATTTTAGGGCATTCCTCTGACACCGCCTGGTATAGAGGTCCTGGATGGCAGGAAGCTTGGCTCCAGTGATGTACTGGGCCATACGCACTACCCTTTGTAGTGCCTTGCGGTCGGAGGCCGAGCAGTTGCCATACCAGGCGGTGATGCAACCAGTCAGGATGCTCTCGATGGTGCAGCTGTATACGTTTTTGAGGATCTGAGGATCCATTCCAAATCTTTTCAGTCTCCTGAGGGGGAATAGGCTTTGTCGTGCCCTCTACACGACTGTCTTGGTGTGTTTGGACCATGATAGTTTGTTGGTGATGTGGACACCAAGGAACTTGAAGCTCTCAACCTGTTCCACTACAGCCCTGTCGATGAGAATGGGGGCGTGCTCAGCCCTCTTTTTTTTCCTGTAGTCCACAATCATCTCCTTTGTCTTGATCACGTTGAGGGAGAGGTTGTTATCCTGGCACCACACAGCCAGGTCTCTGACTTCCTCCCTATAGGCTGTCTCATCATTGTCGGTGGTCAGGCCTACCACTGTTGTGTCATCTGCAAACGATCATGTTGGAGTTGTGCCTGGCCATGCCGTCATGGGTGAACAGGGAGTACAGGAGGGGACTGAGCACGCACCCCTGAGGGGCCCCCGTGTTGAGGATCAGCGTGGCAGATGTGTTGTTACCTACCCTTACCACCTGGGGGCGGGCCGTCAGAAAGTCCAGGATCCAGATGCAGAGGGAAGTGTTTAGTCTCAGGGTCCTTAGCTTAGTGATGATCTTAGAGGGCACTATGGTGTTGAACGCTGAGCTGTAGTCAATGAATAGCATTCTCACGTAGGTGTTCCTCTTGTCCGGGTGGGAAAGGGCAGTGTGGAGTGCAATAGAGATTGCATCATCTGTGGATCTGTTGGGGCGGTATGCAAATTGGAGTGGGTCTAGGGTTTCTGGGATAATGGTGTTGATGTGAGCCATGACCAGCCTTTCAAAGCACTTCATGGCTGCAGACGTGAGTGCTACGGGTCGGTAGTCATTTAGGCAGGTTACCTTAGTGTCCTTGTGCAGAGAATCTTGTCCTTGACCAGAGAATCTTGTTTCTCATGGTCTGAGAGTCCTTTTAGATGCCTTTTGGCAAACTCCAAGAGGGCTGTCATGTGCCTTTTACTGAGGATTGGCTTCCGTCTGGCCACTCTACCATAAAGGCCTGATTGGTGGAGTGCTGCAGAGATGGTTGTCCTTCTGGAAGATTCTCCCATCTCCACAGAGGAACTCTAGAGCTCTGTCAGAATGACCATCGGGTTCTTGGTCACCTCCCTGACCAAAGCCCTTCTCCCCCGATTGCTCAGTTTGGCCGGGCGGCCAGCTCTAGGAAGAGTCTTGGTGGTTCCAAACTTCTTCCATTTAAGAATGATGGAGGCCACTGTGTTCTTGGTGACCTTCAATGCTGCAGACATTTTTTGTACCCTTCCCCAGATCTGTGCCTCGACACAATCCTGTCTCGGAGCTCTACGGACAATTCCTTCGACCTCATGGCTTGGTTTTTGCTCTGACATGCACTGTCAACTGTGGGACCTTATATAGACAGGTGTGTGCCTTTCCAAATCATGTTCAATCAATTGAATTTACCACAGGTTGAATCCAATCAAGTTGTAGAAACATCTCAAGGATGATGAATGGAAACAGGATGCACCTGAGCTCCATTTCGAGTCTCATAGCAACAACAAAACAATTTGATCCATTTTAGAATAAGGCTGTAATGTTACATTACAACCTTATGCTAAAATGGATTAAATAAATAAAAAATCCTCATCAATCTACACACAATACCCCAAAATGACAAAGCAAAAAATGGGTTTAAATTATTTTGCAAATGTATTACAAATAAATGGAGGGAAACGGGAGGGAAGAGAAGGGGGATTGGTGAGGGAGGGGAGAGGAGAGGAGAGGAGGGGGAGGAAAAGCGATAGCCTATAGCATTATATTCAGTACAGTTTAGTGTATTTTCCGCTTGAGGAAACACATCTGCCGCTATTCCATTTTAGTTCTATATCCATGCATTTTTTGATAAAATAACCAAAAAACTACAATACATCACTATACATGTAACTACAGCACACCTAAATGCATTTTTCTCTGGCACATTGCTTAATCAGTAATATTACAATATATTATGGTGGTCCCATTATTATCAGATGGCATTACATTTACAGCGCAATAGGCAGACCTACTGTAATGTACTAAGGAAGCCAGTAGAGGACACTATTCCCATTTCTCAAACTGTCTGTTGTAATACCACTGCAATACTGGTGAACATAGGTCTAACAAAAGTACTGACAAACACATAACTATGACTTTTAAAAGCTGTGGTATAATTTCTTACAGATATATCAACAAAGGAGTTTTCACTCATTCAATGGCCAGTATTGTTTGCTAAATCCATTTTTTGGGGGGGAAATTTGTCCAATCCAGGGATGTCCCATGTAAAATAATGAATGTGAAAAGATCAAGGTACTGTAGTGTTTAAAATCATGTTTGGATTGAATGAATAACTCATTACTATACTTTACACCCATCTCAGTCTCTCTGCAGCTTGACCAGACAGCAGGTCACAGGTAAATTATTGCACAAGCCCAAGCAGCAACAACAAAACAAAAACATAGCCATGCTGAGTCATGATTCACACCACTACTCATACTACAGCAAGCTAACTAATAAGATGAATGCAAAAAGAAAAGAGATTATGCAAAAACAACACCCTAAATAATGACTGTGGCCCCTGACTGTGACACCTGGCCCTTCCAATTTTGCAGATCTGAAATAATCGGATAGGTGCTATCAGTTTGGTAATATCTTCCCCTGCTATTCCAATGGTTTTAGGGGAGCCCAGTTATTTTGGATCTGCAAAGTACACGAAATGGGAAAGAGGCAAGGGGTTGTTTTGGGGCACATTTTGCCCAAGGCCTTCAAGGAACAACTTGCAATATGAGGGGGGATTCACCGTCGTGCCAAATCAAAACAGTGGTCACTCAACGTCAATCAACAATATTGTCCAATGACAGGGGTAGCATCAACGAATGCGTATCACTGTACCTATAATCATTGGCCAGTCAGCTGTCCATAATCTCGAATACGTCCCTTCCTCTTTTTAACTACTGAAAATCTGTGCTATGTCATTGGTCCACCGTATTGACGTAAAACACGAATGACCCAAAACAATTGGGTGTCAGTTCCTGTCAATCTCGCTTAACTTCCAATGAGAAGGCCCGTCTGATTCATTGTTCCTCCTACTTATGGATGACGCACAGGTCACGTGTTGTTTGTGCTCTGCTGGGTAGAGATATGTACAGAGAGGGAGAAGGGGACAGATTGCTAGTAAACTAGCTTGGATTCTAACGATTATAGAAACGGGGGTGAACGTGGTTATGTTGCACAGGGGCGGCTTTATTTCCTGCAACCCATATTGGATACCTGTTTTTCACGAAGAGGCCTGGACCGACCGTTTTTAACTTAACCAACTGAAATTGTTGCTTTGATTGTAGCTAACCATCGCGTCGTGTAGCCACAGTACAACACAGCAGCGCCAGCCGGAGCCCGTCTCCAAAACAAGAATGTGGTCTAGGTCCACAGCACGGCTTAGGTAAAGTGACCTTTGGTTGTGTTCTCTAAATGGCCAATTTTATGAATTACCAAGAAAACAATGCCGCTATGTTGTTGGTGGAGATGCAACAGAGGGGCATCGGGACGACACCAGCGGCTACGGCAGCCAACCGCGATACCTCAATTGGGGAACCCCCTTCCCCTTTATTGAATATCTGCGGCGGCAGCGGAGCTCGTTTTCATCAGCACTTGCCGCCCTCCAACCACCACAGCCACCATCACTACCCCCAGAGCTCGCTGCCCAAAGAACAACGCCCGCTGTCGCACCAGTATCAGGCGGCGACACAGCAACAGCAGCACAATCTCTCTGGTGAAAACATCACGGGGTCCCCGGTAAGGAAAGCCTCGTCGTCGTCTTTGAACCTGGTACATGAGGACCCCGCTGCTAGCCACCACGCACTCGCTGCATCGGTGAACGCAGCGTCTGCCGCGATTCAATTAGCCGCGAATGCTAACGTTAGCGTCGCTACCTCAGAAGGTGTTGTGGATGACATTCGGAAGTGTGGCTACCTGCGGAAACAGAAGCATGGACACAAGCGGTTTTTCGTGCTGAGGGCGGCGAGCCACCTAGGCCTCAGCCGGCTGGAGTACCATGACAGTGAGAAAAAATTCCGCAATAGCCTACGGTCTGCCACAGCGGCCGGTGCAGTCGCCCCTTCTCCCCCGAAACGGGTGATCTATCTGTATCAGTGCTTTACCGTCAACAAAAGAGCGGATTCCAAGAACAAACACCTCATAGCCCTCTACACTAAGGATGAGTACTTTGCCATTGTGGCTGAAAACGAGCAGGAGCAAGAGGACTGGTATGTAGCCCTGAGTGAACTGATGAGTGAGGGGAAAAAGGGTAATCTAGACTCGGACGAGTTGGATGATGGCTATGGTACAGTCACACCAGGTACGGTTTTCAAAGAGGTGTGGCAGGTGAACGTGAAACCCAAAGGGCTGGGTCAGACCAAAAACCTCACAGGTGTGTATCGTTTATGCCTCTCTTCTAAAACTATCCATCTGGTCAAACTAAACTCTGAGACACCGTATGTCAACCTCCAGCTAATGAACATCAGACGATGTGGACACTCAGAAAGCTTCTTCTTCATCGAGGTGGGTCGGTCGTCCTCCATAGGACCAGGGGAGATATGGATGCAGGTAGATGACTCTGTAGTGGCTCAGAACATGCACGAGACCATCCTAGAGACCATGAAGGCTCTGAAGGCCTTTGCAGAGATTCGCCCCAGGAGTAAGAGCCAATCGTCTGGCTCCAACCCCATGGCGTTCATCACCACCCGCCGTCACCTAGGCAACCTTCCGCCGAGCCAGACGGGTCTCCAGCGCCGCTCCCGGACCGAGTCGGTGGTCGGGACACCGCCATCGAGTAAGAGCTCCGGCGCCAGCGGCTACCGCTTCAGGACGTCGAGTGAGGGTGAGGGGACGATGAACCGGCCATTCCGGTCCGTTACCGGCAGCCTGATCCACCTGAACACCGCCCGGATACACCTAGGGCGCCAGGAGGGCGGGGGAGGTGCAGGGAACACCGGGGTGGGAGGGCGCTATGCCAGGGCGCTTCCGGGCTCCACCTGCCACGCCCGTTCCGCCTCGCTCCCCGTCTCCCACTTCTCCTCTACCACCTCCCCTGTCAGCGTGTCCAGCAGCAGCGGTCACGGCTCGGTCTCCGACACCCTCACCCGGCCCTCTAGCGCGTCCATATGTGGCTCCCCCTCTGACGGAGGCTTCAACTCCTCTGACGAGTACGGCTCAAGCCCCGGAGACTTTCGCTACTTCCGAGTCCGGAGTAACACACCCGATTCGCTGGGCAACACCCCACCAATCAGAGAAGAGAACTGCCTGAGCGACTACATGGCCATGGGCTGGCACCGCGAGGTGTTTGGAGCAGGCGGCATGAGTAGCTCTGGCGGCGCTGAGGCCCCCCACCGGGACGAGAGCACGTCGACGGATGAAGACCGGTCTCTGAGGAGACGGACACACTCGTTCACACGGCCCGGGAGTCAGGATGGTGTTGCCGGCAGTAGCAGCGGCGTGGCGGTGTACCAGAAGATGACCCAGACCACCTCACAGGATGAGTTGGGGTCTGTGGAAGAGGTTCTGTCTCTGGTCCGCACCGGCAGCAGCAACCAGCCTTCCTCCTCTTCCTCCCTCCGCTCTGACTACAGCTCCTGCTCCGAGCACAGCCAGGGCCGACCCCCTCCTCTCTCCTCCTACCCCTCCACCTCGGCCAAGGAGGACAGTGGCTACATGCCCATGTTGTGTGGGGTGACAGCCTCACCCGGTGACACCCCGGACTACATGCCTATGCAACCTAGCTCCCACTCTCACCCAAACCACCATCACCACTCTCTCTCACACCCTCCCCATCCCCAGCCCTCCCACTCCCCCCAGGCCTATAGCCCTTCCCTGGCCCCACGCTCGGCCAACCAGCTCCAACCCCACCAGCCTACGGACCCCCAGGGCTACATGATGATGCTACCAGGGGGACGGAGCTCCTCTTCCCCAGTCCAGGCCTCCCCAAGCCCCCACAGCAGTAGCAGTAACATGGGTCTGGGTTTAGGTAGTGTCAGTAGTTCTGGTAGTATAGTGGAGCAACCTGAGACTGGAGAATACATGGACATGTCGTACAGCAGTGGAGGAGGGGGGAACGCTGCAGGTGGACGGAAGCTCTCCAACGAGGGGGGATACTACGCACTGAGCATCTCTGAAGGTACCCCCAAATCATACAGTCCCTACTTCTCCCTGCCTCGCTCCTACAAGGCCCCCGTCGCCAGAGATGGAGAACAGAGAGAAAGGGAGCATGATGAATACGTGCTCATGAGCTCCCCGGCGAAACCCGTCTACTCCCAGGTCGCTGGCATGACGACGAAGGGTGTCAGTAGTGGGGGGTCAGACAGCCCTCACGCCCACCAACCCCCGCCCTACAGGGCCCACCACCAAGCGGCTCACGGTGACCGGCGAACGACCCCGGTTCGGCCCAACCGCCTCCCCCTGGGCCACCGCAGCTTCCACGGGTCGCTGAGGGTTAGTGAGCCAGCCGCTGCCGAGCGACCCTCCAGCCCCGGCGAGTACATCAACATCGAGTTTGGGGACCCCTACGGACCCCCCACGTCCTGCCCTCTCTCTGACCAGTACCTCTCACCCTCGCTGGGCTCTGTCGAGCAGCGCCACTCTCCTCCCCAGCCACAGAACCAGGACTATATGAGTGTAGAGGTGGGGGTTGGAGGTGGTGGTAGTGGGGGTGATGATGGTTGCCGCCTGGCTAAGAACCAGTCCCCCAGACCCTCTCTGGTGGCCCCCTGGAACCCACCCAGCTACATTCGACCCCTGACCGCCGGGGCCTCCCTGAGCGTAGCCCCTGGATCTTCTGGAGCTCACTGGCGGACGGGAACAGATGGCTACACAGATATGACGTTTAACCATAGCGGGGGTGAGGGGTCGCGGGGGTCACAGAGTAGCCCCACAGCCATGCTGCAGCACCTGTGTGTGATGGAGTGCCGCTACCCCCCTACCTTACTCCCCCACCATGTCACCCCTCCCTCAAGCCCCCAGCCTGATCCCCCCATAGTGGTACGTGCTGACCCCCAGGGGCGACGCAGACACAGCTCTGAAACCTTCTCCTCCACCCCTGGAGGAGGCAGAACCACAAGCTCCAGCACCGGCACCAACCCGCCCTCGGGCTCAGCCAACCCCTCGGCCCTCAACGGAGCTCACCTGGCCGAGGGCTCCAAGTGGGCCGGCTCTGGCTCCTTTGACAGTGTGTGGATGTGTGTGGAAGGGATAGGGGTGGATTTGGACAGTTGCCCTGCCCAGCCAGGGCCCTCTGATCTGGGCATGGACTCAGCCTCCTCTGGGGGCCCTCCTGGAGGTCGTATGTGCAGGAATGTGTCTGTTGGTTATCAGAACGGCCTCAACTACATCGCCCTGGAGCTGAGAGAGGACCAGGACTCTAACTCTGTCCCCATACCCCAGCAGCAGCAGGGGGGTACCGGGCCGACCCCCAACGCCCCCTCAGCCAGTAACGTGACTGTGCCGGTAGCAGAGAACAACGGAGCCTACGCCAGTGTAGACTTCAGCAAGTCAGAAGGGATGACTACCACGTCCACGGGTGAGTGACAGAGGGAGTGTGTTTGTGGGGGATGAGGTGGGGTCTGTGTATATTAGCTTACTGCTCATAAGTGTGTGTGTGTGTGTGTAGATATGTATTTCTGTGTGCTGACATCTGCTCTGTGTTAAGTGTGCGTGTATGAGGTCTGCGTTTCAGTGTGTGTGTGTGTGTGTGTGGCGTACGCTTGCTGTGTGTGTGCAGCCCTCCAGTTGTCTGTCGGCATGCAGGGAGGCATGCTTGCCCTGCAGTGTAAAAGGTGATAATGAGGAGAGGGATTCTCACTTACTGTACTCTACTAGGCCTCCTGTATCTCAGTTGGTAGAGCATGGCGTTTGCAATGCCAGGGTTGTGGGTTCGATTCCCACGGGGGGGCCAGTATGAAAAATGTATGCACTCACTAAACTGTAAGTCACTCTGGATAAGAGCGTCTGCTAAATGACTAAAATGTAAAAATGTACTAGCCATGGGGGGAAAAATCGATACAGTTGCATATCTGGAAATTATTTTTGGCAATATATCGTCTCGTTTTGACTATCGCAATATTATTTTTGCGCTAGTTGGCTGTACCTGCACCAGAACTCCAGTATTTTCCCTTCATAGCTTGTTCTCCATCTTCTTTTTAAATAGGTAGCCAATTTGTTTTCAGCACTTTTATTTCCATGACTGATCAAAACTAGTTTTCTCATGCTCTCTCTTTTCCCTCTGCAGCAGACATATGGTGAGCAATATGTTTGGAACATTGAATTGCAATAAAATAACAGTATTGAACCGCAATACATATAGAATCGTAATACATAACTTATCGGCACCTAAGTATCGTGATAATATCGTATTGTGAGGTCCATGGCAATTCCCAGCCCTATACTCTACGCACAAACACACGCGGCTTGGGGTTTTCTGCATGTTTTTGCAAATGAATCAGCGGCATTCCTGTGTCATCCTGTAGGTGCGTCAGTCGTGAGTTAAAATGTAACACTTTGGATGATTTAAGGGTACTTCGTAAATTCACTCTAGAGTGTCAGAGGGTGCTCAGAGGGCACTCAGTGGCCGTTTTTGTAAATTCAAATGTTGTCAGATAGTCCCTTCCTAAATTCAGAGCGTTTCACTCTGAGCGTTCAGACCGCACACTGGACGCTCTCCAGACCTGCTAACTTGCACACATTTTGTGTACAATGCACGCAATTTGAGTTCAAAGTGCGCAGGTATGAAAAATGAACGTGAAATATAAATATAGTCTTCTAGTAGGCACATTGTGGTTTTTGACTAAACCATCTGAAGTTGGAGCTAAGCCAATTGGAGGACTTCGGCGAAGAGAAAAAATCTCTAGCTCCGCTCCGGCCCGCCCCCTGTAGTGGTATTTTCCTCCCTCGGAGTCCGTTGATACCGCTGATGTGGGGGGGGTCAAGCACATAACTACTATTTCTTAGTTAGCTCCTTAGCTAAGGCGTCATTACGACAAAGGTAGTTATCTACAGGATTTAGTCAACTAAGAGAACACTTTCTTGCCCGCACATGCTTTGATCTCCACAACTGTAGTAGGCGCAAGCGCATTGAAGAGCAAGGAAACGTGAGCTGTTGCGGTAGTTCATGGAATGAATGTAAACAGACTTGGCAGAGCGGGCTGTTCCTCTAACACCGTCCTTCACAGAAAGTTGTTAGACTGTTAAAGATTAGTATGCCTATGTTAATTAATCAGTTCTGGATCTGTCCTCTTCATATAGTGATATGTCATCAATGACAGCAAGGCATGTTGAATGAATGGTAGCCTAGTAGTCAGACCTAACTTGGCGATCAGAAACGATCTCATATAGGCCAGTTCAGTTGTATCATATTCCATATGGCCTACAGTAAGCTAGACTACTACATTGCATCCAGTATAGCGCTGGGCGGTATACCTAGGGCTGTTAGGGCGTCCGTATTACCGGCACACCGGCGGTCACGAGTCATGACCGCAATCAAATTCCACATGACCGTTTAGTCACTGTAACTAGGCTCTGATGCCGCTGGTGGTCATTAGTAGCCTACCAGACTTGCTAACTGCCAGTCGCTAACGGCCTGGTACTCAGCACTCTATTGTCCCTCTAATCACTCTGACATCAATGCAAATGTAATTGAAAATGGAATCGAACACCCATGAGCTCATGTTACGCAACATTTCTATAGGCTATGCAATTGCGTGAGAAAACAGTGTGGCCTCTATTAAAAAGAGGAGGATCCCATCAGCTTTCTATAGGCTAGGCCTATATGTATTTCTCAACTTTCCTTATATTAAGCACATTGCTTCTCTTTACAACAGGAATATAGCCTACCTGGCTGGCATGAAAATGAACCACGGGAAAAGCTGTTTAAGTGCATAGATGACATGTATTTTTTTAGTCGCATCATGCATGCCGTCTTAGAATGTATTAACAATCTAAACATATAGCCCAATGTTTGTATCACAACTAAAGGTGCATAAATAACTCTAAATTAAGTATATAGGAGGACCTGTTTCTTTGTTAACCACTCAACACTGAATAGCCGCATGTGCACACTCCTCAAATCATTTGGAGAGAATATATTTTCTATTTTATTCAGCTATGTCCAATTGTATTCTTTATACTATAAAATAAATAAATAAAATTCTAAGCAACTCTTGTGTGCTAAATGAACTAGTGTAGCCGACAGCCATATGGCATAGCCAGATCAGGACCTAACATAAGGACAACTCGGAGTATGCTATTCTGTTCTTCTGAAATAGAATAGCATAGCATATCATGTTTCTTTAGACCTGTCTAAAATAAATAATGGATTTATTGTGATGGTGTAGGCTATATTTATTAGTAGATGTTCCAAAGGTCTGCGTCAGTTGCTTGTAGGCTATGCATAGAAGCCAGGAGATGCTAAAGGTGTTTATGTTAATTATCGGTCAATTACCGTGAGACCACCAGTTATTTGCTTGACAATCACCGGCTGACTAAATTTCATGACTGCCACAGCCCTAGGTATACCGTATTTTACTATATACCGGTATTGATGCACGGACCGGTATGGGTTTTTACTTGACCTTCTATAATGGTATTTGAATGTTTGGTTTGCTAAATGTGATATGTGTTGCGTAAAGTCCATTTTTATAGATTATTCTGCTACTTGAGTCATCTCTCTCCGCTCTCTCTCTCTATGCTACTTTCCACAGACCTAGCCCCGCCTTCTGTCACTCAAGGAGCGCATCTGTTGTTGCTCGACCACGAGACACTTGCATTCAGTCTGTATGGTCAATGCAGCACATGCAACAATGTTGAGGACTATGATGCTGTTTCCACTTTGCTTCTTAATATAAATCCACAAACGTTCTATAATTAAACTATTAGTTAGTGTTTCTTAAATCTGCAAACAGCTAGTTTTTTCTTAGCAAGTTGTGGCTAAATCGTGTAAACTGTTAATCGCTAGTTAGCTGGCTAGCTAGCTAATGTACTGAGTCAGTGCAAACGTAGCTAGCTATACAGCCTGATACCAGTGATGGTGTAGGCCTAAATCAGCATGTTGTTTTTACAACAGTATCTTCTAAATCAAAGAGGAATAAGAGAAGCATGAATATGTTAGCTACATGAAGTAGCTAAGAGAGAATATTTAATGTAGCCAAAGATTATAGGGTCCCCTAGGAAACACTGACCAACACTTTGGTTCCTACCCTGTCACAATAACTCCTCCCTTGCATTTTCATTCGTTGTCATGCCAAACACTGTATTCAAAGTGCCCACTTATCTTTTAACTATGGAATTAGAATAATCTGTTCATCCAAGTGTTTTGATCTGAATCGCAAAGCAAATCGCAATTGCAACACTTGGTTAAAAACGTGGGGTCTGTGTATATTAGCCTACTGCTCATAAGTGTTTTTGTTTTTTTTGCCCATATCGTGCAGCCCTACGTGGCAGTGTGGAAATGAGTGCAGGAAATGCAGAAACTGATGAAAATGCAGAACAAAAATGTTGGGTTGAAGTTTAATTGAACAGTAGAAAACGATCAGAAAGTAGAGAAACCCATTGAAATCACTTAGAATGTATGTGTTTCCACTCTAGGGTCATTCCAAAACATAAAATACTGTCAAATACCATCAAATCGTCCAACAATTTAAAAATAGTGATATGATATTTTGGCCATATCACCCCTAATCCAGTAATCCCCAAACAAAATTAAGAAGCCAGTTTGCATTTTCACTAGACTATCCACATAAAGACACCTAATAATCAAAATAGTCAGTACCCCTACATTTAACCTAGAAAAATGTGAAGGTGTCATTGAGATGACCACCTCAATTTTAATTTAGGATTAAACACAAGACTTCTGTGTTGGCTACATTGTTTGATATAATTTTAAGACTCTGCCATTTCCTGAAACCTAATCAAAAATGCTAAATGCTCCAACTTCCTGAGGGGGAAGTTGACTGACCCTCTCTGGACCTCCCCCCTACCCAACCTTAGGCATACATTTTTTAAAATTTATTTCACCTTTATTTAACCAGGTAAGCCAGTTGAGAACAAGTTATCATTTATAACTGCGACCTGGCCAAGATAAAGCAAAGCAGTGTGATAACAACAACAACAACACAGAGTTACATATGGGATAAACAAAAACAAAACGTACAGTCAATAACACAATAGAAAATCTATATACAGTGTGTGCAAATGTAGTAAGTTATGGAGGTAACTTGTAGCTCAGTTGGTAGAGCATGGTGCTTGCAACGCCAGGGTTGTGGGTTCGATTCCCACGGGGGGGCCAGTATGAAAAATGTATGCACTAACTGTAAGTCGCTCTTGATAAGAGCATCTGTTAAATGACTAAAATGTAAATGTAAAATGTAAGGCAATAAATAGGACATAGTGCAAAATAATTACAATTTAGTATTAAGACTGGAGTGATAGATGTGCAGAAGATGATGTGCAAATAGAGATACTGGGGTGCAAATGAGCAAAATAAATAACAATGTAAATAACAATATGGGGATGAGGTAGTTGGGTGGGCTAATTACAGATGGGCTGTGTACAGGTGCAGTGATCGGTAAGCTGCTCTGACAACTGATGCTTAAAGTTAGTGAGGGAGATAAGTGTCTCCAGCTTCAGAGATTTTTGCAGTTCGTTCCAGTCATTTGCAGCAGAGAACTGGAAGGAATGGCGGCCAAAGGAGGTGTTGGCTTTGGGGATGACCAGTGAGATATACCTGCTGGAGCGCATACTACGGGTGGGTGTTGCTATGGTGACCAATTATCTAAGATAAGGCAGGGATTTGCCTAGAAGTGATTTATAGATGACCTTGAGCCAGTGGGTTTGGCGACGAACATGTAGTGAGGGCCAGCCAACGAGAGCGTACAGGTCACAATGGTGGGTAGTATATGGGGCTTTGGTGACAAAACGGATGGCACTGTGATAGACTACATCCAATTTGCTGAGTAGTGTTGGATGCTATTTTGTAAATGACATCGCCGAAGTCAAGGATCGGTTGGATAGTCAGTTTTACGAGGGCATGTTTAGCAGCATGAGTGAAGGAGGCTTTGTTGCGAAATAGGAAGCCGATTCTAGATTTATTTTTGAATTGGAGATGCTTAATGTGAGTCTGGAAGGAGAGTTTACGGTCTAACCAGACACCTAGGTATTTGTAGTTGTCCACATATTCTAAGTCAGACCCGTCGAGAGTAGTGATTCTAGTCGGGCGGGCGGGTGCAAGCATCGTTCGATTGAAGAGCATGCATTTAGTTTTACTAGGGTTTTAAGAGCAGTTGTAGGCCACGGAAGGAGTGTTGTATGGCATTGAAGCTCGTTTGGAGGTTTGTTAACACCGTGTCCAATGAAGGGCCAGATGTATACAAAATGGTGTCGTCTGCAGAGAGGTGGATCTGAGAGTCACCAGCAACAAGAGCGACATCATTGATATACACAGAGAATAGAGTCAGCCAGAGAATTGAACCTTGTGGCACCCCCATAGACTGCCAGAGGTCCAGACAACAGGCCCTCCGTTTTGACACATTGAACTCTATCTGAGAAGTAATTGGTGAACCAAGCGAGGCAGTCATTTGAGAAACCAAGGCTATTTAGTCTGCCAATAAAAATGTGGTGATTGACAGAGTCAAAAGCCTTGGCCAGGTCGATGAAGACGGCTGCACAGTACTGTCTTTTATTGATCGCGGTTATTATATCGTTTAGGACCTTGAGCGTGGCTGAGGTGCACCCATGACCAGCTCGGAAACCAGATTGCATAGCGGCGACGGTACGGTGGGATTCGAAATGGTCGGTGATCTGTTTGTTAACTAGGCTTTCGAAAGGCTGTAGGCTATGCGTAGGATGGATATAGGTCTGTAACAGTTTGGATCTAGAGTGTCACTCCCTTTTGAAGAGGGGGATGACCGCGGCAGCTTTCCAATCTCTGGGGATCTCAGACGATACGAAAGAGAGGTTGAACAGGCTAGTAATAGGGGTTGCGACAATTTCGGCGGCTAATTTTAGAAAGAAAGGGTCCAGATTGTCTAGCCCAGCTGATTTGTAGGGGTCCAGATTTAGCAGCTCTTTCAGGACATCAGCTATCTGAATTTGGGTGAAGGAAAGGGGGGGGGGGGGCATGGGCAGGTTGCAGCGGAGGATGCAGAGCTAGTGGCAGGGGTAGCCAGGTGGAAAGCGTGGCCAGCCGTAGCAAAATGCTTATTGAAATTCTCGATTATCGTAGATTTATTTGTGGTGACAGTGTTTCCTAGCCTCAGTGCAGTGGGTAGCTGGGAGGAGGTGCTCTTATTCTCCATGGACTTTACAGTGTCCCAAAATTTTTTGGAGTTAGTGCTACAGGATGCACATTTCTGTTTGAAGAAGCTAGCCTTTTCTTTCCTAACTGATTGTGTATATTGGTTCCTGACTTCCCTGAAAAGTTGCATATCGTGGGGGCTGTTCGATGCTAATGCAGTACGCCACAGGATGTTTTTGTGCTGGTCTAGGGCAGTCAAGTCTGGGGTGAACCAGGGGCTATATCTGTTCTTAGTTCAGAATTTTTTGAATGGGGCATGCTTATTTAAGATGGCGAGGAAAGCACTTTTTAAGAACATCCAGGCATCCTCTACTGACGGAATGAGGTCAATATCCATCCAGGATACCCGGGCCAGGTCAATTAGAAAGGCCTGCTCGCTGAAGTGTTTTAGGGAGCGTTTGACAGTGATGAGGGGTGGATTTTGGTGGCCTTCCTAAGCCAAGATTCAGACACTGCTAGAACATCAGGGTTGGCAACGTGTGTGTGCAACAGTGTGCTAACGCAGTGAATAACTCAAACTTGTGCTTTGCTGCAGGAGGGACTGGTGCACTTCACAAAATAGATGGCATCATGAGGAAGGAAAATTATGTGGATATATTGAAGCAACATCTCAAGACGTCAGTCAGGAAGTTAAAGCTTGGTCGCAAATGGATCTTCCAAATGGACAATGACCCCAAGCATACTTCCAAAGTTGTGGCAAAATGGCTTAAGGACAACAAAGTCAAGGTTTTGGAGTGGCCATCACAAAGCCCTGACCTCAATCCTATAGAAAATGTGTGGGCAGAACTGAAAAAGCGCATGCGAGCAAGGTGGCCTAAAAACCTGACTCAGTTACACCAGCTCTGTCAGGAGGAATGGGCCAAAATTCACCCAACTTATTGTGGGAAGCTTGTGGAAGGCTACCCGAAACGTTTGACGCAAGTTAAACATTTTAAAGGCAATGCTACCAAATACTAATTGAGTGTATGTGATGAAAGAAATAAAAGCTGAAATAAATAATTCTCTCTACTATTATTCTGACATTTCACATTCTTAAAATAAAGTGGTGATCCTAACTGACCTAAGACAGGGAATTTCTACTAGGATTAAATGTCAGGAATTGTGAAAAACTTAGTTTAAATGTATTTGGCTAAGGTGTATGTAAACTTCCGACTTCAACTGTATTCACGAAGGTCTTAGGAAAGATATTTGCGAAATTCTTAAGAATATTTTGAGGAATTGCACTTACGTTTCTTTGTCTGTAGTGTTTTGTGAATCCGTCCACAGAACATTAGATTACCTGTAGTACAGTACAGACAAGATTGGGTTGGTTTGACAGCCCATTAGGAAAGAAGCATTATGTGTCAGCCTAGTAAACGTGTTCACACACACACTGCCTGCTTGCGTGTGTGTTAAGAGCAGTCTATCCAGTGTTAAGTGAGACAAGCATCTCACTCTTCAGCCTTTAGTCTATAATTCTTTCTACAACAGATCCTAAGCGCCATCTAATGAAACTCACAAATCCTAGACTATGAACAATGTCATCCAGGGTGATTGGTCCTTGATAGTGTGACTCAGTAGTTTCAGCCAGCCACAGGCTGACTCATATGTTAACTGTTGAGCTGGGGCCAAAATGAACAAAGGGGTGTAAGTTCATTGACCCTGGTCCTGGGCAGTGTGCCAAAGTGGGTCAAACAGTACCAAGGTAATATGGAGAAACCTTGACCTGCAGTTGCCCCTGTGTGTGTTTTCACCTGAGAGTTGTGTTCTTTGCATTGACCCCTTGCTGCCCCCCTTAGTGAGGTCATTCTCCCATAGGAGAATCAACACACTGTGTGTGGGTGTGCGTGTTTTTGGTTTTCCATAGAAAAACCAACACTCTTCTCTGATGAAGGTTGTGTTCACTGTTTGAAGTGTTTCCACTGTCGTGTGTGTGAGTCATGCGGTGGGTCTTTGATGTGCTCTAATTGGCCCAGCGTGTCGGAGCAGCACGGCAACAGAGGCACAGGAAACGCATCATCACACAGGATGCATTCCTTCCTGTGACCTGCCCCGAGCAGCCAGGCACACCTGAGTCCCTTTCAGTACCCTTTCCCTTTTTTCCTCCAGACGAAAATGTTTGGAAATGGCATGAAACAGGGAAGTTAGTGGGCTACTGGATCCTGTTCATTAGGGCACGCCGTAATGAAACCTTTTGAAACGGGAACATAGGCGAAGTGAAACAGGAACGTAGGCTACTATTCGAAGTTGTCTGATAACAGCACAGACTTTCCTTCTCGTGCGCCATACTAAACACGACCCTGGCTTCAAAGTGAGAGTATATGGAGGGTAGTGTGTGTGGAGCATGGGTGGAAGAGCGTACATAGTGTTGTGTTAGCTAGCTTGCTGCTGCCCCTTCCTGTCCCTGTGACATCCATAGGTAGGCTCCAGAGTGTGAAAGTATGAGTGTAGCCTACTGGTTGTATGGAGCACGGAGTTGTTTGGAGCTTGGTTATGGTTCTGTAGTGTAGAGTACAGAGAATTTTAGCTAGCTAGCTGCTGTTTTAGCCTAGTGTAGAGTTACCTTGTTAGCCTTGTTGAGTGTTCGCTAACTGCCTTTTCCTATACCACCTCCATCTATATTTACTGCTTTATTTTCAGACTGACACTTATTTATGAGCCGGGCCTAGCAGTAGGCATGTGTAGGCTGCGTCCCAAATGGCACCCTATTCCCTATGTAGTGCACTACAGCATGTACACTGGCCCTAAAGCAGGATACTACCCAGGCACAGGCAACTGGATCCGTGTGTGTGTGTGTGTGTGTGTCGAAGAACCTAAACTCGCTCTCAAACACGTAAATACATACAGATGTTAATGTAAGCACATGATGTTAGGTCAAATCCATTTTTGTTTTAGTAGGCTATATATATCTCATTATTTGCAGGTTGGCGTTAATTGGGATGAGCTCCTTAATTGCCTTATCACTGTATAATAAGTCGCTCAATTAAAAGTTGCTATGAATATGACGATATCAGTCTGGGTCATTCCACCTCAAAAAGCACAAGAAAGATGATTTCGACACCCGCCATCTCGGATTGTTCTGAAATCGTTTCTGTACTGCTACCTAACGGTGTTCCGTACACATTTTGTGTAACCGCAGCATTCAAACAAGGCTGCAATGAAAACTAATGGGAATGTAGCGACTGTGTTCGCATCAAATCCGGGGTGTTAGCTATGTTTCTATTGAAGTGTTGATTGACATGGTAATGGCCTAATAGCATTCGAGAAAAGATGCAACACTGACCTCTATGACGCTGTACGTTACATCGTGATGTGTCACGACGTAACGTACGGCACGCATCATGTTACTCGTACATTTACATTACTCGTACAGTGTCTTTCCACCAGGGTTAGCGCTTCTCTCGCAGATTAAAAACATGCTTAACCATATACATTTGTAAGAAACCTTCATTATTCATGATTTGTGTTTAAATTAGCATTAGTATTAATATTATGGCTAATATTAAACACATTTTTCATGAGTAGGGTGCTAATAGCAGTGTGGTCATCAATAACACAAACACTGAATCAATCAACAATTAATTGCATAAGACTTTGATGTGCAGAATCTTAAAAAGAATACCACTGCACCAACCTATGATCTGCATTTACACACGCAAACCCGTCAACTGCTGACAGAGCTTTCGTTTTTTTGCTCTCACATTTGCTGTGTTAACGGTTTGAAATACCTTTGCTGTGCCAACCTATTCACGAGTGCTGTGTTTTAATAATTGTGAAATCTCATATGTGCAATAACGCATGTTAATAATGCATGTAGCTCAATTGGTAGAGCATGGCGCTTGTAACGCCAGGGTAGTGGGTTTGATCCCCGGGACCACCCATACGTAAAAATGTATGCACACATGACTGTAAGTCGCTTTGGATAAAAGCGTCTGCTAAATGGCTTATTATTATTATTATGTCCTAAATTCTCACGTGTGCTATCTATTAAACTCGTTTCCAAATGACATGCTCTAACCCAATTTGAGACATGACATTCCTGCATGCCACTCTTTCTGCTCTTGATTGTGCACAGGTGAAATAAATGAACGGGATTCCTTAAAAGACTGCATGTCACCAAACTGCAATAGTTATGAACTATGTGGAACTTTTTTGGACCATTGGCTTCCCTGAAAACAGGTACTGACAGGAGGCACGAGCTACCTCCCTCAGGCTCCTCCCTGCCTTCGCCTCCTCGTTAGCAGCCTAGCTATTCAGGGGTATAGTGGCGTCGTTTCTTGGGCTCTTGTTAGGCCTTTCCCTTTCAAGACAATTCCTGTCAAAATACAATTACATTTGTTTTATTTTCTCCCTACTTTGTAACTCATTTAATTGTATTTATTTATTTATGAAGACATTATCAATGGTGAGTATAAAGTTAATTACTCGTGAGTTCATCAATCATTAATTCAAACAATGGTAAATTTTTCGTGTCATCACTGCGAGCCATCATGACTCTCAAAAGCTGTGACAGCCGCAGTTTACTTGTGAAGATGACGTTAGCGCTGCCCTAAAACCCCTATTCAAATTCGACACAAACCATCAAATGGGTATGTAATGAAACCGTATATAAACTCTTTATAGTGTTTTATTGACATTTTACAGGTGATACATTTGACAAATCAGGTGAAAAAAGCTGTTTCTCCACACAACATGTCTTCGGCTTTCACTATCACTCAGTAGCCTTCGCTTCCCCCTCTGCCATTTCTAATAAGACCCGGCAGAGCTCCATTGCCTTCAATCATGCAGAGACGGGCAGCGTGAAGTTCTCGTCGTTAATTTAGCTGGAAAGAGGAGAAATTGTGCTTTACAATGGTATTAATATTGCAGTTGACCTGGTATTTAATTTTTTGGGTGCCAAGATAAGATCAAGTGTACGGAACACTGTGATGTACGGAACACCGTTAGGTAGCAGTAGTAAGTAACAGATACAATTAGCATTCCTGAAACATTATTTTGTTAAAATATAATTTAATTTCTGAGAAATTAAGCTAATTGATTGCACCCAAATTGGCCATTTTTAATTGATAGGATTCGGATAATATTGAATAAATATAGTACCCAACATCCGATTTGAACCAAACTTCTTGAAAAGCAGAAAACTGCCATGCAATTCATTATTTTATTTGGGTTGTCACAACATTTTAGTCCCTAGCCAATTTCTCCATCAAAGTTTTGGGCTTGTAGGAAAAGTTTTCCTATGAGAATTGCATAGCCCTCAGTGGCCACTTGTTAGACTATTCAAGGATAGTTGGGTTGAAGCATTAGGTTGCTTTTAGGACAAACTGAATCACTTTCATGGAGGACTAGCTTGAATTGTGAGGATGAACACCATTTATTTTCATCATGAGCCAAATCTTTTGGTTTTCTACCCAAGTTAAAAAGGAAATGTTGTGATCTATTTAATAAACGCGAGACCAGCAAAATGTATACATGAGTGTGGCGGTAAAGCAGGAACAGCGGCATCTAGTATTCAAAATGTGGTACTTTCACACTACTATATGGTAAATAATGCAAGCGACTTCAATTACTAATTTCTCTGAACAGGGAAAAATAACCAACAGATTCACAGGGAATACATTACATAGAATGGAAAAGCAATACTCCAAGCTGCAGTTTCATACTACTTGTCAAACAGAGAACTGATACGGCATACTGGTTATTTGGGTGGGATTGGCGTGGGGGTTCCTTGGGTGGCTTTTGAATTTTTGGGGGGGATTCTTCATATCTCACTTATTGGTAGGATGTTGGGTACTATATTTATAGAATATTATCTGAATCCTATAAGTTAAAGTGGCCAATTTGGGTGCAATCAATTAGATTAATTTCTCAGATGAAATTATATTTCAACAAAATAATGTTTCAGGAATCGTATCGTTACAAACTACAGAAACGATTTCAGAACAATCTGAGATGGTGGGTGTCGAATTCCTATTTTTTGTGCTTTTTGAGGTGGAATGACCCAGTCTTATCGTCATATTCATAGCAACTTATTATAGAGTGACTTATTATACAGCAATAAGGCAATTAATGAGCTCATCCCAATAAACGTCAATCTGCAATTAATGACAGATGTGTGTATATATAGCCTACTAACAACAAAGTTTGGTCAGACTCGGATGTTGGGTACTGTAATTATTGAATATTATCGGAATTCTATAAATTTAAAATGGCCAATTATGGGTGCAATCAATTAGATTAATTTCTCTGAGATAAAATACAATTTCAACTAAATGTTTCAGGAATGCCAATCTTACTGTTTCTAACGACAGAAACAATTTCAGAACAATCTGAGATGGTGGGTGACATGGCTTGCTGAAATCACATAGAACTCGAATAACATACTAATACAGTATAGTTACAGCAACTGTTTCAAGTAGTGTTATTAGCAGTTCCCATGGCAGTGCCTCTTCCTTTGTAGTTTCATTAGGTCTTTATGGATGTGTATGTTAATGTGTCTTGTAGGGCTGGGAATTGCCAGGGACCTCACGGTACGATAGTATCACAATATTTAGGTGCCGATATGTATTGCGATTCTATATGTATTGCAATTCGATACTGTGATTTTATTGCTATTCAATGTTCCAAATATACTGCTCACTATATGTCTGCTGCAGAAAGACTAGAGATCCATTTGACATTTTAAGTCATTTAGCAGATGCTCTTATCCAGAGCGACTTACAGTAGTGAGTGCATACATTTTCATGAGAGCATGAGAACTAGTTTTGATCAGTCACAGAAATAAAAGGGCTCGCTTTTAAAAAAATAAGATGGAAAACAAGCTATAAAGGGAAAATACTGGAATTTTGGTGCAGGGACAGCCAACTAGCTCATAAATAATATTGTGCTATTGTCGATAAGATATATTGTCAAAAATAATATCCTGATATGTAACTGAATACACCCCCCCCCCTAACAGGCTAGCTAGCTGTTTACTGTCGTAAAGTGTGTGTTTGTGTCTGTGTGGAGGGGGATTGGCACAATTATGGACAATAACTGTGAAATTGTCTTAAAACATTCATTTTAGAAGAAGGGGGGATTCAACTTTATATTCAAGTAGATGTAGTTTACCCAATAGCAGTTAGAAAATTGTACATGAAAAGAGTAAAGTTGGTAATAATTTTACCAGCAGAACGGCACGGTTGGGAGGAGAAGCTTCGTTTCGCAAAGTTGTAAGTGTTTACCATTTTTAGGGATGCAAATATCGGTCAATTTTTCTGCCGACTAACCGACCCTCATTAACCGGTCAATAGACGGTGAGATTTTTTCCAAACAGTAAAATGAAGTGACCAATAGAAAATACTATGCATGCATACAAGGAATGGACATTTTTCATTAAGAGCATGAAAACGGGCAACAATAGCGAGCCTATCGCTTTACAGTCAAAAGGCTATATATATATATCCTATTATTGAACATGTACAGTGAGGGGGAAAAAGTATTTGATCTCCTGCTGATTTTGTATACTGACAAAGAAATGATCAGTCTATAATTTTAATGGTAGGTTTATTTGAACAGTGAGAGACAGAATAACAACAAAAAAATCCAGAAAAAATGCATGTCAAAAATGTTAGAAATTGATTTGCATTTTAATGAGGGAAATAAGTATTTGACCCCTCTGCAAAACATGACTTAGTACTTGGCGGCAAAACCCTTGTTGCCAATCACAGAGGTCAGACGTTTCTTGGAGTTGGCCACCAGGTTTGCACACATCTCAGGAGGGATTTTGTCCCACTCTTCTTTTCAGATCTTCTCCAAGTCATTAAGGTTTCGAGGCTGACGTTTGGCAACTCGAACCTTCAGCTCCCTCCACAGATTTTCTATGAGATTAAGGCCTGGAGACTGGCTAGGCCACTCCAGGACCTTAATGTGCTTCTTCTTGAGCCACTCCTTTGTTGCCTTGGCCATGTGTTTTGGGTCATTGTCATGCTGGAATACCCATCCACGACCCATTTCAATGCCCTGGCTGAGGGAAGGAGGTTCTCACCCAAGATTTGACGGTACATGGCCCCGTCCATCGTCCCTTTGATGCGGTGAAGTTGTCCTGTCCCCTTAGCAGAAAAACACCCCCAAAGCATAATGTTTCCACCTCCATGTTTGACGGTGGGGATGGTGTTCTTGGGGTCATAGGCAGCATTCCTCCTCCTCCAAACACAGCGAGTTGAGTTGATGCCAAAGAGCTCCATTTTGGTCTCATCTGACCACAACACTTTCACCCAGTTCTCCTCTGAATCATTCAGATGTTCATTGGCAAACTTCAGACAGGCATATATATGTGCTTTCTTGAGCAGGGGGACCTTGCGGGCGCTGCAGGATTTCAGTCCTTCACGGTGTAGTGTGTTACCAATTGTTTTCTTGGTGACTATGGTCCCAGCTGCCTTGAGATCATTGACAAGATCCTCCCGTGTAGTTCTGGGCTGATTCCTCACCGTTCTCATGATCATTGCAACTCCACGAGGTGAGGTCTTGCATGGAGCCCCAGGCCGAGGGAGATTGACAGTTCTTTTGTGTTTCTTCCATTTGCGAATAATTGCACCAACTGTTGTCTCCTTCTCACCAAGCTGCTTGTTGATGGTCTTGTAGCCCATTCCAGCCTTGTGTAGGTCTACAATCTTGTCCCTGACATCCTTGGAGAGCTCTTTGGTCTTGGCCATGGTGGAGAGTTTGGAATCTGATTGATTGCTTCTGTGGACAGGTGTTTTTTATACAGGTAACAAACTGAGATTAGGAGCACACCCTTTAAGAGTGTGCTCCTAATCTCAGCTCGTTACCTATATAAAAGACTCCTGGGAGCCAGAAATCTTTCTGATTTGAGAGGGGGTCAAATACTTATTTCCCTCATTTTAAAATCAAATCAATTTATAACGTTTTTGACATGCGTTTTTGTGGATTTTTTGTTGTTATTCAGTCTCTCACTGTTCAAATGCGCACGCATAGAAGTACCTGGCCTTCTGTGCGCAAATATAGGAAAGTGCCCATTTTAGGGATTTCTGATTGTCTTAACTCACCACCTCACCACTAATAAGCTGAGCTTCTGTCATTTTTTTTCTTCACCTCACATAGTCAGACAACAAAGTATATATATTTTTTAAACATCCATTGTGAATGATAATAGTTCCTCACAGTAGGCCTATTTCCTACAATCTCCCTCCTGGTAATCATCAAGCCTCGGTGTGAAAGAGCAAAATACTATTTTCCCTTGGGCAAAAACAGTTGTCTGATGGCCCAGAATAGGCTAGTTGATACAATGTTGCAAGTTCCCTAGCGGAGGCTTCAGGCCAGACCCAGTTGATTGATTTGAAACAATGTTGCACTTCACTAGCAATAGCTCAAGACAGATAGAAAGGGAGGTAGACAGGCTCTGTAGAGAGATTAATGCAATTTGAAAGAACCATAATTTATCATTTAGACTTCATTTGTCGGCTTTATGTATTTCTACTTAGTTGACAATAGAAGTTATAGGCCTACTGCTGCATTGGCCCATAGGCTATCTCTAGTTCCATGCGCTCATTTCTTAAGCTGCCAATGGATCACGTGTATCAATGTGTCCATATGGCAGAGGCTGGTGCTCACCTTTAGTTGAATTTTAACTTTTAGATTTTCAGCATTTGAATTCAGAATTGTATGATTAATCACGTGACAATGATAAAAAACGTTATTCTTGAAATGAAACTGTTCCACGAAAATGAGCATATGAAAATCGTAACTTGCACGCAGATTGGTAAAAATGGCAGGTTAAATTGTGAACTTCTCAACTTGAAACTCACGACACTCCTAATGAAGTCTTTTATAAAATAATTGCCTCCACGTTTCTATGGTCAGATTTTGCCTATAGGCTAATTTGACGCAAGGTAAGACATGCCTCATAATATGAAGTAAAACATTCAGGTTTTCAAAATGCACACTGGCACCAGCTTGCATTGTAGTGGTGGATGACACGCTGATAGCCTACTGTTGCCTGCACTTGAATGGTTAATGGAAGGCGCGGTTCAATTATCAGTTGAGGAATAAAAATAGCAATTTTTAATCGTGCACCAGAATGTTTATTTTATTTTTTATTTTATTGTTGCGCAATGAATGGGCTTATAAGAACACGTTTTACTCCAGCAGTATCCAGCTGAGGATGCTTGCGCGTGTGATAGTCGTCATTTATCTTATTTATCCAACAACTAACGAAAATACACACGCCAATTTAATTCCACGAAATTATGCAAATTAACCTATGTACTGATAAGCATGACTGTCAAATGTATTTGCAACGACTGGTATCTCCATCAATTCACAAAAAGTATTTTATTGTCCCGGTCAATTTGGCAGACAACATTTTTTTTTTAAACATTTTTTTTATTTTTTTTATGCTTTTCTTTTTTTTTTATAGGCAAAAAGACGGCAATTACAGCTAACGGAAACCCTTGTGTGTGCTGTGCTAAATGTTTTCTCATATTCTCTGGGACGTTAGATGACTGACTAATAGGCCTTGCTGGAGTGAAAGCAAAGGTAACTGAACTAAATGACTATCGCCCCGTAGCACTAACTTCTGTCATCATGAAGCCCTTTGAGAGGCTAGTTAAGGATCATATCACCTCTACCTTACACACTAGACCAACTTCAATTTGCTTACCGCCCCAATAGATACACAGAGGATGCAATCGCCATCGCACTGCACACTGCCCTATCCCATCTGGACAAGAGGAATACCTATGTAAGAATGCTGTTCATTGACTATAGCTCAGCATTCAACACCATAGTACCGTCCAAGCTCATCATTAAGCTCGGGGCCCTGGGTCTGAACCCCGCCCTGTGCAACTGAGTCCTGGACTTCCTTACGGGCGCCCCCAGATGGTGAAAGTAGGAAACAACACCTCCACTTCGCTGAGCCTCAACACAGGGGGCCCCACAAGGGTGCGTTCTCAGCCCCCTCCGGTACTCCCTGTTCACCCATGACTGCGTGGCCACGCACGCCTCCAACTCAATCATCAAGTTTGCAGACGACACAACAATAGTAGGCCTGAGTACCAACAATGACGAGACAGCCTACAGGGAGGAGGTGAGGGCCCTGGGAGTGTGGTGCCAGTAAAATAACCTCTTACTCAACGTCAACAAAACAAAGGACCTGATTGTGGACTTCAGGAAACAGCAGAGGGAACACATCGATGGGACCGCAGTGGAGAAGGTGGAAAGCTTCAAGTTCCTCGGCGTACACATTACTGACGATCTGAAATGGTCCACCCACAAAGACAGTGTGGTGAAGAAGGCGCTACAGCGCCTCTTCAACCTCAGGAGGCTGAAGAAATTTGGCTTGGCACCTAAAATCCTCACAAACTTTTACAGATGCACAATTGAGAGCATCCTGTCAGGCTGTATCACCGCCTGGTACGGCAACTGCGCCGCCTTCAACCGCAGGGCTCTCCATAGGTTGGTGCGGTCTGCCCAATGCATCACCGGGGACAAACTACCTGCCCTCCAGGACACCTACAGCACACGATGTCACAGGAAGGCCAAAAGATCATCACGGACATCAACCACCCGAGCCTCTGCCTGTTCACCCCGCTATCATCCAGAAGGCGAGGTCAGTACAGGTGCATCAAAGCTGGGACCGAGAGACTGAAAAACAGCTTCTATCTCAAGGCCATCAAACTGTTAAATAGCCATCACTAGACGGCTTCCACCCGGTTATGTAACCCTGCACCTTAAAGGCTGCTGCCCCATATACATAGACTTGAAATCACTTGCCACTTTAATAATGGAACACTAGTCACTTTAATGTTTACATCATTTTGGTTTACTCATCTCATGTGTATTTACTGTATTCTATTCTACTGTATTTTAGTCTATGCCACTCAGCCATTGCTCGTCCTAATATTTATATATTTCTTAATTATTTTACTTTTAGATTTGTGTGTATTGTTGTGAATTGTTAGATATTACAGCACTGTTGGAGCTAGAAACACAAGCATTTCGCTACACCCGCAATAACATCTGCTAAACATGTGTATGTGACCAATAACATTTGATTTTGAGTAAACTTTCTCTCCTATTCACTTAGGAGGAGGATGTGAGGTGACTAATACGGATTTGGTTGAGTAATCATGTGCCTTGAGTGAAAAAATCCCTGTCAACTCCAAAGCTTAATGCTGTTTGTATGACCATAGAAGAAGAATAGAAGGACAGTAGAAGTTGGCTAATGCTGCTCGTAAGATCGTATTGTGCTCACTGCGCACCTATTTGTTCACTAAGTTAATTGTTCAGTGTCCCTAGTATTGTTGCACGGTATACCGACACTTCTGTACTACTTTGATACTAGAACATGAAACGGTTCTGTACTAGAATTTGTTACTTTCGGTACTTCAGTCAAATTTGTCTCGCGTCATATACGGATTGAGAGGATCCATTCTGTATAGTAATTTGTCTGAATCTCCTAAAGGGGGCACTAGTAAGCGAGCCAGGCTACTTGCGCATGCAGCTGACACAGAGCAAGCCACTTTTGAGAAGCAAGAGCGAGGAGAGAGAAAATGCTGACAGCATGGCTTCTTCTAACGAAAACATCATACCTCCACAAAACTGGCTCCAGAAGCGAACTATGGGAGTACTTTGCTTACAGAGCAGATGCGGGCCAGCGCACCGAAACAACTATGCAACAGGTGTTACAAGGCAGTGCAGTGCAAGGGAGGTTTAGTTGCAAAAATGATATAAAAAAAACTATTTTGCACACATTTGCATTGTACTAAATTTGAATTATTTTTGAGTGACAATGACATGAACATACAGTATATTCAGCATGACATTCATGTGAGCATTATAATATGATTACATCCTGAAAGTAATGTGAAATGCACTCAACTTAGCTATGACAGCAATATATTTAGACTAACGTTACTTTGTGTTTGTCTGAGCTTGCGAGCAGTAGCAAGCTGGCAGCCCAGGGCGACGCATTGCACCTTGGGAGTTGAAATGCACTCTGGGAATCATAGTATGCCGTGTAAAATCCATTGTATGTGTAGATTATTACAATATAGAAGCATCAGAAATGAGCTTAAGTGTTTTTGTCGTTTTGGAACTAAACTATTCATTGAAAACATTAATTGATTTAGCTGTAATGAATAATGAGTCATAGGTCTAATGAATGTAATTTGACCCAATATTATGGCCATAGATGAGCAAATTAACCCTGATTTGTATCAAATAAATTTTTTAAACAGTTTAGATGTAATTGTAAAATTACATCAGATTTGGTTTTGCATAAGGAAAATGTAAGATTCTTCTGTTATTTAATATGGTGTTTTATTTGAGAAAGAAATTGAATATAGAATAGAAGATATTACATTTGTTATTTTAGTTGTTATACCAGTTATTAACATACTGTTCAATGTTAAAAAAAATATAGCCCAATGACTTTAGCTAATAAGCGTTCATTTTTTTGGCCACAGTATCGCTTCGGTGTTGAGTATCGGTATTGAGTATTGTGATCCTAAACCTGGTATCGTATTGAAGTCAAAATTCTGTTATCGTGACAACACTAGTCCCTAGGCTAGTTACTGAACTACCAGAATATTGTAGTATTTCAGTATACTCTGTAGCAAACATGTTACGTAAAAAGACGCTACAGTCTCTTCTTGGTGGTCCAACACGTCAACACATGCTCCCCACGGTATGTGTCAGGGTTTCCGTTAGCCGGTAATAGCCGGCTTTTGGCCAATTTAAAAATAATAATAAATATATATATATAAAAATTAAAAGCTGATGAAATCAAATTGGCTCTTGACAATTGTCCAGGAGAAGAAAAAATTACATTGCAAAATAATGCTTTTTAGCATATTTGATGGAAATACCAGTAAATGTAAATACATTTGACTGGTCATTACTTATCGGTCTATAGGTTAATTTCAATAATTTAGTGGAATTAAATTGGCGAGTATGTACAGTATATTCATTATGTATGTTATTTATCACACTTGTACAGCATACAGATACAGAGCCTTTGAGCAGAAAATCTGTCACACAGCGCGAGAGCTTGCTGCTACAGCATCTCAAACAGCAAATGTATAGGCAACAAGGCATTATGGAACGAACATTCGCGCGTCGCCTACTGCCTTGTGTGCATTGCTACGCTTATATTGTGAAGAAATAACAGTTTATCAACATTTTAAGCTAAACGTTCTCATCTGTTGCATCAGACTCATTGCTTTTTAACATGTGTTTTATGTAGCCTAGGCCTACTGGTTGTATGAATTTAGGATCTATCGTCCCACAACTGTCCCAGAGTCTGTTTGGAACAGGCTATTTATTTCTCGACAAAATGATCAATAGAATAGGTAAACTTTTCTACTATGGGGGATAGTAGATTGACATAGGCTAGTGATTTTGCTGTCTGTTACTCGTCTTGTTGGCTGAGGAAAAGTAAATGTGGACAGTTATTCTAACATCTTCAAAGTGTGCATCTGAATTCGGTAAGAAGCACCGTACTTCGTTGCATCCTCGACTTGCATGTTCTGTTCATTTGAATTACCATAATCTAAATGTGATTTCTGTCATTCTGAGCACCGTTGGTAGACGCCCTAATCGGGTTATGCAACCAATGCATATGGGTCCGGTAAATTAAAATGCTGCTGGTCAGATGTCCGGCGCCACACTTTCCTAACGGAAACCCTGGTGTGTGTGTGTACATTCTAGGATAGTGTTGTCACAATACTAGGATCGCAATAATAGGAAGTCAGGAAGAAAAGCAAGCAAAGGAAACAAATCATAAAGTGGACTGAATTTCTTGAGGAAAACAGTCCAAATGTTGGAAAAAAAACTGCCTTATGTTGTCACCCAGAGTCACATTTGTTTATTTTGCAAGCTATAGCACACAATATTTTACAAAAGTAGGCTTTAAAGGACCATAGAGTTTTTAGTGTGCTTTGTGTTTTCTTTTTACCAAGGGAAAATCTGGTATCGTAGTATCCCGATTAGTACCCTAGAAGCACAATCAGGTGTATCAGGCAGTGTAGTGATCTCATCTGCGGCGAAAAAGCCGATAGGTGGACAGACCGAGACCCTGTACCCCTGTTAAAAGCTGTGATTGGCTGTAACTGGTATGTTGGGTGATATTGATTGACAGCACTTAATGGGCGGGACTACAGATTCTCCCATGGGAGAATATTGAACGATGGCTCCTTTTGGCACTAAACATCGGATTTTTGCTTTTCAGAATTGATCAAAGGGCCATCCTAAATTGATAAATGGGCCGGATCTGGCCCGCGGGCCGTCAGTTGAATAGCCCTGGCCTAGGCTAACCAATGTTAAATGGCACTAACAGTTCGCAAAGTAGTGTAAGCGGAAAATAGATGGGACGTAATTATTCCAAAACTGCAGCTCTTGTTGGAACAGATTTTTCCCTACTTCAATCAACCAGTCAATTTTGAATTTGTGATACGTTTTTATAGGCATTTATTTCTGTAGGCCTAACGGGGGCTTGTGTGCACACTCAGCACACGTGTAGAGGGAGTGGTCGGAACGCAATTGAGTGAGTGAGACATGGAGGAGAAAGAAAATTTAGGGAAAAGAACTGTGTGATGCTTGGCTTGATTTTCTTTTTTGTTGTGCCCCACAAATGCACATGTACAACTGGAACACTAGAGTCAAAGCAAATGTCAATTGTTTTCAGGACCAAATTTTACTTGCCCATTCGGGCAGCCATAAAGCACATTCCACCAAATAGTTCTACAGTGTATCTTTTTTTTGAAATCTCTGGTTAAAAAATTGAGTTTTGACGTCCGTTTGAGTACTCGATTACTCATGCCCATCCGTTCCCCTTAGCACCTCTACCCTTCCACGACCTCAACCCTCATTTTTATTTATTTTGAATATAATGTAATATCTTGTGTTTTTCTTGTCTAACTGTTTTGTACATTGTCATGTATTTGTACGTTTTCTGTGGATCCCAGGAAGAGTAGCTGCTCCATGTGTAGTAGCTAATGGAGATCCTAATAAACTACACCCCTGATCTAAAGGTGTCAATGGGATAGTTACTGTCATGTTCTGTTTCTGGGAGAGACAGAGTTCCTCTTCTTGGGTTCCATTACATCAATTTAGAATGTTCCGACTTCCAAACATAGAATTCCATCCCATTGTGATTCTAACTCTACATAATGGGTTTGGCTTGAAAGGTAATTCCTTGTCAGCCAGTAGAATATAGTATCGTTATTTACGTTAAATCGTTCTTGTGTGTCGCATCACTCAAGTTTTTCTTACTGTAGTTTGTGTGTGTGCCACCCCTCACCCATCATCTATCTCCCCGGCCCTTGGCCATGACCACCTTGTCATGGGCGCGTCTGGGACGGACTGACACAGACCTTTAGGCCACGCACGCACACACACACACAGATCCTTAGGACAAATGGAAGGATTGCACTCCCCATTTCAGTGAAGAGGCGATTGGGGGGAGGCAAGGCACTGAGTGTTGAGAAGCCACATGGGCAGCCTGGTCACTCCGACTAGATGTAACATAGTACACGTTCGTTTTGACCTGTACTATGTAACTCAAAAACGTATAATGTTATACAAATGGATGTGAGACCACGTTGACATGGGTGGATGGCATTACCACTAGGCCTATTTCGACTCATGCATCCCATCATTTAATTAGGGCATTTACCTATTGGACTTGAGCCCGTTGGATGGAACTGACCCCAAGTCCCTAAACTAGAGAGATGGGTGGAGGAAGAGGGTGAGCAAACGGAGTGGGAGGAAGAGAAGGAAAGGTGGAGAGGACGAGTAGAGTCTAATTGGTTTTCAAGTGGGATTAATTTGTCTCCAATGTAGCTAGGCTAATTCCTTCTCTTCCTCCTTTTCCGTCCAGCAGTTGGTCTTCTCAGCTCAACCTGGGACAGTGGCGTTGGTGGCCATTTGACCTTTTAAGAACCTTTAGTGACGGGGCTAACATTAGGGGAGATAGATAGATATACACTACCAGTCAAAAGTTTTAGAACACCACCTCATTCAATAGTTTTTCTTTATTTGTACTATTTTCTACATTGTAGAATAATAGTGAAGACATCAAAACTATTAAATAACACATATGGAATCATGTAGTAACCAAAAAAGTGTTAAACAAATCAAAATATATTTAAGATTCTTCAAATAGCCACCCTTTGCCTTGATGACAGGTTTGCACACTCTTGGCATTCTCTCAATCAGCTTCATGAGTTAGTCACCTGGAATGCATTTCAATTAACAAGTGTGCCTTCTTAAAAGTTAATTTGTGGAATTTCTATCCTTCTTAATGCATTTGAGCCAATCAGTTGTGTTCTGACAAGGTAGGGGGGATATACATAAGATGGCCCTATTTGGTAAAAGACCAAGTCCATATTATGGCAAGAACAGCTCAAATAAGCAAAGAGAAACGACAGTCCGTCATTACTTTACGACATGAAGGTCAGTCAATCCGGAACATTTCAACTCTGAACGTTTCTTGAAGTGCAGTCGCAAAAACCATCAAGCGCTATGATGAAACAGGCTCTCATGAGGACCGCCACAGGAATGGTAGACCCAAAGTTACCTCTGCTCCAGAGGATAAGTTCATTAGTTACCAGCCTCAGAAATTGCAGCCCAAATAAATGCTTCACAGAGTTAAAGTAACAGACACATCTCAACATCAGGCCTTCATGGTCGAATTGCTGCAAAGAAACCACTACTGAAGGACAACAATAATAAGAAGAGACTTGCTTGGGCCAAGAAACAAGAGCAATGGACATTATACTGGTGGAAATATGTCCTTTGGTCTGGAGTCCAAATTGGAGATTTTTGGTTCCAACCGCTGTGTCTTTGTGAGACGCAGTGTGGGTGAACGGATGATCTCCGGATGTGTATTTTCCACCGTAAAGCGTGAAGGAGGAGGTGCTATGGTGTGGGGGTGCTTTGCTGGTGACACTGTCTGTGATTTATTTAGAACTCAAGGCATACTTAACCAACATGGTTACCACCGCACTCTGCAGCGATACGCCATCCCTTCTGGTTTGGGCTTAGTGGGACAATCATTTGTTTTTCAACAGGACAATGACCCAACACACCTCCAGGCTGTGTAAGGGTTATTTTACCAAGAAGGAGAGTGATGGAGTGCTGCATCAGATGACCTGGCCTCCACAATCCCCCGACCTCAACCAAATTGAGATGGTTTGGGATGAGTCAGACCGCAGAGTGAAGGAAAAGCAGCCAACAAGTGCTCAGCATATGTGGGAACTCCTTCAAGACTGTTGGAAATGCATTCCAGGTGAAGCTGGTTGAGAGAATGCCAAGAGTGTGCAAAGTTGTCATAAATGCAAAAGGTGGCTATTTGAAGAATCTCAGATATAAAATATATTTTGATTTGTTTAACACTTTCTTTGGTTACTACATGATTCCATATGTGTTATAATGGATTAAATTATAATTTGTCCTCATCAATCTACACACAATACCCCATAATGACAAAGCAGAAACCGTTTTTTTGAAATCTTTGCAAATGTATAAAAAATTGAAAACAGAAATACCAAAAGTATTCAGACCGTTTGCTATGAAACTTGAAATTGAGCTCAGGTGCATCCTGTTTCCATTGATCATCCTTGAGATGTTTCTACAACTTGATTGGAGTCCACCTGTGGTAAATTCCATTGATTGGACATGATTTGGAAAGGCACACACCTGTCTATATAAGGTCCCACAGTTGACAGTGCATGTCAGAGCAACAACCAAGCCATGAGGTCAAAGGAATTGTCCGTAGAGCTCCGAGACAGGATTGTATTGAGGCACAGATCTGGGGAAGGGTACCAAAAAATGTCTGCAGCATTGAAGGTCCCCAAGAACACAGTGGCCTCCATCATTCTTAAATGGAAGAAGTTTGGAACCACCAACTCTTCCTAGAGCTGGCCGCCCATCCAAACTGAGCAATCGAGGGGGAAGGGCCTTGGTCAGGGAGGTGACCAAGAACCCGATGGTCACTCTGACAGAGTTCCTCTGTGGAGATGGGAGAACCTTCCAGAAGGACAACCATCTCTGCAGCGCTCCACCAATCAGGCCTTTATGGTAGAGTGGCTAGACGGAAGCCACTCTTCAGGAAAAGGCACATGACAGCCCGCTTGGAGTTTGCCAAAAGGCACCTAAAGACTCTCAGACCATGAGAAACAAGATTCTCTGGTCTGATGAAACCAAGATTCAACTCTTCGGCCTGAATGCCAAGCGTCACGTCTGGAGGAAACCTGGCACCGTCCCTACCGTGAAGCATGGTGGTGGAAGCATCATGCTGTGGGGATGTTATTCAGCGGCAGGGACTGGGAGACTAGTCAGGATCGAGGGAAAGATGAATGGAGCAAAGTACCGAGAGATCCTTGATGAAAACCTGCTCCAGAGCGCTCAGGACCTCAGACTAGGGCAAAGGTTCACTTTACAACAGGACAACGACCCTAAGCACACAGCCAACACAACGCAGGAGTGGCTTCGGGACAGGTCTCAATGTCCTTGAGTGGCCCAGCCAGAGCCCGGACGCTCCCTATCCAACCTGATAGAGCTTGAGAGGATCTGCAGAGAAGAATGGGAGAAACTTCCCAAATACAGGTGTGCAAAGCTTGTAGCGTCATACCCAAGAAGACTCGAGGCTGTAATTGCTGCCAAAGGTGCTTCAACAAGGTACTGAGTAAACGGTCTGGATACTTATGTAAATGAAATATTTCCGTTTTTTTATTTTTAATAAATTAGCAAAAATGTCTTAATCTGTTTTTGCTTCGTCATTATGGGGTTGTGTGTGTGTGTGTGTGTGTAGATTGATGTGGAAAACAACTATTTAATTAATTTTAGAATAAGGATATAACGTAACAAAAAATGTGGAAAAAGTCAAAGGGTCTGAATACTTTCCGAATGCACTGTATGTATGAGGGGGGAAAAGGAGCAAAGAAGGGGGCAAAGAACAGGTAGAGGGTACAAGGTAGAAACAGATTTGATAGAAAGATGGAAAGCGAGAGGCAGAGAAGGGTGAAAGAGATGTGGAATAGAGAGAGGGAGGGAAAGGTAGGACAGTGCCAAAGCTAGCTATAAAGTTAGTTAGCTGTGAAGTAGTCCTGTGTTGTACCACAGACAGGACAGTATCCAAGCTAGCTGTGTATTTAGCTAGCTGTGAAGTAGTCCTGTGTTGTACCACAGACAGGACAGTATCCAAGCTAGCTGTGTATTTAGCTAGCTGTGAAGTAGTCCTGTGTTGTACCACAGACAGACCCCGTGCCAAAGCAACAATGGATATCGGCTAATCAAGGACACTTAACCTGTAAGCTGATTAACACTTGACCTTTTACCGCAGAACTTAATCCTAACCCAGACCTGACCAGGAAGCAAACAGGGATGGACCTACCTGAATTTGTTCACTAAGAAACACTTGTTGTAGTTTTTTTTTCATTGTAAAACGTTTGCTACGTTGTGTACTAATGAATATGACCCAGTTTAACCAACCTAACCCTAGTCGAGGTAAGTAGACTTAAATGGATAGTTTGGGATTTTGCCAATGCCCTTTATCTACTTCCCCAGAGTCAGATTAACTTGTGGATATCATTTTTATGTGTCTGCGTGCAATTTGAAGAAAGTTGCTCTCTAGTGTTTGCTTAATTGCTAACTAGTGTTAGTGCAATTACTGGAAGTCTAAATATGCCATTTAGCAGACGCTTTTATCCAAAGTGACTTACAGTCATGCGTGCATACATTTTTGTGTATGGGTGGTCCCGGGGATCGAACCAACTACCTTGGCGTTACAAGCGCCGTGCTCTACCAGCTGAGCTACAGAGGACCAAAGTCTATAAGGGGCTTCATTGCCAAAGGGGGTCAGTTGAGGCTGTTGTACAGTAGTGTCCTGCAGTGGTCGGAGCCTGAGCATATTGTTATGGTCAAAGTCAACTGCTTTGAAAAGATCCCAAAGACCTCTGTCCACCTCTTCTCTCTCGCTCTGTCTCATCTCTCTCCCTCTCTATCTCTCGCTCTGTTTCCCCCTATCTCTCCCCTCTCCTTCTCTTCCTCTCTCTCTCGCTCGCTCACTCTCTTTCTGTGTCCCCATCTCCGCCCTCTCCTTTCTCCATCCACCCCCCCAACAAACAGACAGATAGAAAGCGTTAGCCAGCATTCCTGTCGCTCCAGCCCGTCCACAGCTGAAGCCCTCTCTCAAAGCATCTGTATTGTGACCCAGCAGCCATTGTTATAACAGGACAAAGCCCCCTATCAAAGCCCTGCTCAGGGTCAACTGGGGCCAGCCTTAAAACACGCACGCACGCACACACACAGGCATGCGTGCATGCCACACGGGATATACACACACGCTTTAGATACAGGGGATACGCGCACACACATTCAGAACACACACAAGGCCAGCCAGAGCCCAGCCCAATCCAATCCACTACCAGAACCTGTGCGTGTGTAAAATCAGGTTTGCTGAGGCCACGAGGGGACATGCTTCTTTACCAACTGTTTTGGTGAAGTTAACTGATAATCTCTCTCTCTCTCTCTCTCTCTCTCCACAGACTAAAGCTGGGTGGAGGGATCTGATCTGAGATAGAGGGGTGTACTACAGACCCCCTGACTAAGTCCCTCCGGCACCACACCACCACCCTTTGACCTTCAACCTCGACCCCAAGGCTGGCCCACAAGGTCACGCTCCCTTTGAACAACAACATCACGAAGATGAAGACTGAAGGCGCTCGCATTTTCAAAATTTTTTTGTTGACTTTTTTAATTTCAGATCTTTGTTTCCTCAGTGGCAGGTTTTGAGGCTGCTCTCATCGTTAAAGGACTTTAGATATAAAAACATTATTTCTGATCTACAGAGCAAAAAGGGAGCTTCGCTCAAACACAGAATTGCTGTATATTAATAATAATAGCCAAATAATAATACATCTCTTAGACTGGGTTGAGACTGGTCAGTAGAGTTTACTGTTAAGTATTACTCTTATCCTAGAGTTTACTCTTATCTTCTCACTGAGAAACTGCTAAATGTATTTATAGCCACATAGTGCATGTGTTATTCTAACATGATTTATTCAGTATTTTTCTATTAGCAAGCAGAAAATGGTACTGGACTCAACGATAGTCCCAGTTTTCCTGGTGAAAAATATTTTCCATAAAAGAAGCAGGTACTTTATTTCCACTTAAGGGCCTTATTAGCACAGGTCTGGTACAGTGTGGCACACACACACAGACATATAATAATACACACACACACACACACAGACAGACAGACAATGTCATACACTTTCACATATCTGGCTGCTTGTCTGTCCTCTTTAGGCTACAGTCAGGGCCGTAACCAAGGTTTTAGTGAGGTCCGGACTTTTTGGGGGACGTTGAAGCTCATTTACTGCATTTCTATACAATAAAAAATGCTATTTGTAGAACAGCAAAAACAAGCGTAATTACGACAGCCATTATTACCTTGGCTGCTGTAGGTTCATTCATTCACCTCAGTCGATCTACAAACATATATTAGCTATACAATTGTAATGATTCAAACTGACACGTAGCATCAGCGACTGTTGAGTCAGTTGTAATGATAATTACATAGCGTTCACATTTCTATTCCTAGGCATTACTAATCAAGCTCTGCACAAACAGACATCAAACGTGCACACAGATCGTATTATCACATTCACATGAATTATTAGAATATTACAATTCTGTATTAATATCAGTGATGTAGTGGTAAAAAAGAAAAAGTGGGTAATGGGTCAACTATAAACTCCAGTGGTAAACAGCTACCAATATAAACGAAAACGTATGTCATTTTTATTGTGCTGTATTGTTTGCATTTTGATTTGAAGATAGGCCATGCGGAGAAGTTCATATTGAAACATATCTTTGAAGTTCCTAACCTGTTTTAAAAGATTAGTTCCGATTTTCTCAGGGGACCCCACATGGGGCCCAGACCCAAGTTTGGGAACCAGTGTACTAATCTCCCTCTCCTCTGCTTCCATTGCAGCCTGCCTCAACCTCAACACTGAGTGCCACATCACTGTCTGTCTCAGTAGCCTACTCTCTGTAAAGCAAAGTTATTGTGAGAACTGAGCCAATTTTTTGCTCCTGTTGAGGTAGGCTTCATTTAACATAAGCTTCTTACTTCATCCTTCTAGCTGGCTAAGTAATACAAGCCAGAGCCCTTCAACATTACTGCAATCGAGGTCTCTGCCGGCAGCTAGCCACCTGACTGACATATCTATAAGTGACTATTTACCAGTTGTGCGCTCATTCTCAGATAGTCGGTTTTTGTTAGTTTGGCGGATGTCTGTAGACACAGCAAGAGTGGCGGGACTGTTTAAAAATTGCCTTTTGTCTGTCATCTCACAAACACACTGTCAGCAACGTCTCTAGTTGCCTACTTGAGCCGATTCCGAGCTGGGGTAGTTCGTTTTCATGTCTCAGGCCCTCAGTCTGTGCCACAAGAGGGCGGAGTTAGCCATTTGAGAGAGTGGTGAATGTGCTGCTAAAAAGGAAAATCCGGGAGGCAAATCCGGGGGACACAGGCAAACATAATAAACAAACCACTGTTCCTGATTCCACTCGTTCGCAAAGAAGCCAGCTGGATTTAAAACTGTCAGCTCAAGAATGTGAGCGTTCTGAGATTTGATCAATGCTGAAAGCAATATTTAGATGTTGACCCATAATAGATTCTTTGTTATTGTGTAAAAAATATTTTTTGTAATTATTTTTATTAGAAAAGATTAGAGGTCCGGACCTCTGTGGCCTCATGTAGTTACGGCCCTGGCTACAGTAACTGACCACACACAAAAACACACACGTCCCGTTTAGGCTTGGCAACGCCCCCTGTTGCTGTGACTCCACTAGTCCATCAGTAAGGGTGCTGGGTGACGTTAGGGGTTCCAGTAACTACCCCCCCCCCCAAGGTGCACACACACTCAATACACACAGACAAACACACAATCAATACACATAGACACACACACACCTCTGCCAGCTTTAACTTCCCTGGTTAAGCACGCTAGACCCCTCCCATTGCCAAGCATGTAGGCTGGCCGTAGTGAGGGGGAGAGAGAGCGGAGGGGGAGTGAGGGTCTATTCTCGGCCTAAACTGGGATCCACAAGAACCAGTTGAGATGTTTGCCGGATATGACAACGTTACTTTAGGGTTAGCGCTGGAAAGTGTAGCTACAACAAAGGGTTAAAAACAAGAGATGAGGTACAAGTAAGATAAAATACTTCGTCCAATATGTTGCTTGGAATCATTTGCTTTATTAATCTCAACAGAACAGCAGCCCTCGCACATCTTTACATCTTGCCACAACAACACACATTTCCACCATCGATTCACCACACAGCAAGATGACTCCGTTAGAAAAGTCATGTTACCATCCTAACTGAAAGCCAGCTGTAGGTTTAGCTCTTTTTCATTTTCTTTCATTTCAGTATTTTGACTCGTGTGCCAAGCCTTTAAAAAAAAGATGTATCCCTCAATGTTTTACCCTCCTGTCTCTCCCTTCTGAAAGGCTGAAAGCAGTGAGTTCTGCTGGAGTACTGTTGTGTATTTTTCTGTGTAATCTCTTTCAGCCTTTTATATAGTTAACCCTCTCTGGGTGTGGGAGGGGTGGGGAGAGACAGGAGGATAGAGGGAGGAGAAGATGGTGGCACTATCGATTGTGTGACTTGTGTGTGTGACTGTTGTGTGACTGTTTTATTTCATTCGCTCACTCCCTTCCCCCTCTCCTTTCTCTTCCCTCTTTCTCCATCTCCCTTAGTCATTTGAAATGATGATGACTGAACCAAAATGTCAGTGAAAATAAAAAAGAGCTTGATGCTTGTTGAGAAGAGGGGGGGGATTAGAAGGGCTCAAAAGTACCATAGTACGTTTTGTCGGTGCGTTAACTTCAGTATAAAGATTATATATTTGTTGGTGCAGAAAAGTGGACAATGTGAAAAAGTTGACCCACGAAACCCTTCAACAACCCGTCAGATCCCATCCATCTAGCTACCCCTCCTGGAAATAGTGTGAGTTACCCCAATTGGGACAAATAGTGTGAGTTACCCCATTTGGGACAACCAATGTCTTATATGGTACAGTTATGGGGCACAGAACCTACTGTTACTGTATGTTATGGAAAAGGAACTGTTACTATACCTACCCAAGGCTGGAACCATAGAACTGGAATTATCATCATTCTAATTCTATGGTTGGAACACATTTAAAGGCTGTACTGTGATTTATTTATTTTTGGTTACGCTGCAGCGCTTCTTGGCTTTGAGCTATTAGATTTGACCAATACAAAAGCTTTATTTGGCAAGACTTTCTGTGATTGAGAAGTTTTACTTAATCAATTTCCTAATCAATTCAATCAAAAATAGGCTTGATAATCGATACTCATAATAGCCTTGTTCAGTTCTATACTATTTGGTGGATGATGATTCTACTTTGTACTGTCCTGATGTTCTGTTGATGATATATTATAGGCCACTATGGTTACGTCCCAAACTCCATACTAGCAATGTATTGGACATGTATTCTCAGTAGTGTGTGACTAGCTACTAGTGTGCATACTAAGTAGTATGCTAGTGTGGATGTTGGAACAGAGCCGTAGCGTTTCGAGTTAACGATAATAAGAAACTATTTTAGAAAATAATGGGGAAATTTGAAATTCTAATAATAACTACGTAATATATTACAGAGGAACTAAACGGTACTGCATAAATAAATGTGCAACAGTATTTTTTTCTTTTTTTATCTAGTTTATAGAAAGCATAAGTTAAATCTCCATAGTTTTTTGGGTGTTGTGTTGATACTTTTGGTTGACCTCTTAAAGACGGGGGTTTAAAATGATTTTTTAACTAAACGGAGACAGTGGGCTTAACTTGTTTTCAAGAGTATGAGGACGTAGACATTTAGCAGTTTTGTAAAAAACAGAATAAAAAAATAACCTCTGTTTTGTAACTATTACTATTTTATTTGCTGCTGTGTAGTTCTACAAAATAACAATTTGAATGCTGTTGATTGATGGCAACCACAACGATGATGATGTCATTTTCATTGCTACCTGTGTTTTCTTTCAGAATTTAATGCCATTGTTATTTAGCTTTATGGAACAGACAGTTCTTCATACGGTGGAGGTGTTGATCCTCGTATGTGCATTATATTTCTCTGCAACATATGTCCTTACGAAAAAGAAAAGGTGTAAAAAAAAATAAAAAAATACATGATTTAAAAATTAGAACTGTTCTTGGTTCACCCCCACCCCCGTACATATAATAGTATTTTTTTCATGTTAATTGCGCCTCCAGGCGCCTTTTTGTTTTCCCCTCTTTCTCTCTTACTTCAGGAGGGAAAGGGGAATGGGGGTGAAGTCCTAGTGGAGGAATTTGGAGCATTGCATAGTGTTTATATTTATCAGACTTTTTTGCTTTCGATAGAGCTATTGCAATAAAAGTGTTCATGTACATCTTACCGCCTCAACTGTCCCTCATTATATTTTTGTGTGTCATAGTCAATGGTGTGTACGTATTAGTAAGCCTTGTCTGAGCCAGAATGGGGCTGGAGCTTATCTCCTGTTTCTGTAGCAAGAGGCAGAGTTGATGTACAAGTACAGCAGTGGAGGCTGCTGAGGGGAAGATGTATCATAATAATGGCTGGAATTAGTCAATGGAATGGTATCAACCATGGTTTCCATGTGTTTGATACCATTCCATTGACTTGATTCCAGCCATTACTATGTGCCATCCTCCCCTCAGCAGCCTCCACTGAAGGACAGTATACCCACTGGACAGGGGACTCTTTGTGTGTGTGTATGGCATGTACATGTGTGTACTACATGTCATAAGTTGACTCATTGGCCAATGCACAGTGACTCTGCTTCAAAAGGTCTATACCCAGAAAGCAACTGGCCAACAACAGCCACTGACTGACAGTTGGACCACCTCTCTAGAATAAAATGTTGACCTTCTAACAGTTGAGGGCTCTAGTTACCTTTTGGCTCAAACAACTTATACCAGTGTTTCCCAAACCTATCCTTAGAGTCCCTCCAACTGTTCCATTTAGTAGTCCACTATGATCAAAAGTAACCCTGACAGCAGTGGAATTTGAACCCACGTCCCTAAAGAGATTGGAGCGCCTTAGACCACTTGGCCACGCTATCACATAACCTGTCACACAACTTTGTTTGTTTTGGGAATCCAATGATATAGTATCAAGTCTATATCTCTTTCCTGAACTTCAGTCCTGGGACGGAGTCCTGGGGCCTCATTTATAAACGTTTAGTACATTTCACACTAAATAGCTACGTGCCATTTCTGAAAAGACTGTGCATGTACAAAAATATTTATATGCCCAAACCTTCCCTCACAAAGCCCTAACCTGCAAGGAGATTAACCTAAAGAGTCCCTGCAGCCAGCTGGTTCTGGCAACACAATTGCACCCAATCAAATTGAGAAAACAAAAAGGGAACTACTTGAGACATTGAAAAAAAAAAAAAAAACTGCACATCGGATCGCATAGAGCAAAATACTTGAAATAGTTGAGCGATTTAACAGTAACGTGGGTCCAATTAAATGAGATCTGGGACATTGTAGGCTACTTCACAAGTATGAAACCATCACAGTCATAAAAGGTCAGGAATTTATTCTGCAATGATCATGGTAATGAAATAGGAAATAGATGCATATTTCTAACTATTTTAGAATGCAAACATGTTTATTTTCACTCTTCTACTAATGGCAAATGATTGCATCTTGTTATATTTACCAGTTTATTTTATTTTTATGAATAAGCGTGTCATCATATCCCCCCCATTTGCACAAAATACTCAGCTTGGTCTCATACAATAGATTCGGAAGCTCAAATTAGTATGCTATGTTAAGTTTTGTATGGTTACATAAGACAGAAGGTTACTTAAGGCAAAAACGAAAGGAGGGTGGGTGGGTGTATATTGTGAACGTCTAGCAACCAAAAGGTTCCGTGTTCGAATCTCATCATGGACAACTTTAGCTAATACCCTTTAACCTAACTCATAACCTTAACATTTTAGTCATTTAACAGACGCTCTTATCCAGAGCAACTTACAGTTAGTGCATCGTTTTTTTACTTCCATACTGGCCCCCCATGGGAATTGAACCCACAACCCTGGCGTTGCAAGCGCCATCCTACCAACTGAGCTACAGGTGGCCCAGTTAACCCTAACCTTAATCCCTAACCCTAACGGCTAGCCTAGCTAACTTTAGCCACCTACAGTGCCTTGCAAAAGTATTCATCCCCCTTGGCATTTTTCCTATTTTGTTGCATTACAACCTGTAATTTAAATTGATTTTTATTTGGATTTCATGTAATGGAAAAACAAAATAGTCCAAATTGGTGAAGTGAAATGAAAAAAATAACTTACAAATAAATAACGGAAAAGTGGTGCCTGCATATGTATTCAACCCCTTTGCTGTGAAGCCCCTAAATAAGATCTGGTGCAACCAATTACCTTCAGAAGTCACATAATTAGTTAAATAAAGTCCACCTGTGTGCAATCTGTGTCACATGATCTCAGTATATATACACCTGTTCTGAAAGTCCCCAGAGTCTGAAACACCACTAAGCAAGGGGCACCACCAACCAAGCGGCACCATGAAGACCAAGGAGCTCTCCAAACAGGTCAGGGACAAAGTTGTGGAGAAGTACAGATCAGGGTTGGGTTATAAAAAAATATCAGAAACTTTGAACATCCCACGGAGCACCATTAAATCCATTATAAAAAAATTGAAAGAATATGCCACCACAACAAACCTGCCAAGAGCGGGCCGCCCACCAAAATGTATGGACCAGGCAAGGAGGGCATTAATATGAGAGGCAACAAAGAGACCAAAGATAACCCTGAAGGAGCTGCAAAGCTTCACAGCGGAGATTGGAGTATCTGTCCATAGGACCACTTTAAGCCGTACACAACACAGAGCTGGGCTTTACGGAAGAGTGGCCAGAAAAAAGCCATTGCTTAAAGAAAAAAATAAGCAAACCCGTTTGGTGTTCGTCCAAAGGGCATGTGGGGGACTCCCCAAACATATGGAAGAAGGTACGCTGGTCAGATGAGACTAGAATTGAGTTTTTTGGCCATCAAAAATGTAAATGTGTCTTGGAATGGCCTAGTCAAGCCCAGACCTCAATCCAATTGAGAATCTGTGGTATGACTTAAAGATTGCTGTACACCAGCGGAACCCATCCAACTTGAAGGAGCTGGAGAAGTTTTGCCTTGAAGAATGGGCAAAACTCCCAGTAGCTAGATGTGCCAAGCTTATAGAGACATACCCCAAGAGACTTGCAGCTGTAATTGCTGCAAAAGGTGGCTCTACAAAGTATTGACTTTGTTGGGGGGGGGGGGGGGGTGAATAGTTATGCACGCTCAAGTTTTCGGAGCAAGTAGGCCTACAAATCTGACTTAGTTACACCAGCTCTGTCAGGAGGAATGGGCCAAAATTCACCAAATGTATTGTGGGAAGCTTGTGGAAGGCTACCAGAAACGTTTGACCCAAGTTAAACAAATTAAAGGCAATGCTACCAAATACTAATTGAGTGTGTGTAAACTTCTGTCCCACTGGGAATGTGATGAAAGAAATAAAAGCTAAAATAAATAATTCTCTCTACTATTATTCTGACATTTCACATTCTTAAAATAAAGTGGTGATCCTAACAGACCTGAAACAGGGAATTTTTACTAGGATTAAATGTCAGGAATTGTGAAAAACTGAGTTTAAATGTTTTTGGCTAAGGTGTACAGTGAGGGGGGACAAGTATTTGATCCCCTGCTGATTTTGTACGTTTTCCCACTGACAAAGACATGATCAGTCTATCATTTTAATGGTAGGTTTATTTGAACAGTGAGAGACAGAATAACAACAACAAAAATCCAGAAAAATGCGTTTCTTGTAGTTGGCCACCAGGTTTGCACACATCTCAGGAGGGATTTTGTCCCACTCCTCTTTGCAGATCTTCTCCAAGTCATTAAGGTTTCGAAGCTGACGTTTGGCAACTTGAACCTTCAGCTCCCTCCACAGATTTTCTATATGATTAAGGTCTGGAGACTGGCTAGGCCACTCCAGTACCTTAATGTGCTTCTTCTTGAGCCACTCCTTTGTTGCCTTGGTCATGTGTTTTGGGTCATTGTCATGCTGGAATACGCATCCAAGAGCTCTCCAAGGATGTCAGGGACAAGATTGTAGACCTACACAAGGCTGGAATGGGCTACAAAACCATCGGCAAGCAGCTTGGTGAGAAGGTGACAACAGTTGGTGCGATTATTCGCAAATGGAAGAAACACAAAATAACTGTCAATCTCCCTCGAGTTGTGTTTTTCTGGATTTTTTGGTTGTTATTCTGTCTCTCACTGTTCAAATAAACCTACCATTAAAATTACAGACTGATCCTGTCTTTGTCAGTGGGCAAACGTACAAAATCAGCAGGGGATCAAATACTTTTTTCCCTCACTGTATGTAAACTTCCGACTTCAACTGTATCTACTGCAAATTCATAACATATTGTACGAATTTGTTACATATAAGAAATGGATGGTGGACATCCACAAATTAATGCATACCATACGAAACGTAACATAGCATACTAAATGGAGTGTACAGAATAATAGGAAATGCTCTGAGACAAGGTTGAAATATTAGGCTACTTGCCTGCTTGCAATGTTCTACTTGCCTGCATGCAATGCAATACTTCAACCACTAGAAACTGCGTACGCATCGTCTAAAGTTGGCGGGAAGTTAAGCACATTCTCACGTCAAGTTCAGTTTTTATAAATTTCGCTGTTAGATTAATTTGTATTTTAAGAATAATGACTAAAGGATTTCACCCCAAATACAGTATAAATGTGTGAACGGTGTAGAGTTATAATGTAGTGGCAACCCACTAACAGAGGGGGGCGGGACTAAACATTCCAGGGTGAAGGGGACTGAGAAAACTGGTTAAAAAAAAGCCTCCTAAAGGTGGGCAGAGCAAAGTGCCTTTGTGTGTCAAGGGGTATAAAACAGGAGTGTATAGGTTTTGGCGCCAGAGCTCACCATGAATTTAAAAAAATACAGATCATTCTTGCTGGTTGTGGACCTTGAATCATTTATGATTAAAACCAGAGCCTTACAACCCCAGGTAATGATTCAAGCTTAGGTTGAATTAGAGATAGAAATTCTCATGACAAGTGGTCCTTCGAGCCGGATCTTAAAATACGTCTTTGTCGTTCTAAGGACACCGAAACCGTGCACGTGCGGGTGATTGCATCCGTGGAGAATAGTCCTGGCCTTCGACGTTAAGGTTATAAACAGGCCGGTGATTAATCTTATGAACGATAAAGACGTTAACGAGTTTGAAAAAGCATTTAATTCCAAAGTGCAAGGAAAAGGTCAGTAATTTTTATTCATGGATTTTGGTGAAATGATTTGAACTTGTATGAGAATAGTTATTATTGTGGAGGGCAGAGAATAGTTACCAAAATCTCATAAGAGAATTAAAAGGGAGGGGGTCTGAAATGACTCAAGGTGAATGGCCATCACCAAAATAAACGAGTTAATATTGAGATTGTACGGGGTACAGTGTTACAATATAAACAGGAAGGGAGATAATTATCATCGTGTAAGATAGATAAGTCAAAAGTTGCATAGACAACTGGGGATTTGCTCTAACTGTCTATTTCATGAAACTGGAGCAGTTACGACCTCTAGGTTACGGATAGTGTTAGAAATAAATCGTAAAATGCTGTGTACGTGTGAGACTTAATGATCCATCGAAATACGTGATAATTGTTTCAAGGAGGGACGAAATAGATCGCGTGAGAAAAAATGGTTATCTTACCCCTTTCATGAAACCGGAGTTAAAAAAAAAAACTCTGGGTTACGGGTTAGATAATTTAAATGTTTAATTACAAAAGCAGATCATAACATTGGCTCAAGAGACGCATCTAATAATAACTTGTAGGAAAATAATTCTGGATTGAATTATTACTAAACGGGGGGATTTCTTATTTTTCCACCATGGGAAATAAATATTCTAAAGAGGTCCGAGAATTAACGGGGGATGAAAGATATATGTTAGGAAGAGATCGAAGAAATATGTTTTATGGATCCATTTGGGAGAAGAGGTATGGATTTATTGGGCATCTCGATGTGGAAAAGTTAGAAGTTATGATTAAGCAGATGCATGTAAACTGTGGAACGGATTTTGAAGAAACAGCGAGGGGAGGGGCTAGAGACAGCAAGGGTATTTTGGAAGCGCGAAGGAGAGAGGAAGTGCTTTAACTGTAACAAAGAGGGATATTTGGGAGTGTAAGGCCCCGTGTAAATACTGTAACAGAACAGGTCATAACCATCGTGACTGCAGGGGTAAAGGAAAGGGCAGTGTCGGAGATAGGACAGTCTATTTTTTGGTTCAACGGGTAAAATGTTTGAAGAAATGATTCGTGTCGATTAAGAATTGGCTAAAAACACCACGAAGCGATTATTTGAGAGGTACCTATAAATTTCCAACGATATATACGTATGAACTTTCTCACCCAAACGTAGACGTACGTCATGAGTGAGAAAGTAGAGAATATTTACATTTGCATTTTTGGTCATTTGGCAGACGCTCTGGTCCGGAGCGACTTGCAGGAGCAGTGGGGGTTGGGTGCCTTGCTCGGGGGCACATCGGCAGATTTTTCGCCTGGTCGGCTCGGGGATTGGAGCCGGCGACCTCTCGGTTGCTGACACGGTGCTCTTGGTTACTGGGCTACCAGCCGGCCGATATGGGTTTAAGGTTGTGCCGTTGTTTGATTACGTGATAAGGTTATGTGATAAGGTTTAATGGGTAATCGGACCATAACTAAAGTGGTTATGGAAGTAATGTATAAATAGTGGAGAGCCAATAGAGGGTTCTATTGAGCTATTATGTTTTGTTGGGCATTTGGATGGCATGGGGTGAAGTCTGTGTGTATGAGGGAATTCAACGGCTGGTGTGAATGGTAACTGGATACTACTTAGTGTTTGGTTGGTTAATGCTGAATGGAAGATTTGAGGCGTGGGGGGTAACTAGGAAGACTCACTTATTCAATGGGGAATGGGTGTAGGGAGAGAGAGTTTTTACGTGTATTAAAAGTTGCATTAGATAGCTTTAGTAGTATTCTAGATAGGTCTATGAAAATATGTTACAAGTACGAATGACATTATTTCCTAAGAAGGAAGATTTGTAGGGAAGGTCCCCGCGCCTCCCCCGTAATGTAGGAAGGAGCAGGAGAGGGGGGGGGAGAGGTGAGAGACAGTACATAGTTCAGATAATAGGAATGTAATTAAGTGTATGCTTATCAACGATATCAAGTATTTGTTTTATTGATTGGGGCCGAATCAGAGAGAACGGTTAAAGAGATTGAGTGGCGATAGAGCTGTGAAAATTGAGTTGAGGACAAAGGAGAATAATTTATGGCTCTGGTTGGCGGGAAAAAATTGAGACAGTCCAGCGAGTTAGATTGAGCTGGAAAATTTCAAGTAGAAGTCTAAAGACTTTACTGAAAGGAAGTGCTTTGATGAATTCAAATGGCATATTATATTCTATTATTATTATAATATTGTATGAAAATAAATGGTGGATTCTAAAAAATAAATAATTTAGTTTCGTTACGTGAACAATGGGATATCGTTTTTACTATTAGGATGATGGATTGAAAAAACATTGGTTATAAGTATGAAGTTATTAAACAATAGGTTTACATTTTAAGAACATCAATGCATCAAGTTGCAATGAGGAAAGGAATAGTAAATTGGGGAGATAAAGGTAAAAATAACTGAATTGTGTAATAGAAGGGGAGACAGATTTTCCTAGGGGGTTGATCAAATAATTGATAATGGATCATTTGAGATGAGATCACATGTAGCAGATTAAGGGTAATCAATTAAATAATAATTGTATACTCGAGGAATTTTGAGTGGTTTTATGGATTAGTTATGAGGAATTAGATTGATACAAACATTATTGATGGGTTAGGACTGGGGATATCTGTATCATGTTTTGTGTGTACTACCATCTTTAGATTACTGATGGTAATTGAAGGTTAACAAAATGTATAACCAGGAGAAAGAGATTAGTTTATCTCATTGGAATGTTGCTCAGGGCGAGGGGGAGCAGTAGTGAAGTTAGGGAGTATATAGGTCATAAAAGTGAGCTACCAAATTAAGTTGAGCCTGGCTATCTTTGATTGTTGTTCTATATCGTGGAGCTCCGCCCCATAGGGGAGCTCTGCTCCTAGTGGTTTACCCTCTGCCCTAAGGCAGCATCAGCCTGAGACAAAATTATGCACACACCTGCAGCCAATAGGAGTACAGGTGTCCCTATAAGAGGGGATGCCTCCCCTCAATCTGCCTCCCTTTATCTTCAGCGACTGGACTAGACTGAAGAAGCCAAGAAGAGACGAAGAGAAGACTCAGGACGAAGAAAACGCCGTCGATTTTCCAGATCATCGACGTCGTCCTACAATGAGCACACCAAGCTTATCCATAGGGTAAGTATTTAACAAAAGCTCTTTTCAGAGCTCAATGTCGCTGTTCCCCTTGGCGGCTGTCACCCCCCCTGACATATGTTTCGTGGGTCGAGGGACACAGCACGCCAGGGACGGCCTCATTAATCCCCCACTATGCGCCAGCTGCGCCCTCCTTTTTTGAATGAGTGGAAGCAGCGTTGGGCATTTTTAGGGAGGATATTCCTCTTGAGGATGTGCTATCAGTGTTAGTCTCAGCTTCTGAGGCATCATCTGAAGGCGCTGACTCAGGAGATGACAGGGCTATTGGGGAAGAAATGAATATTCTATTGGAACAATTCATTACACTGACCCAGATGTTTAACACCCCTTTTCCTTCAGGAAATTGTGAGGTCATTACATCCCTGGATGATGACGCCACAGCCTCTCTGTGCTCTGAATTCTCAGGTCTCATTGAGTGGGCTGCTAAACAGCGGGAGATTAAGCTGCCCCCCATTCCCTCCAACCCGGAAGTGGATATGAGGAAGGGCGGCCGTTACTCTCGCTACAGCTTGGCGTCAGACGGCGGCCTCCAGCAGCAAGGGAGCGGGCCTCGCCCCCCCCCCCCCCTGCAGCGCCAGAGGTGCCGGCGAGAGAGGTCATTAAAGCGTCATCCTGGCATCACCCGAAGGGCGGCCAGAAGAGACGCCGTTTATGACAGGCGAGGGGGAGAGAACGGAAGACGGCGCAGCGCCTGCTGTGACCGAGCCCACTGTCCCCCCCCACCCTACCGTTGAGTGTATGGAGGAGAATGTTTTTTGTTGATGTGTGTAATAAAGAGTTGGCTCTACTTGACACTGTCAAAAAAGAGCCCCTTTTCCATAATACATCCGAGAGCGTTCGACCTTCCTCACTCTCGCTCTCTCTCTTACCACTATGAGTGCAGCTCAGCCCACCATGGTGCGTTGCTGAACGCACACATAAGGCAGGTATATAAAAGGTATTAAGTGTACCTTATAAAGGCCTCACTTTACAGACTCCTAGGAGTGCTGTAGTGAGTGTCTCACATAGCAGGCTGCAGTCTCAGCCAGATAATGGCATGATGACGCGACCGCTATTCGGGACGGCGCTCTGTCTCAGGCTAACGCCTCAGTCAGTGCAGTTCAGACCCGTGCCGCGTTCACGGAGGGCCTGATTACTACGGTTACGGGCGTAACCAACGTATCGGCGCCCCCGTTTCTCTCAGAACGCGCTGATAATAACCACATTGGGGATGGCGCACTATCACAGACTAAGGTCTCTGTTAGTACGACCCAGACCCATGCTGCGTTCAAGAAGGGCCCGATTACCACGGTCACGAAGGTGCCCAGTGTATCGGTGCCCCCACCTTTTTCTGAACGCGCCCAGGCTCACCACACTGAGTGTAGTTCAGCCCACCAGAGGTGCAGAGCTGAACGCACACAGGAGGTGAAAGGAGGAATAATACCTAGACGCCGTCTTGGTTTATCTCAAAGAGACCTCACATTACAGACTCCAAGGAGTACTGTAGTGAGTGCCTCTCATAGCAGGCTGCAGTCTCAGTCAGGAGACATGATGATGCAGCCGCTAGTTGGGGATGGCGCACTATCGCAGACTAAGGTCTCGGTTAGTGCGATTCAGACCCATGCTGCGTTCACGGAGGGCCCGATTACCACGGTCACGAAGGTGCCCAGTGTATCGGCGCCCCCACTTCTTTCTGAACGCGCTAATACTCACCACACTGAGCGTAGTTCAGCCCACCAGAGGTGCAGAGCTGAACGCACACAGGAGGTGAAGGGAGGAAAGATACCAAGACACCGTCTTGGCTTATCTCAAAGAGACCTCACATTACAGAACCCAAGGAGTACTGTAGTGAGTGTATCTCATAGCAGGCTGCAGTCTCAGTCAGGAGACATGATGACGCAGCCGCTATTTGGGGATGGCGCACTATCGCAGACTAAGGTCTCGGTTAGTGCGATTCAGACCCATGCTGCGTTCACGGAGGGCCCGATTACCACGGTCACGAAGGTGCCCAGTGTATCGGCGCCCCCACTTTCCTTTGAATGCGCTAATACTCACCACACTGAGCGTGACTCAACCCACCAGAGGTGCAGAGTTGAACACACACAGAAGGTGAAGGGTAAGACGGTATCAAGGCGCCGCCTTGTGTTACCTCATAGAGACCTCATATTACAGACTTCGAGGAGTATTGTAGTGAGTGGCTCTAATAACGGTTTGCAGTCACCTACGATGACGCAATCGCTTGCTGGGGATGGTGCCCTGTCGCAGGCTATGGCCTCGGTCACAGGAAGTTTCTGTGGTTCGCCTTTCAAGGGGTGGCGTACGAATACACGAGGATGCCATTTGGGTACGCCCTGGCACCTCGCACATTTTCCAAGTGTGTGGAGGCGGCATTGGAACCGTTGCGTCGTCAGGGAATACGGCTACTAGCCTACCTGGATGATCTATTGGTTCTCGCCCCGTCAGCAGAGCTGGCGATCACTCACACAACACAGACAGTGATGCATCTCACAAGTCTGGGGTTTGCTGTGAATTGGAAAAAGAGCGCGCCCTGGCCCACTCATCAGAGTGTCTACCTGGGGATACAGCTAGACACTGTGAGGATGAGGGCTCGAATTTCGGACCCCCGAAGGGTAGCCTTGTTGCTAGCCCTGAGGAAGTGTCGTCCGAATCACACGGTGACGGCGCTGTCGATCATGTCACTTTTGGGTCTCATGTCGTCAGCCCACTCTGTGGTTCCGCTGGGACTCCTGCATATGCGCAGGATGCAGCGATGGTTCGCCCAACCAAGACTAGACCCATTGCGTCAACGTCATCGGTTGGTGGTGGTTCCCCTCTCGCTCAGTGCAGATCTGAACTATTGGAGAAACCCGCGCGTTCTCACGCACGGAGTCCCGATAGGAAAGGTGTCCTCTCACATCCCAGTATTCACGGATGCGTCCCTGACGGGATGGGGAGGGACATGTCAGACCCAAGCGATAGGAGGTGTGTGGCCTCAATCAGGTCGTCATATCAACCTCTTGGAGTTGGAAACGGTTCGACTGGTTCTGACCCACTTCGCGTCTACCCTTCGGGGTCGCGATGTGCTGGTCTGGTCAGACAACCGGACCACAGTAGCTCACATAAATCGCCAGGGAGGAGTCAGGTCTCCTGCTCTCCATCGGGTGGCAGAGGAATTGTGGCTGTGGGCTCACGAGCACCTTCGCTCATTGAGAGCAGCACACATTCCGGGCTACTTGAACGTAGGAGCAGACCTCATGTCAAGAGCGGGTCCTCGAGACGACGAGTGGTGTCTGCATCCGGACATTGTTCTCCAGATTTGGGAACAATTCGGGAGAGCCGAGGTGGACCTATTCGCGTCACGCGTGAACGCGCAATGTCCTCTGTGGTTTTCTCTGAGGGAACAGGACGAACCGCCACTGGGAAGGGACGCCTTCGCGCACCAACCGTGGCCGAGAGTTCTCCTGTATGCATTCCCTCCGCTGTCCTGTATTCTCCCACTGCTAGCCAGGGTGAGGTCAGGGGGGCTGTCAGTGATACTGATAGCGCCCGATCGCCCGGGGGCTCCTTGGTTTGCGGAGATGAGTCAGATGACGGGACGCGTTGTCTCAGGCGGGAGGCACGATAGGGAAATTGCCCATAATCGGCCAACCACTGAAGGCCTGGCTGCTGAGAGGGACAGGCTAGAGCGCCGTGGGTTATCTGATGCAGTGATCAGGACCATACAGGGTTCACGTGCCAGTCCCACTTCGAAGATGTATGCCAGTAGATGGAACGTGTTTTCACAATGGTGTGTCACACAAGGTGTAGACCCCATGAGCTGTCAGGTTGAGAGTATTCTCTCTTTCCTACAGCTTATGTTTGATAAGCAGAAATCGCCCTCCACCATTAGAGTGTTTGCAGCGGCGATTTCAGCTGGTCATGAGGGGTTTGGCGGAACGAATGTGTTCAGCCACCCTCTAGTGAAACGTTTCTTATTGGGAACGCGGCGGCTTAGGCCAATGCCTAGAGCCACGCTGCCCCAGTGGGATTTGGCTTTGGTACTCGAAGCGCTATGTAAGTCGCCGTTCGAGCCATTGAATCAAATACCCCTCAAGATGCTGTCTATCAAGACGGCACTGTTGCTCGCTTTGACTACCGCTAAGCGTGTCAGTGATTTGTGTGCTCTGTCGACGAGACCCGACTGCCTTGCCATTAATGGCGATCTGAGCAGAGCGGTGTTAAGTCCTAACCCGGCGTTTGTGCCGAAGGTTATTAGCAGTGCATATAGATCACAGACCGTGGAGTTGTGGGCTTTTTCTCCCCCTCCTCATGGGGAGAGGAGTGAGGAAAAGCTTCATTGTCTGTGCCCAGTGCGCGCTTTGGCGTGTTACGTTGAGCGCACAGTAGCGATTAGGTCATCGCCTCAGTTGTTTGTGTGTCACGGTGCGGCTGCATTAGGTAGACCACTTTCAAAACAGCGATTGTCTCATTGGCTTTGTGAAGGCATTGAGACAGCTTACGAGGCAGCGGGGCGACAATTGCCTCAGGGTATCAGAGCTCACTCCACTCGTGGAGTAGCAGCTTCTACTGCCCTTTTCAGAGGAACAGGGGTAGAGGATATTTGTAGAGCAGCGTCATGGTCGACACCGTCTCCATTTATCCGTTTCTATCTCTTAGATATGTCTTCTAACTCTTTGGCTCGATCTGTACTCAGCGTGGCTGAAGGGAGATCTTGAGCAAGAAAGAGAGAAAAGCAGGGCTGTGGACGTAGGTTTCCATCAGGTCCGCTTTGGTTAGGAAGACGTGTTTTTGATAGATATGTTTTCTAACTCTTTGGCTCGGACTGTACTCAGCAAAGCTGAAAGGAGATTTTGAGCCAGGAAAAGAGAAAAAAGCAGGACTGTGGACACAGGTTTCCATCAGGTCCGCTTTGGTTAGGAAAACATGTTTTTTGATAGATAGGCTTTCTATCTCTTTGGCTCGATTTGTACTCAGCTTAGCTGAAGGGGAATCTTGAGCTAGAAGGAGAGGGAAAAAGCAGGACGATGGACACAGGTTTCCATCAGGTCCGCTTTGGATAGGAAAGCATATCTTGTGGCATGACTCCTGACTGACAGGTTCAGTACAGTAGAGGCATGTATTGATTTGACAGAATGTGAGGTCATCTATCTGATTGTTCAGTTTAGTATGACCCATGTTTTGTTCCTGCCCACTAATCTCTGGGATTCCATTGAGTGAGTGAGGCGGTCTACCGTGTACACAATGTAGAGTGACACTTGGTGTCATTCCATTAGTGGTCGGTAGTGTTTTCACAGGATATTGAGGCACATCTATCTGCTAGTACAGATTAGTATGGCTTCTATTCTGGTGATCTGCCCATTAGTCATTGGCATTGCCATTGAACTAGGTGGGGCGGGTCTTTAACCGATGACGCGGTATATTGTGACGCCCGTATGGGTTCTTAGTTGCAGTACTGCGGGAATTGCTTGCAGCCATTGCTAGGCTTGACCTTTTCATTTTTTAATGGGAAGTGTTAGGCTCGGCAGGGAGTACATTTTGGAGCGCTACGCTCCGCCTTAAACCGCTAGGAGCAGAGCTCCCCTATGGGGCGGAGCTCCACGATATAGAACGATTAGTTACCGGAGTGTAACTCCAGTTCTATGAGTGGAGCGGAGCCCCATAGGACTTAAGGCCCTGCCGACCCTCTCTAGTCTCGCTGAAGATAAATATCTCGGGAGGCAGATTGAGGGGAGCTCTGCTCCTAGTGGTCCCCCTCTTATAGGGACACCTGTACTCCTATTGGCTGCAGGTGTGTGCATAATTTTGTCTCAGGCTGATGCTGCCTTAGGGCAGAGGGTAAACCACTAGGAGCAGAGCTCCCCTATGGGGCTCCGCTCCACTCATATAACTGGAGTTACACTCCGGTAACTAATCGTTTTTCAATTGGGTTTAAAAAAATAAATAAAAAACACACCCAGCATGATGTTTATAAAGGGTTGTTATGTTGAATTTAGGGGATTTTCAACAGTTCATAGGTGGTGTTTACTATGCTGTGGGATGGAACGGTTTGTTGGGTGATATTTGAAACTAAATTAATGCAATGAGCTGCAGTAATCAGAGGAAGGTACAATCTAAGGCGAAACAGCTATTGCCTAGATCATTGATTTAGCAATAAGATCAGGAAGATAGGGACTAGATGTCCCAAAAAAATAGATGAAGAATGATGAGCTTTTTGGTAATGATAGACTGCTGTAAAGCTTGGGTACTCCATTATGTACTGCATACTGGTAAATTAAGTGATCTTATCTATGGGAAGGCAATGGCAGCCCATGGTAAAATCATTTGGAACTCTGAGGAGGAAGAACAGTTTATTTTGTTGCTCTCTTCCCAAACAGTCTTAGCTTTTCATACATATATCAGGGATGTTACCCAAATGGTAGAGAGTAAAGAGGGATATGACATTGGTCGTGATTTAAAGATGGTGATGTTTTTTTTTTTTGGTGGGCTATTAGATATAACTGGGTTAATCACGAACATAGAGGTTTTTATTCTTTGTTGCTAGGCAGAAGACTTAGGTGACCTAGGGTCGAAGTGCTTGCTCTTACTTCAATCCATGGCTGTCTTTTGTCTCTCTTCAAACATTGTGAAGGGAGCGGCACCAGGATGAAGCAGAGTTCAGGCTAAAACCTGTCTCTCCTTTGCTATCTTCTTGATTGATTACAGCAGGAGGGGGGGTTGTGTTAGGTTTGAAATATTTAAATATGGACTTGTCATATCCAACAATCAGTCTTCAGGTAGAACAGAGTTTGAACTAAACATAAGTGTTTTTACAAGATAAGAGATTGATTGATTGGATTACTAATTGATTCTGAACTGAATGAAAGTCGAATTTAGCCGCCATAAAAGACAAAGGAAGTGGGAGGAGCAATAAAGAAGCAAAAGACAGTCTCAAAAATGAAAGGCATGGCAATTGGTTGATAAATTACCTAAGTGATTGTGTAGGTAGGTGGTAATATTGACACATGAGCAGAACTATGTGTCAAGAGGGGGGAAGAGGCTAATGGTAGGATTAAATAATATACGAAGGAGAGGACAAAATACTTTAAAAAAAAAAAAAAAAGAAAGAAAGAAAACATTTTTTTAGATACAGTCTAGAAAGAGAATGCAGTCAGAAATTGTTAGATTAATCTGAACATGTGTGAAGATAGTTTATTAACCACACCCGTATGTCAGAGGTTTTGTGCCCCACAGGTGAACTAAAGGAGAAAGTGACCCACTCTATCTAACCAGGTGACTGGTGAGCATCCAGTCCCTAAAGAAGAAAAACTGGAAGCAGGCCTGTTGGGAAGGGCCCTATCAGGTTTTGTTGGTCACCGCCTTTGCCATTAGAATAGCAGAGAGAGCAACCTGGGTCCATGTTACCCACTGCAAGAGGGTAAGACCACATACAAGCACCACTTAACACACGCAGAGTTGGAGAGAAGAACTAGACCAATATGGTCCGGGGGTCACCTCTGTTAACGAAGATCTCCTACCCCGACCTATCATCACTGTAGTGTGTTCTTAGGGTGTGAGTATGGGGTGGTACCAAGCAGAAGGACTAAAGGCAGGAGAGGGTTGGCGGTTTTTGGGAATATGGGTGACCCTGAGCTGCATCATAGTCTCGGCAATAGTCTTCGTATGTCAAGATCCACCACCACCTCGCACCAATTACGCTATGGCCTTACCATTATTAAGAAATAAAAGGGAAGCAACCCGACATACTGACCGTCAAGGGCGAGTGATCTACAAAATAGGAGTCAGAGAAGGGGTGGGGAGTAAGATTCAAAATTAGGATTAGGGATCTTATCAGGGCGTATAAGCAAGCAACGTGGGATTATAAGATCCCATTGTATTTATGTTCAGCTCCTTCGGCGGATTGTTCCTGGGCTCAGGTATTTAGACATACTGGGGGACGGAGAGATGAGATGGGGGGGGGGGGGGGGGGCTGGACGTCCAGATGGAGGATAAGAAGGTATAACGACATCCCCACGGAGATGGTAGTAACAATAGTAAAGGTCACTACAGAGGACATAAAAAGAACTTACTGGGCTTGCGCGGACGAATACGGACGGGATACTTGTCTAAGATTACATTTGATGGAGTCAAAAGATATGGAGGACAGGTACTGTCATTAATCCATTAATAGCAATAGCCGAGTAGATCAGTCAAGGGATGACGGAGTCAATTCGACTAACCCGTCCACTATGAAAGATTTTCTCCTCCAAGAATGGAACCAAGGGGAAGTGGAGGGGGTCCCTGATGAGAATCTCTGGTTAAAGTGGATGAAGTACACCGCTAGGGCCTTGGGTGAGACCAATTGTTATGTATGCTCCATTGGGCGACTGACAATGTTGACCGCCCCAATGCCAAAGGCAATGTTTCCCTGTGTATTAGACCTGGGGTCCAATCAAAAAGAGCCCAATTTCACAGGGATTGGGCTGGCAAAGTTGACTTACTCGGCCAGCCCACCTAGATTCACTTTAACTCCTGGCGAATACCAGTGTTACAGACATAGAAATGGCACCCGTAACTTAGGTGATTTTGATGGCTGTAAGGAGATAATTAATGTGACTGATTTAGATAAGGAAGGGAGGGGGGGAAAATAATTAGTCATCAAAGACCAGTGACAGGAAGAATAATCAGGAGGAGGAGAAATATAGGTCAGGAAGGAAATAGCCCAATTTGGATAAATGGTATAGGCATCCCCAGGGGTGTTCCAGACGAATACAAACCTATGAATCAAATATGGGAGGGTTTTACCACAAAATGTTTCAGGTGGGTGACAATAAACAAGAATGTGGATTAGATAAATTATATCTATTACAACCAACAACGATTTATTAACCAGACTAGAGATGCAGTAAAGGGGATCTCAGAGCAATTATCCGCCATCCCGCTCATAACTTAGTAGAGGTTGGTTCTAGATCAGGCAGAAAGGGCCGGTGTCTATGGAATGATAAGCCATTGTTGCACATTTATCCCTAACAACACCACTCTGGATGGGACAGTCACCAGAGCTCTTACAGAATTAACTGCACTAAGTGAAGAATGAACTGAGAACTCAGAAGTTAGTACTACATCGTGGATAGGGTGGTTTGATGAAATGTTTGGTAAATGGAAAACCATAGCAGCCACCATCTTAGGAGCGGTCAGTGTTTGTATGGGTATTCTTGTATTATGTGGTTGTTGTCTTGTTCCCTGTGTCCGAGGATTGGTGAGTCAGGCGTTGGTGAAATGCGGTATCTAAACAATGATGAGAGATGGACTGACTCCGGACTCTGACCAGGGGAATGTGAAAAACGATCCTCCAGGCTTGGTGGATGACGAGGATTTGGACCCTGAAAGACCGCAATTGGATGAAATGTTTATTAGTTCTGACGTAATCTCTGAGATTAATCATGCTTGTAAAATACATTTATCCTGAATGTGAAAACATTTAGTCAAAGGGGTGGATTGTTAGATTAATTTGTATTTTAAGAATAATGACTAAAGGATTTCACCCCAAATACAGTATAAATGTGTGAACGGTGTAGAGTTATAATGTAGTGGCAACCCACTAACAGAGGGGGGCGGGACTAAACATTCCAGGGTGAAGGGGACTGAGAAAACTGGTTAAAAAAAAGCTTCCTAAAGGTGGGCGGAGCAAAGTGCCTTTGTGTGTCAAGGGGTATAAAACAGGAGTGTATGGGTTTTGGCGCCAGAGCTCACCATGAATTTAAAAAAATACAGATCATTCTTGCTGGTTGTGGACCTTGAATCATTTATGATTAAAACCAGTTTCCCCTGGTAATGATTCAAGCTTAGGTTGAATTAGTGATAGAAATTCTCATGACATTCGCACACATGTTTTGGGGTATATTTTGTACATACGCAACGTTTATAAATGAGGCCCCAGGGCCTGTATCCACAAAGCATCTGCGTAGGAGTGTGAACCTACGATCTGTCCATACAATCGTATTCATTATGATCTAAAAATCTAAACTGATGCTAGGTCAGCAGTTCTACTCTGAGATGCTTTGTGGATACAGGCCCTGGCTTAAGACCTAGGGCTGTATGTGTAAGGGTCTCAGATTAGGAGTGCTGATCTAGATCTAGGATCCAGTCCTACCCTGTCTATGTAATCTTATTCATTGTGATCTAAAAGGCAAAACTGATCCTGGATCAGCCCTCCTACTCTGAGACACGAGTTGTGGCGTCTGGTTGCAGTTACTGCTGTGTGCTATAAGTAGCAGCTGCTCACACTTTGTGATAATGTGGTCAACTGGTCTAAGGTGCTGGATTAAGGCTCTAGTGTCTGTGGGGTTGTTGATTTGAAATTCACCGCTGTCAGGGTTACTTTTGACCATAGATGTGGGCTACTGAATGGAACGGTTGAGGATACCCCCCATTATTATTATTAATAATAATAATAATAATACGCATAACAATAACCACAACACAATATTTTAGCTGTCAAAAAATCTAAATATGAGGTAACCTCCCAGCAGAGCCCCAAGTCCAATGGGTATATCCTCTGGCGTGTTGATGTTAATGTGTTGATGATCTCCGTATCCATAGCCAGATTGATTTTGCAGTGCATGGTGATCAAACATGTTTCCTGTTATATTCATCAGAGGTGTAGGGAGGGTGAAGTCTGTGAATCCAAAAAATAGTAATTATACAGATGTTTAACAAAGTATGCACACAACAGTATTCATACCTTCGTTTTTGTGGTAAATGTGAATGAAAAAATTTGTTTTAATAATGGTTTTCATACACATGCCTTGTCCATAATATAGAGGCCTATGGGATTTTCATTGAATAGGTAAGGGAGGAGAATGGTACATGTGATATGCATAACATACCAATACCAATTGACATACCTTTGTATGCCTCCTCGTCTGTATATCTGCAGACAGACACAAAGGTGAGCAGTTCAGTCATCTGCAGCCAATACAGCTAGCCTTCAACATATTCTTATAGCCTACAGTACATATTCTTACCTCTTTGTTGATTGATATCCATTGAATTGTGTCCATTTTCTGTTTTAGAAAGATTTGCACAAATATGAAAAGATAGATGGTATCATCATAAAACAATATCAATTTAGGTCATACAATGGACAAACCTTACCTTAAATTGAGGAGATCTTTACATTTTTCAGTTAAGTCCCTGCACCTGCTGTCCTTTCAAATCCAAATGTTTCAGTTGGGCAGTTAGGTTCCTGCAAGAACCCCCACCAACTGAGGTTCATCAGTGAACCCCACCTCCTATGGGGTTCTTGGAAGAACTTTGAGGATCTTAGAAGAACCGTTGTTGAACCCCTAATATTTTGAGTGTATGGACAAAAGAGTGAGATTATTTATTTCAAACCGCAGCCAAGCATCGATTATCATGTCACCAGAATAAGACCCTAGATATTTATTGGAAAGGAACATCAAGCTCATCACCTTGCACTTTCACCACCCTGTGAAGTTCATCATAATTTATTTTATCTGTAGTTTAATAAACTGCATGCTTTCCCGATGAGTCTTAGTGGGAGGACCACATATTTAGTGTTGGCGACATCTGGAAAGTTTACCGAAACAGTTTGTGTTTCCATCAGGCCTGTCATTTTTTTATTCGACATGTACTTTACTTATATAAAAAGGTTGGATGGAAACCTGTTTACACACTCTAAAAACCCTCCAGAGCCAATCAGGGATAGTAAATCATCCCCGGAATCCAGACTCTGAACACTGCCAGAGAAACCGGAATGAGCCTAACTCGATTGAGATGACACCCCTGTCAACTCCAACCACCAATCTTCCTCACAAAGTCAGCCCGACTACCAATGTACGTTGAACCCAGCTGGAGACAATGGTAACACAAACTGGTCCGAGCCAAGGCCTCCTGGGCGTGTTTCCACTCCAGGCAACAGGACAGCACTCGTGAGTATCTTTAATTTTCATTATGAAACCACATGCCCTAGGGCACGGTTGAAGGTTCAAACTCTTACCACTGGCCATCTTACTCAAGCAAGGAAGCACTGGCTACACAAGCAGAGCAGAAAGTAGTTGTTTTTTAGCCAACACAAAAACCGATACCAAGAGCCAAAACTCGCAACATCTATGGGGACTATTACTCTCTCCCCACTAACAGACACCTAAGTCAGAGCCGAATCTGGTAGCCTTTGTGCTTAAAAGTTTTGTGAAATATTCTTCCTTCTGGCGAGCTGAAGAGCGAAGAATTGAGGAAATGGATGCAAGCCCCGGTATTTTAGCCAGGAAGGCAGGGCTTCCGAGGGTGGTCTCTGCATCCATTGGCCCATTGGGTGTGATTTCAGTTTGCTTCAGGTGAATAGGATTGGTTGTTGACTACCCATAGTATGTTATACTGAGTGACCAACAGAAAGGGAACAGTCACGGGGACAGGACAGTAATCAGCTGAGCTTTAGCTTTGATCAGCTGCCACATAGAGGTGTATATAGCCCTTCTCGCTATAGAGTCAGATATTCTTCTGGTCACTAAAAAGAGTGTAAAAAAATGTAAAAGCCCTCTTTCTTCAGTCAGGATACAACCTGACCACAACGTCACAAAAGAAACTGATCTTCTGAAGACACAGATGCGGACAACATAAGTGAGCCATAGGTTTATGACCAGCCATCCCTCTTAAGTTCTTTACCAGGTCATATCCTCTGCTATAGCTTCTTATCTGGACCCATAATACCACACTATTGATCCCTAATAACCTGCCACCGGACATACACACACACACACACACACACATAACACACACAACACACACACACCTGCCACTGGACACAGGAAGGGATCAGGTCAGGACAAGATAATACAGCATTTACAGTTGAGGTCTTTGTTTGAGATAAAGCCACTAACTAACTTGTTAGTGCCTGAGATGACCCAAGAGAACCATTGGTGTTCAATGAATAGACACTTAGCTGAACCACAAAAACGTAATTCAGCTGTTGCTCGTTCAATGCATAGACATTATAGACACTGCTGCAGCGTGTGTTTGAGTTAGAGTGCATGCACAAGCCTATGCTACCCTCCAGTCCCTCGACTTCTTGGCGCTGACGGAAACATGGATTACCACAGAAAACACTGCTACTCCTACTGCTGTTTCCTTGTCTAACCATGTGTTCTCGCATACCCCGAGAGCATCAGGTCAGTGCGGCGGTGGCACAGGAATCCTCATCTCTCCAAAGTGGACATTCTCTCTTTTTCCCCTGACCCATCTGTCTATCTCCTCATTTGAATTCCATGCTGTCACAGTCACTAGCCCATTCAAGCTTAACATCCTTGTCATTTATCGCCCTCCAGGTTCCCTTGGAGTGTTCATCAATGAGCTTGACGCCTTGATAAGTTCCTTTCCTGAGGATGGCTCACCCCTCACAGTTCTGGGTGACTTTAACCTCCCTACGTCTGCCTTTGACTCATTTCTCTCTGCCTCCTTCTTTCCACTCCTTTCCTCTTTTGACCTCACCCTTTCACCGTCCCCCCTACTCACAAGGCAGGCAATACGCTTGACCTCATCTTTACTAGATGCTGTTCTTCTACTAATCTCATTGCAACTCCGCTCCAAGTCTCCGACCACTACTTTGTATCCTTTTCTCTCTCGCTCTCCTCCAACACTACTCACTCTGCCCTTACTCAGATGGTAATGTGCCATCACAACCTTTGCTCTCTCTCTCCCGATACTCTCTCCTCTTCCATCCTATCATCTCTTCCCTCTGCTAAATCCTTCTCCCTCCGATCTCCTGATTCTGTCTCCTCAACCCTCCTCTCCTCCCTTTCTGCATCTTTTGACTCTCTATGTCCCCTATCCTCCCGGCCGGCTCGGTCCTCCCCTCCTGCTCCGTGGCTTGACGACTCATTGCGAGCTCACAGAAGAGGGCTTCGGGCAGCCGAGCGGAAATGGAGGAAAACTAGACTCCCTGCGGACCTGTCATCTTTTCACTCCCTCCTCTCTACATTCTCTTCCTCTGTTTCTGCTGCTAAAGCCACTTTCTACCACTCTAAATTTCAAGCCTCTGCCTCTAACCCTAGGAAGCTCTTTGCCACCTTCTCATCCTTGCTGAATCCTCCTCCTCCTCCCCCTCCCTCCTCCCTCTCTGTGGATGACTTTGTCAACCATTTTGAAAAGAAGGTTGACGACATCCGATCCTCGTTTGTTAAGTCAAATGACACTGCTGGTCCTGCTCACACTGCCCTACCCTATGCTTTGACTTCTTTCTCCCCTCTCTCTCCAGATGAAATCTTGCGACTTGTGATGGCCGGCCGCCCAACAACCTGCCCGCTTGACCCTATCCCCTCCTCTCTTCTGCAGACCATCTCCGGTGACCTTCTCCCTTACCTCACCTCGCTCATCAACTCATCCTTGACCACTGGCCATGTCCCTTCCGTCTTCAAGAGAGCGAGAGTTGCACCCCTCCTCAAAAAACCTACACTCGATCCCTCCGATGTCAACAACTACAGACCAGTATCCCTTCTTTCTTTTCTCTCCAAAACTCTTGAGCATGCCGTCTCTAGCCAACTCTCCTGCTATCTCTCTCAGAATGACCTTCTTGATCCAAACCAGTCAGGTTTCAAGACTGGTCATTCAACTGAGACTGCTCTTCTCTGTGTCACGGAGGCTCTCCGCACTGCTAAAGCTAACTCTCTCTCCTCTGCTCTTATCCTTCTAGACCTATCTGCTGCCTTTGATACTGTGAACCATCAGATCCTCCTCTCCACCCTCTCCGAGTTGGGCATCTCCGGCGCTGCTCACTCTTGGATTGCGTCCTACCTGACAGGTGGCTACTACCAGGTGGCGTGGTGTGAATCTGTCTCCGCACCACGTGCTCTCACCACTGGTGTCCCCCAGGGCTCAGTTCAAGGCCCTCTCCTATTCTCTCTATACACCATGTCACTTGGCTCTGTCATATCCTCACATGGTCTCTCCTATCATTGCTACGCAGATGACACACAATTGATTTTCTCCTTTCCCCCTTCTGATAACCAGGTGGTGAATCGCATCTCTGCATGTCTGGCAGACATATCAGTGTGGATGTCGGATCACCACCTCAAGCTGAACCTCGGCAGGACGGAGCTGCTCTTCCTCCCTGGGAAGGACTGCCCGCTCCATGATCTCGCCATCACGGTTGACAACTCCATTGTGTCCTCCTCCCAGAGTGCAAAGAGCCTTGGCGTGACCCTGGACAACACCCTGTCGTTCTCTGCTAACATCAAAGCGGTGACCCGATCCTGCAGGTTCATGCTCTACAACATTCGCAGAGTACGACCCTACATTACACAGAAAGCGGCACAGGTCCTAATCCAGGCACTTGTCATCTCCCGTCTGGATTACTGCAACTCGCTATTGGCTGGGCTCCCTGCATGTGCCATTAAACCCCTACAACTTATCCAGAACGCCGCAGCCCGTCTGGTGTTCGACCTTCCCAAGTTCTCTCATGTCACCCCGCTCCTCCGCACACTCCACTGGCTTCCAGTTGAGGCTCGCATCTACTACAAGACCATGGTGCTTGCCTACGGAGCTGTGAGGGGAACGGCACCTCCTTACCTTCAGGCTCTGATCAGACCCTACACCCAAACGAGGGCACTACGTTCATCCACCTCTGGCCTGCTAGCTCCCCTACCTCTACAGAAGCACAGTTCCCGCTCAGCCCAGTCAAAGCTATTTGCTGCTCTGGCACCCCAATGGTGGAACAAGCTCCCCACGACGCCAGGACAGCGGAGTAACTGACCACCTTCCGGAGACACTTGAAACCCTACCTCTTTAAGGAATACCTGGAATAGTATAAAGTAATCCTTCTACCCCCCCACCCCCCCCCCCCATAAAAAAAAAAGTGGTTGTCCCACTGGCTATCATAAGTTGAATGCACTAATTTGTAAGTCGCTCTGGATAAGAGCGTCTGCTAAATGATGTAAATGTGTGCAAGTATAATCCAAAGCGATTCAAACATTCATACACCAATATGGCCACCAACGTACATATGTCATTGGAACACTGGTAATCATAACATCCATTCCACTAATTCAGATTCTAGGATCTGAATTCCCCAGAAAATGAGTAATCAGATTCTAAAATAAGAGGGTCACATCTGAGACGATGGGATCTCCCTTCCTTACTATGTCATTAGGGACCTCTTTCTCACTTCATCCACACTGCTAGAGCAAGCTGAATATGATAGTCCCAGTGTGTCTCAGGAGTGTGTGTGTGTGTGTGTGTGCATGTGTGTACTGTATGTGTGTGTGTGCGTATGCATGTGTGTACTGTTTGCGCATGTGTGTGTGCGCCTTCATGTATGCTGGATGAATGTCTGTGTGTACTGTATGAATCTGTGTGTGTGTCCAAGGAGGGGGGAGATATAATTAAAGCTTCATCATCTCGATGACATGTAGATATACCATATCTCTCTGGAGGAGGAGGACTACAAAATAAGGGCAGGAGGTGAGAGGGGGGGGGGGGGGTGTCACTACAGGGGGCATTTTAACACTATCATGTGATTGGTAAAGTTTAATTACTACTGATGTTAGCAGCGGGTAGCACAGAAGTTCAGACACACACACATAGAGGTAGCGGGTAGCTTCTCAGTCTCTCAGGAGATATAGTATTTGTGGCTGACGTGAGTTTCAAAACAGCACTACCTCGTGTCTCAGAGTGTCTTTCGAATGTGGCAGTTCGTCAAGAGGAAAGGTTAGGTTTTTTTTACGGACAACGTAGTAAGCCTTCTTTGGTGTCGTCCCTTTAATCAATGTATGTTCATAATGTTTGTCCCATGTGTATGGTTTAGTAAGGTCAGTTCATGGCCCTGAAATTTGCCAAACCTCCTTGTCCCTCTCTGCCCTCCTCTTCCATCACTCTCTCTGTGGTCATTTCCTGTCTCTTTCTTGGGACCGTCCAGAGCCTTCTAAGTACTTGACTCCCCACCTATGTGACTGGCTTCTTCTGTATGTGCATACTGAAGTCTCTGGTTCTCTCACCCCAGAGGAGCTGACCGTCTCTTCTTCCTGTGTGTGTGTGTGTGTGTGTGCGTGCGTGCGTGTCCGTGCGTGCGTGCGTGTGAAGACTTAAGGGTGTGTCAATTTCCTTGAAGTGTCCATCACAGCCTTGATTCCACCTGTATGTGATTAATTCTCTCTGTAACCCCCACAAGAGCTGAATCTAATGAGAAATACCTATATGGGATTCATTCACAATGGAACCATGTACATTTAATCACTAAACTAAACCAGTGATCTCTCCTAGAACTTCTGGGTACAACTGTGGATACAAAACCAACTGTCCCTCTTAGAACTGACTTCAGGGAGTGCTTTCTACTGCATGCAGTGTGTGTGTGAGTGTGCGTGCGTACGTGCATGTGTGTGTTTGGACTCCTCAAGCCTCTTACCTATAGGTCCTAGACACCTTCACTCTTAGAAGAAAATGTGCTATCTAGAACCTTAAAGGGTTCTTTGGCTGTCCCCATAGGAAAACCCTTCAAAAAAACATTTTTGGTTTCCACAGAAAGTTCTACCTGGAACCAAAAGGTGTTCTCCTTTAGGGACAACCGAAGAACCCTTTTGGAACCCTTTTTTTTCTAGGAGTGTATAGGTTCACACCACACTAGATTGACTGACCATTGACTCCTCAGATCCACAGGACACAGAAGAAGATGAGGAGCATTTAACTAATGTCATTGTTGGGGAGACAGGTTAGAGGTGGGCCAGCCACTGGAGGATTGTGGGTGTATGTAGAGACTTGGTTACACTATGTGTAGTAGCTTGTGCTTTTCGTAATCGGATCAAGGATCAATCACAATCAGTTATTTTAATGGTCGACACACCTGTCTAAAAATGTGGGCACAATCAGGACAAATGTTAGTACCAGGTATAAAAAGGGCTTCTGTTTGTGTCTTGGGAGAGTTGGGATGCTGACCAAAGTATTTCAGTTTCCTGTTGACAATGGGCAGTCAAGTAATCTTCTTACTTTACTGTGTGTGTGTGTCTGTGTTTGCATTCCGTGTCTTTGTGAAACCTCATTCCCAAACATCAGCCACAACTTTATTCATTCATAGGTAGCCTACATATTACAGTTATTCTTCTAAGAATTGGACTCCCCAAGCCTATTACCTATACTGCAGGTCCTGGACCATTACATCAGACCACCAATTGTGTGGGTCTTATCTGATCATTAGGTCATTCTCAAACTTAATTAATAGGAAACCAGTCAACTAGTCCCACATGAACAAAATACTACAGTTTACTATAGAATACTATAGTACTTACTATAGAATTATGTAGTAAACTGTAGTATACTGTAGAATACTATACTCCAAACTGTAGTATCCCTCGATCATGTGTAGTACTTACTATATAATTTTGTAGTATTATGTAGAATACTATACTACACACTGTATTATCCCTTGCTTGTGTAGTACTTACTATATAATTGTGTAGTATACTGTAGAATACTATAGTAAATACTACAGTATTATCCAAAAAAAACATTGTGGTAAATACTACAATACATTGAATACTATAGTATATAAATATAGTAATACTACAGTATTTACAGTGCATTCGGAAAGTATTCAGACCCCTTGATTTTTTCCACATTTTGTTACGTTACGGCATTATTCTAAAATTGATTAAATAATTGTTTTCCCTCATCAATCTACACACAATACCCCATAATGACAAACCAAAAACAGGTTTTTAGACATATTTGCAAATGTATTAAACATAAAAAACATAAGTATTCAGATCCTTTGCTATGAGACTGGAAATTGAGCTCAGGTGCATTCTAATTTCCATTGATCATCCTCGAGATGTTTTTACAACTCCACCTGTGGTAAATTCAACTGATTGGACATGATTTGGAAAGGCACACACCTGTCTATATAAGGTCCCACAGTTGACAGTGCATGTCAGATCAAATACCAAGCCATAAGGTCGAAGGAATTGTCCGTAGAGCTCCGAGACAGGATTGTGTTGAGACACAGATCTGGGGAAGGGTACCAAATCATTTCTGCAGCATTGAAGGTCCCCAAGAACACAGTGGCCTCCATCATTCTTAAATGGAAGAAGTTTGCCTCTTCCCAGAGCTGGCCGCCCGGCCAAACTGAGCAATCGGGGGAGAAGGGCCAAGGTCAGGGAGGTGACCAAAAACCAGATGGTCACTCTGACAGAGCTCTAGAGTTCCTCTGTGGAGATGGGAGTACCTTCCAGAAGGACAACCATCTCTGCAGCACTCCATCAATCAGGCCTTTATGGTAGAATGGCCAGACGAAGCCACTCCTTAGTAAAAGGCACATGATAGCCCGCTTGGATTTTGCCAAAAGGCACCTAAAGACTCTCAGACCATGAGAAACACGATTCTCTGGTCTGATGAAACCAAGATTGAACTTTTTGGCATCAATGCCAAGCGTCACGTCTGGAGGAAACCTGGCACCATCCCTACGTTGAAGTATGGTGGCAGCATCTTGCTGTGTGGATGTTTTTCAGCGGCAGGGACTGGGAGACTAGTCAGGTTCAAGGCAAAGATGAACGGAGCAAAGTACAGAGAGATCCTTAATGAAAACCTGCTCCAGAGCACTCAGGACCTCAGACTAGGGCGAAGTTCCACCTTCCAACTGAGTCACTTCTCCCTCTAGTGGTGGCTTTGAGACAGTACAGATTCCCCCATAGCATACAGTGGAGAAAAAAAGTATTTAGTCAGCCACCAATTGTGCAAGTTCTCCCACTTAAAAAGATGAGAGAGGCCTGTAATTTTCATCATAGGTACACGTCAACTATGACAGACAAATTGAGATTTTTTTTCTCCAGAAAATCACATTGTAGGATTTTTAATGAATTTATTTGCAAATTATGGTGGAAAATAAGTATTTGGTCACCTACAAACAAGCAAGATTTCTGGCTCTCACAGACCTGTAACTTCTTCTTTAAGAGGCTCCTCTGTCCTCCACTCGTTACCTGTATTAATGGCACCTGTTTGAACTTGTTATCAGTATAAAATACACCTGTCCACAACCTCAAACAGTCACACTCCAAACTCCACTATGGCCAAGAGCTGTCAAAGGACACCAGAAACAAAATTGTAGACCTGCACCAGGCTGGGAAGACTGAATCTGCAATAGGTAAGCAGCTTGGTTTGAAGAAACCAACTGTGGGAGCAATTATTAGGAAATGGAAGACATCACTGATAATCTCCCTCGATCTGGGGCTCCACGCAAGATCTCACCCCGTGGGGTCAAAATGATCACAAGAACGGTGAGCAAAAATCCCAGAACCACACGGGGGGACCTAGTGAATGACCTGCAGAGAGCTGGGACCAAAGTAACAAAGCCTACCATCAGTAACACACTACGCCGCCAGGGACTCAAATCCTGCAGTGCCAGACGTGTCCCCCTGCTTAAGCCAGTACATGTCCAGGCCCGTCTGAAGTTTGCTAGAGTGCATTTGGATGATCCAGAAGAGGATTGGGAGAATGTCATATGGTCAGATGAAACCAAAATATAACTTTTTGGTAAAAACTCAACTCGTCGTGTTTGGAGAACAAAGAATGCTGAGTTGCATCCAAAGAACACCATACCTACTGTGAAGCATGGGGGTGGAAACATCATGCTTTGGGGCTGTTTTTCTGCAAAGGGACCAGGACGACTGATCGGTGTAAAGGAAAGAATGAATGGGGCCATGTATCGTGAGATTTTGAGTGAACCTCCTTCCATCAGCAAGGGCATTGAAGATGAAACGTGGCTGGGTCTTTCAGCATGACAATGATCCCAAACACACCGCCCGGGCAACGAAGGAGTGGCTTCGTAAGAAGCATTTCAAGGTCCTGGAGTGGCCTAGCCAGTCTCCAGATCTCAACCCCATAGAAAATCTTTGGAGGGAGTTGAAAGTCTGTGTTGCCCAGCGACAGCCCCAAAACATCACTGCTCTAGAGGAGATCTGCATGGAGGAATGGGCCAAAATACCAGCAACAGTGTGTGAAAACCTTGTGAAGACTTACAGAAAACGTTTGACCTGTGTCATTGCCAACAAAGGGTATATAACAAAGTATTGAGAAACTTTTGTTATTGACCAAATACTTATTTTCCACCATAACTTGCAAATAAATTCATTAAAAATCCTACAATGTGATTTTCTGGATTTTTTTTCCTCATTTTGTCTGTCATAGTTGACGTGTACCTATGATGAAAATTACAGGCCTCTCTCATCTTTTTAAGTGGGAGAACTTGCACAATTGGTGGCTGACTAAATACTTTTTTCCCCCACTGTAGTGGTGTATCCCTCACTCAATGTCTACATACAGAATGCTGTGAATTACAACTATGGTACTGACGGTGATTCTATTCTATAAATGTATTCTATGCTTTGGGTTTATTACATTTTCTAACTACTGCTGTACATATCTTTTTCCTACCTATATATTGTCCATACCGTCTATACACACCATGTATTTACATTCCTGACTCTGACATTGCTCATTCTGATATTTATTCATCTCTTGTTTTTCTCTTTTTTTCCCCCTCTTGTTTTTCTTGGGATTGTTTGTGTATTAGTATTGTACTTTTAGATATTTACTGCACTGCTGGAGCTAGAAACAAAAGTATTTCGCTCACTGGCATAGCCAGGGGAGAACAACTGCTCCTTCCGTACAGATCCTATTATATTACTAGAGGGGATATGTCATATACCCTCAAAGTTCCATAATGGGGCAAAAAATGGAAGCCATCTGGGTCTGGGAGAAATCCAAATCCAGTCTTATTGGAATTAATGGCAGTAGAGGCATAGATTATGCACTTCCTGCTTTTACTTATGCAGGAAAATAAAAGTAAGGCATGTCATGTATCAGAAATTGTGTAATGAAATTATAGTCAACCTAAAATATTGTCATATAATTATAAATACAGTTTATATGGGTTTTATACACATTTTCTGTGTAAATAGCCTCTAAAATACATGTAAACAGACCATAAATGTCTCCAATTTTGTTTTCTTGGAAAGCTGTGAGTGCTATTATATGATACGATATCAGTACTTGTTGCATTAACAACTTGTCTAAGTCCTATCATCAACTAATTTGAGCCAGTGTATGGCTGTGGATTGACTGAACTGTTTGAATGGAATGTTGGCATATTGGCAGTTAATACAAAAAATATTGAATAATTCCTCTAAAACTGTCTGTCTAGCTAACACACATACAATGCAGATAATTTATTTATATTCATTTTTTTACACAATAACTTATCACAGTACTGGCAAACCATGGCTGACCTTTGGACCATCATAAGAAGGGTCATGTCCATTAAAGTATTCTAATTCCTAATTCTATGGCTCCCTCTCAATGAAGCCAAAGAAGACTGTTTTGCTAGCACAGACTGGAATATATTCCGGGATTCTTCAGCCGGCATTGAGGAGTACACCACATCAGTCACTGGCTTCATCAATAAGTACATTGATGACGTCGTCCCCACAGTGACCGTACGTACATACCCCAACCAGAAGCCATGGATTACAGGCAACATCCGCACTGAGCTAAAGGGTAGAGCTGCCGCTTTTAAGGAGGGGGACTCTAACCCGGAAGTTTATAAGAAATCCCGCTATGCCCTCCAACTAACCATCAAACAGGCAAAGCGTCAATACAGGACTTAGATTGAATGGTACTACACCGGCTCCGACGCTCATCGGAAGTGGCAGGGCTTGAAACTTTTACAGACTACAAAGGGAAGCAGCCACGAGCTGCCTAGTGACACAAGCCTACCAGACAAGCTAAATTACTTCTATGCTCGCTTCGAGGCAAGCAACACTGAAGCATGCATGAGAGCATCAGCTGTTCTGGATGACTATATGATCACGCTCTCTGTAGCCGATGTGAGTAAGACTTTTAAGCAGGTCAACATTCACAAGGCCGCAGGGCCAGACAGATTACCAGGACGTGTACTCCGAGCATGCGCTGACCAACTGGCAAGTGTCTTCACTGACATTTTCAACATGTCCCTGACTGAGTCTGTAATACCAACATGTTTAAAGCAGACCACCATAGTCCCTGTGCCCAAGAACACTAAGGTAACCTGCCTAAATGACTACCGACTCGTAGCACTCACGTCTGTAGCCATGAAGTGCTTTGAAAGGCTGGTCATAGCTCACATCAACACCATTATCCCAGAAACCCTAGACCCACTCCAATTTGCATACCGCCCCAACAGATCCACAGATGATGCAATCTCTATTGCACTCCACACTGCCCTTTCCCACCTGGACAAAAGGAACACCTACGTGAGAATACTATTCATTGACTACAGCGCAGCGTTCAACACCACATTGCCCTCAAAGCTCATCACTAAGCTAAGGACCCTGGGACTAAACACCTCCCTCTGCAACTGGATCCTGGACTTCTTGACGGGCCGCCCCCCAGGTGGTAAGGGTAGGTAACAACACATCTGCCACGCTGTTCCTCAACACGGGGGCCCCTCAGGGGTGCGTGCTCAGTCCCCTCCTGTACTCCCTGTTCACCCATGACTGTATGGCCAGTCACGACTCCAACACCCTCATTAAGTTTGCTGATGACACAACAGTGGTAGGCCTGATCACCGACAACGATGAGACAGCCATAGGGAGGAGGTCAGAGACCTGGCCGTGTGGTGCCAGGATAACAACCTCTCCCTCAACATGATCAAGACAAAGGAGATGATTGTGGACTACAAGAAAAAGAGGACCGAGCACGCCCCCATTCTCATCAACGGGGCTGTGGTGGATCAGGTTGAGAGCTTCAAGTTCCTTGGTGTCTACATCACCAACAAACTATCATGGTCCAAACACACCAAGACAGTCGTAAAGACGGCACAACAAAGCCTATTCCCCCTCAGGAGACTGAAAAGATTTAGCATGGGTCCTCAGATCCTCAAAAAGTTATACAGCTGCACCATCGAGAGGATCCTGACTGGTTGCATCACTGCCTGGTATGGCAACTGCTCGGCCTCCGACCGCAAAGCACTACAGAGGGTAGTGCGTACGGCCCAGTACATCACTGGGGCCAAGCTTCCTGCCATCCAGGACCTCTATACCAGGCGGTGTCAGAGGAAGGCCCTAAAAATTGTCAAAGACTCCAGCCACCCTAGTCATAGACTGTTCTTTCTGCTACCGCACGCCAATAGGTACCGGAGCGCCAACTTAAGGTGCCAAAGGGTTCTTAATAGCTTCTACCCCCAAGCCATAAGATTCCTGAACAGCTAATCAAATAGCTACCAGGACTATTTGCATTCTTCTCCCCCCACACCCTCTTTTACGCTGCTGCTACTCGCTGTATATTATCTATGCATAGTCACTTTAACTCTACCTACATGTACATATTACCTCAATTACCTAGACTAACCTGTGCCCCCGCACATTGACTTGTACCGGTACCCCCTGTATATAGCCATGCTACTGTTATTTTACTGCTGCTCTTTAATTTGTTGTTATTTTAAAAAAAAATGTTATACATTTTTTACTTAACACTTATTTTTCTTATAACTGCATTGTTGGTTAAGGGCTTGTAAGTAAGCATTTCACTGTTGTATTCAGCGCATGTGACAAATAACATTTGAATTTATTTGAAGTTCAAGGCTGACCATGGTACTGCAGGCATTGTTAGCAGAAAACAGGATCCCCCTTTTTTTTACGGCAATAATATTTCCAATAATTGCTTCTAATACACCAGATGTATGTTCTTGAACTGATTATTTTTGTAAACGCACACAGAAGAAGTTCCATTAGCCTGCAGTACCCCTGTCGGCCTTACATTTGAGTTACTCAATAAGAGGGAGCAGCACTGAGCTATCCTGCAACTTCACTTCCTGGAGTAGCCCAAACTATGCATGTTATGTCTCCATGAGACGCCATCTTAACCAACTTCATTTGGCTTCAATGCGCTGTTGAGTCTTCATATAGGAATGAATGGTGTCATGTGATTGATGGTTACTATGATTGGGATATGTGATTGTCCCACCGAGCTATCTTAAGACGAAATCGTCAACTGAAAGTCGCTTTGGATAATTTGTTTTGTTACAGCCTGAATTTTAAATGGATGTAATAGTTTTTTTGTTTTTTTTTACCCATTTACACACAATACCCCATAATGACAGTGAAAACATGTTTAAATACATTTTTGTACATTTATTGAATATGAAATACAGAAATATCTCATTTACAGTGCATTCGGAAATTATTCAGACCTCTTGACGTTTTCCACATTTTGTTATGTTACAGCCTTATTTTAAAATGGATTTAAATAATTTTGTCCCTCATCAATACAATACCCCATAATGACAAAGGCAAATGTATAAAATAAGTATTCAGACAGGTTTTCTTCTACGATTTTGCCTGTGCTTAGCTCTATTCTGTTTATTTTTATACATATAAAAAAAACTCCCTAGTCCTTGCCGATGACAATACCCATAACATGATGCAACCACCACCATGCTTGAAAACATGAAGAGTGGTAATCAATGATGTGTTGGATTTGCCCCAAACATAACGCTTTGTATTAATTTCTTCGCCACATTTTTTGCAGTGTTATTTTAGTGCCTTATTGCAAACATGATGCATGTTTTGGAATATTTGTATTCATTACAGGCTTCCTTCTTTTCACTCTGTCATTTAAGTTAGTATTGTGGAGTAACTACAGTGTTGTTGATCCACCCTTAGTTTTCTCCTATCACAGCCATTAAAAAAGTGTAATTAATAACTTCACCATGCTCAAAGGGATGTTCCATGACTGTGTTTTTTGTTTTTTTACCAAGCTACCAATAGTTGCCCTTTGCGAGGCATTGGAAAACCTCCCTGGTCTTTGTGGTTGGATCTGTGTTTGAAATTCACTGCTCGACTGAGGGACCTTACAGATAATTGTATGTGTGGGATACAGAAATGAGTTATCATTCAGAAAATCATGTTTAACACTATCATTGCACATAGAGTGAGTCCATGCAACTTATTGACTGAATTTGTCCAATAAAAACTCTTGTTTGCAACTGTTGGACTAATGATTACACCCTAGATCAGCTAGATGCAGGCAAGTGTGTTATTGAATATGTCACTGTCTGTGACCTTGATTACTAAAATGTATCTCGACCTGTGTACCTATGTTATACACTTTCATTCATAGGCTAGGTTGTACCAACCTCATGATGGGTATAGGGAAAATTAGAGTATCATGTAGTAGCCTAAACCTATCGATGTTACATTGAGCTGGGTGATTGGAATATGAATGACAGTCATCCAATTTGCTGTAATAGAAATGAGGCCATGCTCATAAAAAAAAAGATTGTCCTCCCTCATCTTAAACGGCACCGACTGGATTTGATAAAGACTGTGAGCTGAAGACAGAGTCTGGAAAGCACTTAATCTTAAGTAGATCAGAGGACATCAACCATATAGTAGTTTGAGGTTTTAATGTCACATGCACAAGTACAGTGAGGGAAAAAAGTATTTGATCCCCTGATTTCGTACGTTTGCCCACTGACAAAGAAATGATCAGTCTATCATTTTAATGGTAGGTTTATTTGAACAGTGAGAGACAGAATAACAACAAAAAAATCCAGAAAAATGCATGTCAAAAATGTTATAAATTGATTTACATTTTAATGAGGGAAATAAGTATTTGACCCCCTCTCAATCAGAAAGATTTCTGGCTCCCAGGTGTCTTTTATACAGGTAACGAGCTGAGATTAGGAGCACACTCTTAAAGGGAGTGCTCCTAATCTCAGCTTGTTCCCTGTATAAAAGACACCTGTCCACAGAAGCAATCAACCAGATTCCAAACTCTCCACCATGGCCAAGAACAAAGAGCTCTCCAAGGATGTCAGCGACAAGATTGTAGACCTACACAAGGCTGGAATGGGCTATAAGACCATCGCCAAGCAGCTTGGTGAGAAGGTGACAACAGTTGGTGTGATTATTCGCAAATGGAAGAAACACAAAAGAACTGTCAATCTCCCTCGGCCTGGGGCTCCATGCAAGATCTCACCTCGTGGAGTTGCAATGATCATGAGAACTGTGAGGACTCAGCCCAGAACTACACGGGAGGATCTTGTCAATGATCTCAAGGCAGCTGGGACCATAGTCACCAAGAAAACAATTGGTAACACACTACGCCATGAAGGACTGAAATCCTGCAGCACCCACAAGGTCCCCCTGCTCAAGAAAGCACATATACATGCCTGTCTGAAGTTTGCCAATGAACATCTGAATGATTCAGAGGAGAACTGGGTGAAAGCGTTGTGGTCAGATGAGACAAAAATGGAGCTCTTTGGCATCAACTCAACTCGCCGTGTTTGGAGGAGAAGGGATGCTGCCTATGACCCCAAGAACACCATCCCCACCGTCAAACATGGAGGTGGAAACATTATGCTTTGGGGGTGTTTTTCTGCTAAGGGAACAGGACAACTTCACCGCATCAAAGGGACGATGGACGGGGCCATGTACCGTCAAATCTTGGGTGAGAACCTCCTTCCCTCAGCCAGGGCATTGAAAATGGGTCGTGGATGGGTATTCCAGCATGACAATGACCCAAAACACACGGCCAAGGCAACAAAGGAGTGGCTCAAGAAGAAGCACATTAAGGTCCTGGAGTGGCCTAGCCAGTCTCCAGACCTTAATCCCATAGAAAATCTGTGGAGGGAGCTGAAGGTTCGAGTTGCCAAACGTCAGCCTCGAAACCTTAATGACTTGGAGAAGATCTGCAAAGAGGAGTGGGACAAAATCCCTCCTGAGATGTGTGCAATCCTGGTGGCCAACTACAATAAACGTCTGACCTCTGTGATTGCCAACAAGGGTTTTCCCACCAAGTACTAAGTCATGTTTTACAGTGGTGGAAAAAGTACCCAATTGTCATACTTGAGTAAAAGTAAAGATACCTTAAAAGAAAATGACTCAAATAAAAGTGAAAGTCACCCAGTAAAATACTACTTGAGTAAAAGTCTAAAAATATTTGGTATTAAATATACTTAAGTATCAAAGTAAAAGTATAAATCATTTCAAATTCCTCATATTAAGCAAACCAGACGGCATTATTATTTATATATTTTTAAGGATAGCTAGGGGCACACTTCAACACTCAGACATCATTTACAAATGAAGCATTTGTGTTTAGTGAGTCTGACAGATCAGAGGCAGTAGGGATGACCAGGGATGTTCTCTTGATAAGTGCGTAAATGACACCATTTTTCTGTCCTGCTAAGCATTCAAAATGTAATGAGTACTTTTGGGTGTCAGGGAAAATGTAAGGAGTAAAAAGTACATTATTTTCTTTAGGAAAGTAGTGGAGTAATAGTAAAAGTTGTCAGACATATAAATAATAAAGTACAGATACCACAAAAAACTACTTAAGTAGTACTTTAAAGTATTTTTACTTAAGTACTTTACACCACTGCCTCTAGTTGAGCATTCCAGATAATTCCTCCATCCCAGCAGAAATGTCTCATCCACATAATGGGATTTCAGATGTGCAGATAGACTGGGCTTTGGTCTATTTTCCCGTTACTATAGTCAAGTCTGTGGGTGACGGTATTTTAATATAGATGTTACCATTTTAGTAATCAACCTAGCTAGCTAGTAAAATGTACTTTTTTTGGGGGGGTGGGATCTTTCAGACGGGCGGACCGGAAACCCAGTGACAACACTTGGGTCTGTAGCTGCCATTTTCCGTTGGGAAAGAGAAATGGCCCTGTATTTACCAGAAAAGGTAGCTCATCCACCATGGCAGAATAGGAAGATCCAGACACATCCACCATGGCAGACGATGAAGTTCCAGGCCCCTCTGCCGCTGAAGAATGTAGGCTGCTGTCTGCACAGTTGCAGAATGTTCTCACTGAGGTGCATCTTGAGGAAACATTGGCGCACTTGAAGTTTCTACAGGAGAATCGGCTGTATACCCACAACCGGTTGTCAGCATCACAGCTGTCTGATAAAGTACTCAGGATCAGTGGCGGCTCCTGAAAAAATTCTCAGGAGGGGCAATTTTTCTGATGATTTAGGTGACCTACACACATTTTAAAAAAGATATGTCCAGCAACAACATGAAGACAGGGGCAGCATATAAGTCAATACCAGAAGCATTTATTGACTGATCTGGGGAGATGGATTCCAGTTTCTGTGACAGATTATAAATAATCTCTGATGCCTTTGTTATATTAGCTTTTGGTTGAATGTACTGTCGTAGTAAATATATAATGTTATAGCTTGGTCTGACTAAAATCTTGTGCATGACCCATTTTGTGTTGGGCGTTTGTTTTCAATCAATGCTGTTCCTATCCTATAACAATGGACAAAAGAGTCCTATCTTGTCAGCCTTGTCAGCAGGTGGCCAAGGACAACACCCACGCCATAGGTCTCTCAGTTCTTCCAACTCACGAGTTCTTGCTCTGAGGACACACACACACACACACACACACACACACACACACACACACATCATCACTGATAACACACACACACACACACACATCATCACTGTTAAACACACACACACACACACACAAAAATCCCCTCTCTTTAGGCTGAACATTTGAAGACAGAGAACCCGACTCAGAGCCAATGCAACAGTGGAGGGGACCTCGCCCAACTCATCAGGACCAATCAGAAGATCAGAACTACTAGATTCAACCTACATCATTTATTGTATAAAATGTCTGCACACAATGTTTTCGGGGCTCTCTTCTCCCTAAGAGTTTGACGAACGAGTCCGTGCACGCGATTCCAGATATCTTTACCTCTGAATAAACTGCCTTTATTATACCATATCCACCCTGTCCAAAGTCTCTACTTGGTCTCAGTTCTCCAGTAAACTTGTGATTATCAACAGTACACAACGGTAACAAACAATTGGGGGAACTCACGGGGCAGATAGTAAGGTCGCAATGACACAGAAAGCAGTTCAATGTCGGGGTACAGAGTCGCTCTCTTACCAGGATCGCGGTCCGCTCTGACCAGGGTGAAGCCGGCCGGCTCCACTTCTCTGTCCGGGACTCTGTCATCCAGCCAAGTCTCCCAGCTGTATTGGGATTCCGCTGCCAGCAGCGTTTTCATTATTTCGTCCGTTCGTAGCGGGTATGTACACGATCAACAAGATCAGTCCAAAACCAACCACTGGAAATCCATGGTTGGCAGAATGTTTGTAAACTAAGTCTACAAATTAAAAACATAAAATAACGCCACACTGCAGGTCGCAACAGAGACGCTGCTAGCCGCTATTGTCTTAGTTACGTTCATGGTTACGTCACGTATGACGAAAGCGCGTAAGTGCAAGCCCACAGACACCCATAGAGAATGTATTGAAAGCTTTGAAATTTGAAAAAAATAGATTTTACATGACAGGCTATGAGAGACTTCTGGGCGATTTTCAACTTGACTGAAATCGCCCCAAAAACGGGCGGGGCCATTTGAAGCACGACTTTAGCCTGATTTGACATTTAGTGGCTGGCAGATCAGACGTGAACACTGATAACTACTGTTGCCGTGATATAATTGATTAGAAAAAAAATCCCTTCCTTTTCCCGTTTGGCAGTGTGTCGCCCATATCGCCCTATTGAACAGGCCGTCCCTGCTCAGGATGGAAACAGGACTTCCAGACAAAGACATGTTCAACATCGTTGAATACTTTGAAAGTTTATGGCGCTTATGAAGTTGCGTCACAGCTACACCAACTTGCACCTGGCTCAACTATTTTGTTGTAGTGCAAGCACTGTCAGCAATGTTACCATCACTTTCATTCACGTGATCCACAAGCTTTTTTTCATTAGCATTATGAAGACCGTTCCAAGTCGGGAGAAGAACCAAACATGCTTGCCTTTTTCAAGGGTCCAGCAGAAACTGCAGGATGGTCATTGACTGTACTGACATAGAAGTTGCTACTCCAATTCAGACGGATCTGTAGAAGCAAACCTACTCTGAACGGTACACAATGCACTCTTTCAAGCTACTCCTATGAGTTGCACCCAATGCTGTAATAACATACTGCAGTGATCTGTATCCAGGATCTGTGTCAGACAAAGTCATTGTCCAGAAGTCAGGGTTTGAGAAGATCTTCACGTCTGGATACATGATTTTGGCAGACAAAGACTTCTTGATCCATGTTGCCTTCCTCTATTCCTGAACCATGGCAGGTTCACAGAGAGTGAGATACATCTATAATAATAATAATAATAATAATATGCCATTTAGCAGACGCTTTTATCCAAAGCGACTTACAGTCATGCGTGCAAAAATTTTTTGTGTATGGGTGGTCCCGGGGATCGAACCCACTACCTTGGCGTTACAAGCGCCGTGCTCTATCAGCTGAGCTACAGAGGACCACGCACTCACAAAAGACATAGCGAGAAACAGGATCCATGCTGAGAGGGCAAATGCTTGACTAAAATATAAAAAAATTCTGAGATGCATCCCACCTTATCTCGTCGTTATAGTAATGTGCTGGTGCAGACTTGCTGTGCAATTGTAAACCTCCAAGACCAACTCATCAGAGAAGTAGCTGTTGATTGGGAAACATGAACAAACAAAGAGGCATGAGGATTGGGTGTTGAGGGACCACTTGTCACATTACCCAAGGTGTGTTTGTTATGATAAACAATGTATTTTATGTCTAGATAAAGATGGTGATACAGCATTGAAAAAGACCTACCACTGACCAAATGTCTCTTTGTTTTCCAGTCCAACAGGAGTGCATCCCTAAGGCCATTCGGTGCATGGACATCCTGTGCCAATGTGGTCCGAGCGCGAGCGTCCAGTTGTAGAGACTACAGCAGATTGAGCCTGTGGACGGACAGGTCAGTAACTCATCAGATCCACTTTTTCCTCTACTGTGAGAAATACTCCCGTATAAGATCATCTTTTTTCAGGAAAATATCTCAATCAATTCCCAACTTCTGTGCATTTACTAATGACATAAAGCTGGGAATTATTCTGGGTGAGGGAAAAACCGCAAGTATTACTGCCAGATATGGCTATGATTGCCATAGCCTGAGGGACATCCCATGACCATTAATTCCCTGAAGTATTTACATTGTATATAACTTACAAGTAATACATAGTGTAACGATCATCCATGTACATTTTGTTGATTTATTAGCCATTTTCTTTTTATAATCTTATTTTTATTTAATTAAATGTATCGACCAAAGATTACACAGTACAACAGCAGTAGTGTTGTATCTGCATACATGATTATATGTACTATTATTATTACTACTGAAATTAACTGGATTTCATTATCCTCATTGCATTGTACTGTATTTACTGAAATGCTGTACCACTACTGCTTTGGCAATATCTACACATTTTATTTCATGCCAATAAAGCAATCTGAATTTGAATTAATCAAATATGATGCAATATTGTGAAATCATTGAATTTGTAGATTTTGACTTTTGTCTCCCCTTTTTCACATGTTTTAGACATGAGGCGTGACATGCGGAACATCTTCAGAGAAGTGATGGCTCTCCCATCCTTAGATGTGTCTCTCTCTTTCTCTCTCTCTGCAGTCCGGACGATTTTCGTAGTGTGTCCTACCCAACTCTACTTACTTCTTATCTGGAGTTCAATGGAAACATTGAAGTTTCAGGCACCTCCACCATGGCACAGTTACAGAATGTTCTCACTGAGGTTCATCTTGAGGTCTCAATGTTTTCCCCATACAAACCACAGAAACTGTTTTGTACCACAAATGCATCTGTTGTACATGTCTAATCAAATGACCCGTGAAGTCAGTTAGACATCAGTCCCTTTCAGACGATCCCTGAACCACTGTTGATCCTCCTCATGGCTCAGAGGGTTTTAACTTTCCTCTGTCCTATAGCTCATCTCAAGACTTCACCTCTTTTGGGCAAATAGTACCCTAGACTGTCCTGATCATCTAGTTTTGTATTCCAGATAATTCATCCATCCCAGCAGGAATGTCCCATCCACAGTGATAAATACTCATAATTTTTCAGCTCAGCGTTCTTAGGGAAACATTTGCCACAGGTGGTGTTCTCTGTGTTCTAAGAAAATGGTCAACTCGTTGTCCAGTGAGTGAGGCTTGCCTCCATAGTGTTTAATTAGTAGCCTAGTTGTGGTTCACTTCCACTAGAAGGTCCTTGTTCTTCCCCCAGGTGTTTCTTCAGGCTGTTGGGGATGAGCTCAACATTTTCCCCACACAAACGGTTTTGCTCTACTGAGTGCATCTGTTGAACATGACTAATCAAATTACTGACTTACTTGACATAAGCCCATGGCTCCTATAAGGAGCATAGGCCAGTTAAGGCCGTTCTCAGTCCTTTCTGCCTGTACATCTCTCCTCCATGTGTTTCTAGGTCTCCCTCTGTTCCCTAGGGTGCAAGGGACCTTACCATTGAAGAGGCAGTGAAGTTGAAGGATTTCTATATCCAGGAGAAGGGAGGGTCTTACCGGGTCTCTGCTGCACATTACATTGATTTTCCATCTAAAATTTGATGTCTTAACAGGATGGTCATTGACTGTACTGACGTAAAAGTTGCTACTCTAAGTCAGATAGATTTGCGTTCAATGCACTCCTTCAAGCTTCTCCTGGGAGTTGCACCTAATGCGGTGATAATGTACTGCAGTGATCTGTATCCAGGATCTGTGTCGGACAACATTGGATATATAAAAACAACAACCATACAGATATACACAAGCTAAATAATGGGATCTGTACTTTTCATATGAGGAGTAGTGCTGTTTTTGCATAAACTTTTTATTGATAACTTGGGATTTATTTTTATTTTTTATCACTTGACTTATCAAATATAATGGGAAGGATCATACAAATCAAGACTGTGTGAATGCATATACTGTAGCTCGTTGACAGTGGTTCCCAACTAGAGTTACTAGGACCCCTGAGGGTACTTGGCCTATCCACAGGGGGTACTTGAGAAGACTCATGAGATCATAGGTCTACTGGTAAAATGTACTCCGGGCAGAGCAAAATTCAGTTGGTGGTACAGTAACCGAAAAAAGTTGGAAACTACTGCTCTATGAGAGACCACTCCTAAAAAGTTAATATTGTGCCTGTGAAGATTTGTCTCTAGATGTATAAACAATAAATTCAATAATTCTGAACGTGAATATACATTATGTCAATAGATTTTTATATTCATTCTCATCAATGACAACATTCTTGTCACGGTTTCGGCCGAGGCTGCTCCTCCTCCTTGTTCGGGCAGGCTTCGGCGGTCGTCGTCCCCGGAGTACTAGCTGCCACCGTTGTATGTTATCGATGTTTGTTTGGTTTTGTCTTAGTTGTACACCTGTTTCCGTTTAGTGCTAATTATGTGTCCTATAAGTTCTCGTTTTGTTAGTCGTGTGTTGTGTGTAATTGTCTGCCTGTCAGCAGGTGCTGTATTGTTTTGCTCCATTGTTTTGGAGAGTTTCGCACTTGTGTGCGCACTTATTTTGTATTTCGGTGTTTACGCACGGTGTGCGTAATCGCTCGCCTCCGGGCTCTTTTGAGGCCTGTTTGTATTTTTCTTGGTCGTCTACTGAAGTGTGTTGGACGAAGCTTCTGTGTCCTGCGCCTGATTCCTGCACCACATCCACATTCAGCTATTCTTGACAGAATTACACACCAACGATGGAATCAGCAGGAGCAGCAGCAGCGCCCGAGCTGTGGGAGGAGCGCGTCCGCGGGCAGGACGACAGGATCAATCAAATCGGGACCGCCCTGCAGGACGTAATAAATACTCTGCACCGATGGGAGAACAACGCCGAATGGAGGGGGATAGACGCCGCCACTATCACCTACGCGGAGTTCTCCCGCCGCTTCCGGGCCGTGTTCGACCATCCACCTGAGGGGAAAGCGGCGGGGGAGCGTCTATTCTACCTCCGACAGGGGAAGAGGAGCGCCCAGGAGTTCGCCTTGGAATTTCGGACTCTAGCGGCTGATGCAGGGTGGAATGAGCGGGCCCTCGTCGACCACTATCGATGCAGTCTGCGGGAGGACGTCCGCCGAGAGCTGGCCTGCAGGGACACCAACCTCTCGTTCGACCAGTTGGTGGACATGTCCATCCGTCTCGACACCCTGCTGGTCACCCGCGGACGTCCCGAGTTGGGGCCGTCCATTCCATCCTCCAGCACCTCCGAGCCGAGCCCTATGGAGCTCGGAGGTGCTGGCGCTAGAGAGAGGAGGAGAAGGAGCCCGAGGGGGGCCATCCCCTGCACCAACTGTGGCCGTGGAGGGCACACTGCGGCTAGGTGCTGGGGAGGGTCTCCAGGGGGACGAGACAACAGGCCACGCACTGGGGAGTCCTTCCAGGTGAGTAGGCGCCCCACTTACCCAGAGCTCTCTGTTGTGCACCTATGTATACCTGTCAGTTTTCCACAGGTTGCACCTCATTCCCAGCATAAGGCGCTAGTAGATTCAGGCGCAGCTGGGAATTTTGTTGATCGGAATTTTTGTGTTAAGTTAGGGATTCCCCTCCTTCCTGTCAATGCTCCCTTCCCTGTACATGCACTAGATAGCCGCCCGTTGGGATCGTGGTTGATTAGGGAGGTCACAGCGCCACTTAGGATGAGTACGCAGGGGGGTCATGAGGAAACTATTCAGTTATATCTGATCGACTCTCCTGCGTATCCAGTGGTGCTGGGGCTTCCCTGGTTGATTACCCATAACCCCTCTATTTCGTGGCAACAGAGGGCTCTTAAGGAGTGGTCTGCCCAGTGTGTGGGGCGATGTCTGGGTGTTTCCGTGGGGGCGACCACGGTGGAGAGTCCGAACCAAGTGCCCACAATGCACATTCCCCCTGAGTATGAGGAGGTAGCACTCGTGTTTAGCAAGGCGAGGGCGACGTGATTGCCACCTCATAGACAGGGGGATTGTGCGATAGACCTCCAGGCAGGAGCAGCGCTTCCGCGGAGCCATGTGTATCCTCTGTCTCAAGAGGAGAAGGGGGCTATGGAGACATACATAGCCGAGTCTCTGAGACAAGGATACATACGGCCCTCCACTTCCCCTGCGTCCTCAAGCTTCTTTTTTGTGAAGAAAAAGGATGGAGGATTGTGCCCGTGTATTGATTACCGTAGTCTCAATCAGATCACTGTGAAATACAGTTATCCACTCCCTCTGATTGCGACTATGACGGAATCATTACACGGAGCGCGTTTCTTCACAAAACTGGATCTCAGGAGCGCCTACAACTTGGTGCGCATTAGGGAGGGTGATGAATGGAAGACAGCATTTAGTACCACCTCGGGTCATTACGAGTATCTCGTCATGCCGTACGGGTTGATGAATGCTCCTTCAGTCTTCCAATCCTTTGTGGATGAGATCTTCCGGGACATGCAGGGGCAAGGTGTGGTCGTGTACATTGACGACATTCTAGTGTACTCGTCTACCCGAGCCGAGCATGTAGCGCTGGTGCGCCGAGTGTTGAGGAGGCTGCTGGAGCACGACCTGTATGTCAAGGCAGAGAAATGTCTGTTTTTCCAGGAGTCTATCTCCTTTTTGGGTTATCAGTTGTCCGCGTCAGGGGTGAAGATGGAGGTTGACCGTGTGTCAGCCGTGCGTAATTGGCAAACCCCAACCACGGTTAAAGAGGTGCAGCAGTTCTTGGGTTTTGCGAATTACTACCGGAGGTTTATCCGGGGTTTTGGACAGGTGGCAGCTCCCATAACGTCTCTTCTGAAGGGGGGTCCGGTGCGCTTGCAGTGGTCAACTGAGGCGGACAGGGCATTTGGGAGACTGAAGGGCCTGTTTACTTCGGCTCCGGTGCTGGCGCATCCGGATCCCACTTGACCATTTCAGGTAGAGGTGGACGCGTCTGAGGCCGGTATAGGGGCCGTGCTATCGCAACGGTCCGGCACGCCACCTAAACACCGCCCCTGTGCTTTTTACTCCAAGAAGCTCAGCCCAGCGGAGCGAAATTATGACGTAGGGGACAGGGAGCTGTTAGCCGTGGTACAGGCCCTAAAGGTGTGGATGCATTGGCTTGAGGGGGCTCAACACCCTTTCCTCATTTTGACTGACCACCGTAACCTAGAGTACATCCGGGCAGCTAGGAGACTGAACCCTCGCCAGGCTCGGTGGAACATGTTTCTAGCCCGGTTCGTATTTAAAATCACGTACATCCCTGGGTCCCAGAACGGTAAGGTAGACGCCCTGTCCCGGCGGTATGACACAGAGGAGAGGTCCGTTGAGCCCACTCCCATACTACCGGAGTCTTGTCTGGTGGCACCGGTAGTGTGGGAGGTCGATGCTGAAATCGAGCGGGCGTTGCGTACCGAACCTAGCCCTCCACAGTGTCCTGTGGGTCGGACGTACGTTCCGCTCGAGGTTCGGGATCGACTTATATATTGGGCTCACACGTCACCCTCCTCTGGACATCCAGGTATTGACCGGACAGTGCACTGCCTTAGCGCTAAGTACTGGTGGCCAACGTTAGCCAGGGATGTGAGGGTTTATGTCTCCTCCTGCTCGGTGTGCGCCCAGTGTAAGGCGCCCAGACACCTGCCCAGGGGGAAGTTACAACCCCTGCCTGTTTCACAACGACCCTGGTCTCACCTCTCGGTGGATTTTGTTACAGACCTTCCCCCCTCTCAGGGGAATACCACCATACTGGTCGTTGTGGATCGGTTCTCTAAGGCCTGTCGTCTCCTCCCAATGCCGGGTCTTCCTACTGCCCTACAGACCGCTGAGGCACTATTCACCCACGTCTTCCGGCATTACGGGGTACCCGAGGATATAGTGTCTGATCGAGGTCCCCAGTTCACCTCCCGAGTCTGGAGAGCGTTCATGGAGTGCTTGGGGGTCTCGGTGAGCCTTACCTCGGGGTACCACCCGGAGAGCAATGGGCAGGTAGAACGAGTGAACCAGGATGTGGGTAGGTTTCTGAGGTCGTATTGCCAGGGCCGGCCGGAGGAGTGGGCGAGGTATATTCCCTGGGCAGAGATGGCACAGAACTCTCTCCGCCACTCCTCCACCAACCTAACCCCTTTCCAATGTGTGTTAGGGTACCAGCCGGTTCTGGCACCATGGCATCAGAGCCAGATCGAGGCCCCTGCGGTGGATCAGTGGGTGCGGCGCTCGGAGGAGACGGGGAAACGCTGCACACGTCCATCTGCAGCGGGCCATCCGTCGACAAAAGGCGAGCGCCGATCTCCACCGCAGTGAGGGGCCGGTGTACGCACCTGGAGATCGAGTCTGGCTCTCGACCAGAAACCTACCTCTCCACCTGCCCTGCCGGAAGCTGGGTCGGCGGTTTGTGGGGCCTTTTAAAGTCCTGAGGAGATTGAACGAGGTGTGTTACAGGTTACAACTGCCTATTGATTATCATGTTAACCCCTCGTTCCATGTGTCTCTTCTCAGGCCGGTGGTAGCTGGTCCACTCCAGGACTGTGAGATAGGAGAGACCCCTCCGCCCCCATTGGACATCGAGGGGGCTCCGGCGTACACAGTTCGGTCCATCTTGGATTCGAGACGTCGGATGGGGGGTCTCCAATATCTCGTGGAGTGGGAGGGGTACGGCCGGAGGAACGGTGCTGGGTGCCGAGGAGGGACATCTTGGACCCGTCTCTCCTGACTGAGTTCCACCGTAGTCATTCCATGCGCCCTGCTCCGCGTCCTCCTGGTCGTCCCTGAGGCCGGGGTCGGCGCACGGCTGGAGCCGCGCGTCAAGGGGGGGGTACTGTCACGGTTTCGGCCGAGGCTGCTCCTCCTCCTTGTTAGGGCAGGCTTCGGCGGTCGTCGTCCCCGGAGTACTAGCTGCCACCGTTGTATGTTATCGATGTTTGTTTGGTTTTGTCTTAGTTGTACTCCTGTTTCCGTTTAGTACTAATTATGTGTCCTATAAGTTCTCGTTTTGTTAGTCGTGTGTTGTGTGTAATTGTCCGCCTGTCAGCAGGTGCTGTATTGTTTGCTCCATTGTTTTGGAGAGTTTCGCACTTGTGTGCGCACTTATTTTGTATTTTGGTGTTTACGCACGTATTTTTGTGCGTAATCGCTCGCCTCCGGGCTCTTTTGAGGCCTGTTTGTATTTGTCTTGGTCGTCTACTAAAGTGTGTTGGACGAAGCTTCTGTGTCCTGCACCTGATTCCTGCACCACATCCACATTCAGCTATTCTTGACAGTTCTAGAACTGAGTTATCACTTATCTTCATCTGGTATCCAGGGTAATCTGGTTAATGATTATATAATTGATCAAGTGGCTCTTTCCTTGTAGAATGTTGACAGCTGTATAGAACACATTGTATTTCTAAGATGCTCAAACACACTCACCAACACAGGATAAACCTTATCCCTCATGTTGGCCCTGACCAAACCGGTAAGTTGCCCCACACTATAGCAGCACTGCTCCACATGGCCAGACTTATAGTGGTCTTCTCCCCTTTTATTGCTCTTATGCTCATCCTTGGAAAATGCCATAAGGTCTGAAATAGACACCAAAGTCGACATACTGTACAAACAATTATCTAGTACAAATTCTTTTTTTGATCTACTGCTCTGCTAACTAGCTAGCTAGCTAGCTAGCTAGCTAAATTGTAGTCAGTGGCTTGCTAAAACAGAGAGAAAGGGGACGGAAGAAGTTCAACACTTTATTCAATTAATTTCAATACAGCACATGGATTCCGCATAGATTGGGCACTGGTGAACGGTAGCTGACAGTGTCGGCTAGAGATGACGTACAGGAGCTACCTGCAGGAATTTGTAGTCTTGCATGAGGTCAATAGGAAATAATGTTTTCCCCCCAATTTGTTGTGGAGGGGAATTCCTTATTATTACGTGAATATTGAATCGGAGTAATGCTCCCACGTAGGGAAATAGAGCCTGCGAGAAGAGCCCTGTGGCTTCAGGCTATTCGGTGTGGGAGAGTGTGAAATGTGGGGACCCAGTGTCCAAGTAGTCTACACGTAGCTATGTGTGTGAAAAACATTTCATCACAGGTAAGACATTTCACTTGTTTAGTATAGTCCATTTGTAACTCCACTCACTACTTGTAGCTGTATAGTCTGTTTGTTTGTGTTGGTCTTGGGCCTTGACTAGCTTAATGTTCCCGTTGGTAGCTAGCTAGCACTCATTCACGTGGTTGCTAGCACAGTCATGAAAAGGGGCATGAGGGAAACCCTACAATATTACGTTTTTCGAAGTAGTGAGAATGATCGGGAGCAGGCAATGTTGAAAAGTCATCTTTAGACATGTTGTACTTTTCTTAAATGTAGTTCTGTAATTGACTAAAACAAGCAGACAACAAGAAAAGTGTGTTGGAAAAAGGTCAAGTTTTTGCTGTGAACCAATGGGGTTGTTTTCCCCACAGGTTGTTTTCCCCACAGGCGGGCAGGGCCGCAACGTTGTATCTAATACCAACTGGGATTATGCGGCAGCGATTCCTTGGGAGTTCAGAACACGAGCCTGATCCTCGGCTTGATAGAAAAAATTATAACTTGAGACTTGACTTGGAGCCTCAAGACTCGGGACTCGTCTTTGACTTGAGACTGATGACTTGAAATGATCGGGCCAGGTTTTGCAAACTGGTCTCGGAGTAGTGGGTGTGTCGAAAGGAGTGGGTGTGTCAAAAGCGCTCTGCTATAGGTTAGACGCTCTTGATTGAACGGTGTTGTCTATGTCATTAAAAGTGCTCCCATTGGTCTACCTGATGTTGCAGAGACTTCAGATATGCTGCGTTGTTTTGTATTTAATACACTACATGACCAAAAGTATATGGACACCTGCTCGTCAAACATCTCATTCCAAAATCATGGGCAATAATATAGAGTTGGTCTCCCCTTTTCTGCTATAACAGCCTCCACTTTTCTGGGAAGGCTTTCCACTAGATGTTGGAACATTGGATGCTTGCCATAATTATATAGTCCAGGTAGACCAAACAGATCTTCCCTTTGAACTCACCTAACGCAGTCTTCATGAGTCTTTGGAAGGTGGCAGGTGCATTCTTTAATCCAAAAGGCATCACCTTTTTGAAAACAGGCCCTCAGCACAGACTAAAGCAGTCTCGTCCTTGCTCTCCTGGTCCATATCAACCTGCCAATAGCCACTATTGAGGTCGAGGGTGGTGAACACAACAGCGCCAGACAATTACTCCAGGATCTCTTGGATGATGGGAAGAGGATAGGCATCAGTCTGGGAGATGTTGTTGGTCTTCCTATAGTCCACACGAAATCTAAGACCACCGGTCTTTTTGGGGATGAGGACAACAGGAGCAGCCCAGGGAGAAGAGGAATGTTCAATTATATCTTGTGTCAACATATCATTAATGAGTCCATTTTGGATGATTTGCTTTGCTGGGGACAAACTATATTGCTTCTGCTTGATAGGCATTTCCTGTGTAAGGAATATTTTGTGCTTCAGGAGCCCGGTGTCCCAGCGTCGATCTAAATACATCGGAGTTATTCTGCAGCTGTTCCAACAGCCTTAACTAATCTGGCTGTTCCAGCTGAGCTCTTCTCACAGCCTGTAAAAGGACATCATCTGCCGGATTACCAGGGGTTAACTGTACCGGAGCAATGGCAGAGAAGACTACCACACTTGGACCCCAATCATGTAACTTCGTAGCTTCTGCTTGGAAGAAATACTTCTCGCTCTGATTGTGTGGAAACCAGTAGCAATTGTGTGCGACGTCAATCTGGACACCATTGAAGTACATGAAATCAATTCCCAACATGACAGGGAAAGCAAGGGTCTTGGAAGGCAGAATAACAGAAGGAATCATATAGGAGTGGTTAGACAGGCAGAACTCCACCTCACTCCATCCAGAGTGGTTGTTTAGCCTCACCATCAGCCAGATATAATGGACCTTCTTGTCCACGGCTTCATGTTGTATAAGTGGACCTTTCACCTCCTTCCGCAGCTTCTCATTGAGCAAAGTGTAGGATGACCCGGTATCCAGGATGGCTCTTCCTGTCCAAGGGCATATGGACAGGGGCAACACCAGCTGGTACGTTATTGGCTGAAAGGAAGGGGATGTCAATGGGTTGGCGCAGGCAGTGACTCTTGGGGTTTCAGCTCTGGTCAGAGTACCAAGAGTAGGATGATCGTTCTTGTGATGAGAGTTAGGTGTGTTGGCCTGTTGTGACTTGTATGGTTTATGGTTTTTGGAGTGTTTACTTAATACTGATTTGGAGAATGTCCCTCTTTGCTACATCTCTAACAGAACACCGGAGGGGTCTTGGCTGGTGACTCTGGCTGTGGTTGATGGTCTGGCTTCTTTGTTCATATTGCTGTTGGCATTCTTTGCCCTTCTCGAACTGCTGTCCCAGTCTAACCAGTGGTGACTCTTTCTCTGAGTTGACTGGCCAGTAGAGGGTTGATGTTATTCAAGATCAACAATGACCTCTTCCTCCTCAATGCCAGGATTCCACCGTCTGCACAGTGAGTGGCAACTGTATGCAAAGTCACGGATACGCTCTCTAGCGTTGCATTCGATTCCTGACTGTCTGCCAGCTCATCTGTGTAGTCCTCAGACAGAAAGGCAGAATTTTTTTTGACTCAGTCAGCCCAGGAGGTAGTGGTGAGACCTACCACATCCCACCAGTCTCGAGCTGTCCCATGCAACACATTCCTCAATGTGCCAAGGAGTTCTTCGTCAGCCAGGGGAATGAGGGCAAGGAAGTCACAACATCTTTCCAGATACATTAGCGGACCAGGAATGTCATCCTTTACCCCAAAAGGTGGGAAATTGCAATTTAATGGGTATTCTGCCCTGGAATTGCGTTCCCATGCAAAACTAGACAGACAACTGAGTCTTCAATAAAACTTCCAAGGCGTGACTTTTTCTTGAACGAATGTATTGAAAACGTTTATGTTGTGAAACTGCAAATAAAGAAAATAATATACTTTAGTATTCAATTCACATTGACATACTGTAGCTGTACATTATACATTTCAAGTTGAAGTTGCATAAATACAAAGCAAGTGCCAAGTTACCATGTATCTGACATGACGACAAACCAAATAGATAATTACTCTATGAGTAACAACTAGCCAACTCCTTTCATTACTCTAATAATGTGCAAACACCTCTGTACAATAACAAAGCATATTACACTACAAACAGTAACTGTCACTGTTGATGTGGGTGCGTTGAGAGGAGTCAGACGCAGGACGCATAAGCTAAGTCAAACAAGACTTTACTAAATGTGCAACCAGTACAAAATAAAGTACCTCTAACGAGGAGGCAAAACGACAACGCAACACAGTGCGTTACAATAACAATTCCAGAATACTGCACAGGATACCACCAACAGACAGGAAATAAAATAACACACAACTAACGAAAACAACCACAGGAAACTTATAAGGCACATAATCAAGACCAAACGGACACAGGTGTAACAGACAGACCAAACTAAACGAACATCGAAACATTCAACGGTGGCAGCTAGTACTCCGGGGACGACGAACGCCGAAGCCTGCCTGAACAAGGAGGAGGAGCAGCCTCGGCAGATTCCGTGACAGTACCCCCCCCTTGACGCGCGGCTCCAGCCGTGCGCCGACCCCGGCCTCGGGGACGGCCAGGAGGACGCGGACCCGGGCGCGTGGGATGACCACGGTGGAACTCAGTCAGGAGGGATGGATCTAGGATGTCCCTCCTAGGCACCCAGCACCGTTCCTCCGGACCGTACCCCTCCCACTCCACGAGATACTGGAGACCCCTCATCCGGCGTCTCGAGACCAAGATGGTCTGGACCCTGTACGCCGGAGCCCCCTCGATGTCCAATGGGGGCGGAGGGGTCTCTCCTATCTCATCTTCTTGGAGTGGACCAGCCACCACCGGCCTGAGAAGAGACACATGGAACGAGGGGTTAATATTCTTATAATCAATAGGCAGTTGTAACCTGTAACACACCTCGTTCAATCTTCTCAGGACTTTAAAAGGCCCCACAAACCGCCGACCCAGCTTCCGGCAGGGCAGGCGGAGGGGCAGGTTTCGAGTCGAGAGCCAGACTCGATCTCCCGGTGCGTATACCGGTCCCTCACTGCGGTGGCGATCGGCGCTCGCCTTCTGTCGACGGATGTGCAGCGTCCCACGTCTCCTCCGAGCGCCGAATCCAATCATCCACCGCAGGAGACTCGATCTGGCTCTCGTGCCATGGTGCCAGAACCGGCTGATACCCTAAAACACACTGGAAAGGTGTTAGATCGGTGGAGGAGTGGCGGAGAGAGTTCTGTGCCATCTCTGCCCAGGGGATATACCTTGACCACTCCTCCGGCCGGCCCTGGCAATAGGACCTCAGAAACCTACCCACATCCTGGTTGACTCGTTCTACCTGCCCATTGCTCTCTGGGTGGTAACCCGAGGTAAGGCTCACCGAGACCCCCAAACGTTCCATGAAAGCCCCCCAGACTCTGGAGGTGAACTGGGGACCTCGGTCAGACACTATATCCTCGGGAACCCCATAGTGCCGGAAAACGTGGGTAAATAGGGCCTCAGCGGTCTGTAGGGCAGTAGGGAGACCCGGCATTGGGAGGAGACGACAGGCCTTGGAAAACCGATCCACAACGACCAAAATGGTGGTATTCCCCTGGGAGGGGGGAAGGTCGGTCACAAAATCCACCGAGAGGTGGGACCATGGTCGTTGTGGAACGGGCAGGGGATGTAACTTTCCCCTGGGCAGGTGTCTAGGCGCCTTACACTGGGCGCACACCGAGCAGGAGGAGACATAAACTCTCACATCCCTAGCTAACGTTGGCCACCAGTATTTCACGCTAAGGCAGTGCACTGTCCGGCCAATACCTGGATGTCCAGAGGAGGGTGATGTATGAGCCCAATAAATAAGTCGGTCACGAACCTCGAGCGGAACGTACGTCCGCCCCACAGGACACTCGGGGGGAGTAGGGTCGGCACGTAACGCCCTCTCGATCTCCGTATCGACCTCCCACACTACCGGAGCCACCAGACAAGACTCCGGCAGTATGGGAATAGGCTCAATGGACCTCTCCTCTGTGTCATACCGCCGGGACAGGGCGTCTGCCTTACCGTTCTGGGACCCTGGGATGTACGTGATCTTAAAAACAAACCGGGTTAGGAACATGTTCCACCTAGCCTGACGAGGGTTTAGTCTCCTAGCTGCCCGGATGTACTCCAGGTTACGGTGGTCAGTCAGAATGAGGAAAGGGTGTTGAGCCCCCTCAAGCCAATGCCTCCACACCTTTAGGGTCTGAACCACGGCTAACAACTCCCTGTCCCCTACGTCATAATTACGCTCCGCCGGGCTGAGCTTCTTGGAATAGAACGCACAGGGGCGGAGTTTAGGTGGCGTGCCGGACCGTTGCGACAGAACCGCCCCAATACCGGCTTCTGACGCGTCCACCTCCACTTGGAATGGTAAAGCGGGATCCGGATGCGCCAGCACCGGAGCCGAAGTGAACAGGTCCTTCAGTTTAACAAATGCCCTGTCCGCTTCAGCTGACCACTGCAAACGCACCGGACCCCCCTTTAGCAGGGACGTAATGGGAGCTGCCACCTGTCCAAAACCCCGGATAAATCTCCGGTAGTAATTAGCAAAACCCAAAAACTGCTGCACCTCTTTTACAGTGGTTGGAGTTTGCCAATTACGCACGGCCGACACACGGTCAACCTCTATCTTCACACCAGACGCGGACAATCGATAACCCAAGAAGGAGATGGACTCCTGGAAAAACAAGCATTTCTCTGCCTTGACATACAAGTCATGCTCCAACAGCCTCTTCAACACTCTGCGTACCAGGGCTACATGCTCGGCTCGTGTAGAAGAGTACACTAGGATGTCGTCGATGTACACTACCACACCCTGCCCATGCATGTCCCTGAAAATCTCGTCCACAAAGGATTGAAAGACTGAAGGAGCATTCATTAACCCGTACGGCATGACGAGATATTCGTAATGACCCGAGGTGGTGCTGAATGCTGTTTTCCATTCATCTCCCTCCCTAATGCGCAACAGATTGTACGCGCTCCTGAGATCCAACTTTGTGAAGAACCGCGCTCCGCGTAATGATTCTGTCATAGTCGCAATCAGAGGAAGAGGATAACTGTACTTAACCGTGATCTGATTGATACTACGATAATCAATACACGGGCGCAAACCCCCGTCCTTCTTCTTCACAAAGAAGAAACTCGAGGAAACCGGGGAAGTGGAGGACCGTATGTATCCCTGTTCCAAGGACTCGGCTATGTAAGTCTCCATAGCCGCGGTCTCCTCTTGAGACAGGGGATACACACGGCTCCGCGGAAGTGCCGCTCCTGTTTGGAGATCTATCGCACAATCCCCCTGTCTATGAGGTGGCAACCGTGTTGCCCTAGTTTTGCTGAAAACCAGTGCTAAATCCTCATATTCAGGGGGAATGTGCATTGCGGACACTTGGTTCGGACTCTCCACCGATGTTGCCCCTATGGAAACACCTAGACATCTCCCTACACACTGGGCAGACCACTCCATAAGAGCCCTCTGTTGCCACGCAATGGTAGGATCATGGGTGCTTAACCAGGGAAGCCCCAGCACCACGGGATACGCAGGAGAGTCGATCAGATAAAACTGAATGATCTCCTCATGACCCCCCTGCGTAATCATCTTCAGTGGTGCTGTGACTTCTCTAATCAACCCCGACCCCAGCGGCCGGCTGTCTAGAGCATGAACTGGGAAAGGGGGTTCCACCGGCCGAAGGGGAATTCCTACCCTAGAACAAAATACACGATCAATAAAATTCCCAGCTGCGCCTGAATCTACTAGCGCCTTATGCTGGGAATGAGGTGCCACCTGTGGAAATCGCACAGGTATACACAGGTGTCCAACAGAGAGCTCTGGGTAAGTGGGGCATCTACTCACCTGAAATGACTCCCCAGTGCGTGACCTGTTGTCCCCTCTCCCAGGAGACCCTCCCCAACACCTAGCCGCAGTGTGCCCTCCACGGCCACAGTTGGTGCAGGGGACGGCCCCCCTCGGGTTCTCTCTCCTCCTCTCCCTAGCGCCTGCACCCCCAAGCTCCATGGGAATCGGCTCGGCGGTGCTGGAGGATGGAATGGACGACCCCCATTCGGGACGTCCGCGGGTAGCCAGCAGGGTGTCGAGACGGATGGACTTGTCCACCAACTGGTCGAAGGTGAGGTTGGTGTCCCTGCAGGCCAGCTCACGACGAACGTCTTCTCGTAGGCTGCATCGATAATGGTCGATGAGGGCCCTCTCATTCCATCCCGCATCTGCCGCTAGCGTCCGGAACTCCAGGGCGAACTCCTGGGCACTCCTCTTCCCCTGTCGGAGGTGGAACAGACGCTCCCCCGCCGCCTTCCCCTCAGGTGGATGATCGAACACTGCCCTGAAGCGGCGGGAGAACTCCGCGTAGGTGATGGTAGCAGCGTCTATTCCCCTCCATTCGGCGTTAGCCCACTCCAACGCCTTGCCGGAGAGACAGGAGATGAGGGCGGAGACGCTCTCGTATCCCGAGGGCGCCGGGTGTATGGTGGCCAGGTAGAGTTCCACCTGCAGGAGGAATCCCTGACACCCGGCTGCGGTACCATCATATGCCCTCGGGAGCGAGAGCCGAATGCCGCTGGGTTCCGGTACTGGGAGAGGAGGACTGGCCGATGGTGATGGTAAGGTGTGCGAAGATGTGGGCACCTCTCCAGTAACCAAACGGTGCAGCGTGTTGGACAAATCGTTCATGGCGGCCCCAAGTTGCTGGATCATGGTGTCTTGATTGCTGATCCGTTCCTCGAGGGACTTGGGTGCCGCCGCTGCTCCTGCTGACTCCATGAAGGTGTGTTATTCTGTCACTGTTGATGTGGGTGCGTTGAGAGGAGTCAGACGCAGGACGCATAAGCTAAGTCAAACAAGACTTTACTAAATGTGCAACCAGTACAAAATAAAGTACCTCTAACGAGGAGGCAAAACGACAACGCAACACAGTGCGTTACAATAACAATTCCAGAGTACTGCACAGGATACCACCAACAGACAGGAAATAAAATAACACACAACTAACGAAAACAACCACAGGAAACTTATAAGGCACATAATCAAGACCAAACGGACACAGGTGTAACAGACAGACCAAACCAAACGAACATCGAAACATTCAACGGTGGCAGCTGGTACTCCGGGGACGACGAACGCCGAAGCCTGCCCGAACAAGGAGGAGGAGCAGCCTCGGCAGATTCCGTGACAGTAACAAACTATAGTATGTTTTACACTTCTTTTACATGACACACAAGCAAACTAATACAGCTGACGGCATCCATGAAAGTCAATGCAATTTGCGTGAGTAAATGTAACCAACTATCATTGGTAAGTAAACAATTCTATCATTAACAATATTATCATCACTAGCAATATGCTTGAATTGAACTTACAAACAAATATTTTCAGAGGCTGAAGCGTAACAAGAAATAGTTGTTGAAATAACTGTACCGTAGCGTTGTTTCTAGCTGCTTGTCTGCGTGCAGAATGACTACTTTACTTCCAGTTTTTGTACATTATTCTAAGTACCAGGACACCATGGAACACAATGAAAGTCACTCTTAACCACTATAATAAAATAATCTGTTACCTTCTAACAGGATGGCAGCACAATGGGCATCGCCACCCACATGACATCTACTCAAATCACCATGAACAAGAGAGCTAGGGAGTATTGAGGAAGTAGAGGGTGAGGGAGTTATCAGACCATGAAAATTAACACCAGGATGCATGGTGGATTGCATCCTGCAGGGGGTGGCTGCAACATGGCTTTGTCTTGGCTGTTCCGAGGTGCCAGCTTAGCCCTCAGTGGTCTGAACAGAAGTGGACACCAGAGAAGCTCTGTGCAAGGAGCAGTGCCTAATGGAGGCCATGTCAACAGACACATCATCCGACATTTTACTACATTTAGAGAGCTCTGTCTGCAAGTGGTCTACAGTGTTCTCCAGAGGAGAAAATACTGAATTAACGTCATTGAGGACCTCAGTGTGGTGATGTTGCAGGCACGACTGGAGGGTGGTAGTGAGTTGGGTTCTTTGGTAGTCAAACTTCCTGTCCATGGCAGCAGTAACTTCCAATCTTCCACTCTCACTGAGCTAGGTTAGCTCTATTGGGTTAGAGTGCTCAGTGAGTCTCTGAGTTCCATGGTGCTCTGTTGTTGCTCTTCACTCAGACGTTTGAATTTATGGTGGATTAGAGTTTGGAAATGTTGAGTCCGACGAATATCAAGTACGTCACCTTGAAGTTGTACGACTACAACCTCTGGAGATAAACCAGAAGATGGAGGAAGGTTGGGGGTCAGAGGGAGGGCTAGCTCAGAACTTCCACACAGGTCCACGTCAATAAGAGTAACTGGTTAGACCTCCTGTGGCCTGTGGTCCAGACAGAACATTCAGATTCCCAGGGCTCTGGCCCAAATCAACTCCATTATCTCCATTCACATCATCAGTATTCACATTATTATTTGCATTGTCAGAATGACCTGGTGTATTCCCCATTGATAGGTATAATATGGATGAGCACATTTTCTTGGGTTGAATCCATTGTTTTAATTCCACATAATAAGATTTGCTTAGGTTATTTCTCCCATCTGGGGTGCCATTTTTTATGTAACGGTTTTGACTTGAGGTTATTGTTTATTAGGGGTGCCAGGTAGGTCATGCGTACCATAGAAAATATTGATTTCTCCTTTTTGTTTGTGAGGGAATGAGTCCCATCTGGTCCATCAAGTCTACACCAATACAAATGACTCATGTAAAAGTCAGTATAGAAATACACTTTTGATAAACCCTTAAAACATTGGAAATAACTTCAAAACAACTGTGTTCCTTTGCGTTGGTTGTATTACCAAAATAAGTGATCACACACATAATAAGGTCACAACGCAATGATCTCTGGTTCCTCAAGACAAGTCCAGTACCTTGGCCTAAAAAGAGTCCAGCCCAATAAAGGAGTTCAAGTGAACTCAAGTGACCTCAGTCACGCAATGTTTGTCCGTTCATAAAGTGCATCTTAAACCCAGTCTCAATCATACAATCAAAATCTCAAAGTCTTTTACCACACAACAATAAAGGTTATCAGAACTCCCAGTAGTCTTCACCAACAACTGAACACATAAACCAACATGGTGAAATCCCTCTAAAACAAATGAAATACCGGTTGGAGACCAACTGAGATTTGTAGTCAAATCAAATAGAAATTTCAAATCAAATTGTATTTGTCACATGCACCGAATACAATATAAAAACATCTAGATTACAATCGCAAAAGGGACCCCATCTATGGCGATGTTGCCTATCAGGCAATTATTTGCATGGTTAGGAGTGCCACATCGAAATGGAAACAGGTAATTATGCAACTGAGCTAACAGACAACTACATGACTACTGTTTAACTTTCCTGAAATTCCACACCATAATAAGACACTTAATTTACTTACCCCTGCCTTGTTTACATCTCCCACGCAGGCATTTGGATAGTTCCTGGCTAAATCGGCAATGCCAGCCCAAGAGACCACTGACATTGTGGCTGAGGCAAAAAAGTGACTAAAAATAGGACTGACTGTAAGAAACAATTTCTATATACAATAGTCCAGTTTCATCACTACTATATATTGGGGAGCCAGGTCCTGACAGGCCCCCCCAATCAGATGAATGTAGTTTAAGCATTGTTGTGGACTTAGACCAACACATTTTTGTATTTTCTATATACAAAAAAAATGTGATTTTGAGAGTGAAAATCTGAAAAATCTATAGGAAAACTATTTTTTTTAAACATAGGAAAACAGGATATTTCACACAGGTTGCCTTTTCTTTGCTGGGCGTATTCCCACTTTTCCAGGTACCACTACACCACTTCATAGGGTCGATGGAAAGACAGCAGTGTCACATTCGTTGAATGACGGGACAGACCAAGGTGCAGCGTGATAAACTGATAAACACCACGACAAAACAATAAATGAAACGTGAAGTCCAAGGTAGCACACACAACATACCTTACACGGAACAAGATCCCACAACTACAATAGTGCCCATAGGCTGCCTAAGTATGGTCCCCAATCAGAGACATCGAGCGACAGCTGCCTCTGATTGGGAACCACACCGGCCAACATAGAAATACACATACTAGATAATAAACATAGAAAACGCACAACAAAGAATATACACACCCTGACTCAACATTTAAGCGTCCCCTGAGTCAGGGCGTGACAAGCAGTCACACACAGCATGCTGTTAAAGGATAAGCATTCCATAAACTCAGACATAATAAGCCAGTAGGTCCCAATCATAAGAATACAAAAACACAACCATTAAGAATTTCCCAATCGAAATGTACAACTATTACTTCCCATTGCAAAAAAACATTTCACGTTTAGCACACAAAGTAACCGGTGACCTAAAGTTTAAAGTAGAACTGACCGCGTTTTAACTACTTTCAAGATATGAAACACAGACAATCATAATATCAGTCAGAAATATCAAATTCCCAGTTGCTACAAAACCAACCTTATAAGAGGTTTTAAAAATAGAGTAGGTTATATTTGACTCAACTTTCCATGATGTACACTAAGGCATTGTTGGCAGAATAGATGGATGCAGTTCAATGCATGACTAATATAATTCACCAATTCATTTCTTGGTAGTCCAAAAAATACTGCTATCAGGTTGTAAATCACAGCTGGCCTGGTACATTGTTTGCTGCCTCCATTCGGGATGCACTGTTTCAGTTTCAATTAATCAATATTATGGACTAAAATTGACGAATGTAACTAAGGCTGGGAATGTCAATACAATCAAACTAGCAAGGGCAATGATCACAAGTCAGTCATAACATGGCTAATAGGCTAGTGTATCTGTTTTTGTAGCAAGCTAAAAACACAGAGCCTAACGTTAGCTGGCTGCTAGAAGGATGTCATGTCATGCCATTGAGTGACTGACTTTTTCCCCTTCATATCGTTTTTCGGTGGCTATACACAGCTAGAGATGCAGGTGTAATTTGGTTAGCTAGCAAGAACTTTAACCACTGTTATCTAGTTAGCATATCTCTTGCGTTCGCAAATTCACTCTGGCTATCTACTCCGATTTCAGGGCACTCTCGTCTGAGTGTGCCAGAGCGCAGAACAACTGATGAATTTACGAACACGCAACACCTGCTGAATATGACCGGAGTCAGTAAACGTAGGGGAAAAAGTAATAGTTAGTCAAGAACGCTCTAGATAACATGTAAACAGACTAACCAGCTCTGCTATGGCGAGTAAAATGGTCAGAGTGAAGAAGTAGCTAGCTAGAAAACTAGCCAACTTTAGCCAGTTAGCTTGGGTGCTTGGTTGGGACAAGCATGCATTGGCAGGCAAGTTGCAGAAGGACGAGGAGGCTACAATTCCCCATTGTTTATCAGTACAATTTTGATTGCCAACTAGCTGAAAAAGTTTGAGAGGGTTTATTTAATGTTCCTTCGTTAGATTTTAGCTCATCTTGCTCTGGCTATCATTAGTTGTTGACCTTGTTGTTGTTGATGTGCATAACTGAGGAAGAGAGAGCCTACCTTTTTATGGTTGTTTGATCAATAGGACTGTAAAGTTCCCAAGTGTAAGAGGACTCCCGTGGTGTTGACATATATGCAGAAATCCATTCAGGTTTATTTTGTGGATTTTGGCGAATGCATTCTAATGATCTAAAGTCGAGCTGTTGCAACTGCCTGTAAACACACAGTCCAGAACAAAGTTAATGATGGCAGGCCTGAGTGGCAAATGGCTTGTTTGCATAAAGGTCTACTGTAGCTCTGATTGGCTATAGCGCACCGGTCTGCGTAGACTCCGGTCCTGGACAAGACAAATGTTTTTATTAGGTTTTATTTGCTGCAGTGTCTATTAATTGTCCAAATGCACGGCCACTTTCCCACTCTATATTGCTATAGAATTTTCACAAATGCCTTAGAATACATAATTCCCAAACATTCTAAGAATTTATGAAAACGAGAATATGACCATATGTACAGTTGAAGTCGGAAGATTACATACACTTAGGTTGGAGTCATTAAAACTCGTTTTTCAAACCACTCCACACATTTCTTGTTAACAAACTATAGTTTTGGCAAGTCGGTTAGGACATCTGCTTTGTGCATGACACAAGTCATTTTTCCAACAATTGTTTACAGACAGATTATTTCACTTATAATTCACTGTATCACAATTCCAGTGGGTCAGAAGTTTACATACACTAAGTTGACTGTGCCTTTAAACAGCTTGGAATATTCCAGAAAATAATGTCATGGGTTTAGAAGCTTCTGATAGGCTAATTGACATAATTTGAGTCAGTTGGAGGTGTACCTGTAGATGTATTTCAAGGCCTACCTTCAAACTCAGTGCCTCTTTGCTTGACATCATAGGAAAATCAAAAGAAATCAGCCAAGACCTCAGAAAAAATATTGTAGACCTCCACAAGTCTGGATCATCCTTGGGAGCAATTTCCAAATGCCTGAAGGTACCACGTTCATCTGTACAAACAATAGTACACAAATATAAACACCATGGGACCACGCAGCCGTCATACCGCTCAGGAAGGAGACGCGTTCTGTCTCCTAGAGATGAACGTACTTTGGTGCAAAAAGTGCAAATCAATCCCAGAACAACAGCAAAGGACCTTGTGAAGATGCTGGAGGAAACAGGTACAAAAGTATCTATATCCACAGTAAAACAAGTCCTATATTGACATAACCTGAAAGGCCGCTCAGCAAGGAAGAAGCCACTGCTCCAAAACCGCCATAAAAAAGACAGACTACGGTTTACAACTGCACATGGGGACAAAGATCGTACTTTTTGGAGAAATGCCCTCTGATCTGATGAAACAAAAATAGAACTGTTAGGCCATAATGACCATTGTTATGTTTGGAGGAAAAAGGGGGTGCTTGCAAGCCGAAGAACACCATCCCAACCGTGAAGCACGGGGGTGGCAGCATCATGCTGTGGGGGTGCTTTGCTGCAGGAGGGACTGGTGCACTTCACAAATTAGATGGCATCATGAGGAAGGAAAATTATGTGGATATATTGAAGCAACATCTCAAGACATCAGTCAGGAAGTTAAAGCTTGGTCGAAAATGGGTCTTCCAAATGGACAATGACCCCAAGCATACTTCCAAAGTTGTGGCAAAATGGCTTAAGGACAACAAAGTCAAGGTATTGGAGTGGCCATCACAAAGCCCTGACCTCAAGCCTATAGAAAATGTGTGGGCAGAACTGAAAAAGCGTGTGCGAGCAAGGAGGCCTACAAACCTGACTCAGTTACACCAGCTCTGTGAGGAGGAATGGGCCAAAATTCACCCAACTTATTGTGGGAAGCTTGTGGAAGGCTACCCGAAACGTTTGACCCAAGTTAAACAATTTAAAGGCAATGCTACCAAATACTAATTGAGTGTATGTAAACTTCTGACCCACTGGGAATGTGATGAAAGAAATAAAAGCTGAAATAAATCATTCTCTCTACTATTATACTGACCATTCACATTCTTAATATATAGTCGTGATCTTAGCTGACCTAAGACAGGGTATTTTTACTAGGATTAAATGTCAGGGATTGTGAACAACTGAGTTTAAATGTATTTGGCTAAGGTGTATGTAAACTTCCGACTTCAACTGTAAGTGATTGCTTGTCAGATCTTTTTTTTTAAAGTGTCATATTCTTCCTAGGTGTATATGAACAGATTTTAATAAGATTTCATGTTGCTGTCAGTTCCACTTTAAATGCAACAATGTTTCACACACAAGTTATTTTCAAAGTGATGGCTAACAACAGTGCGCTGCAATAAAAACACAGTTCCCACTCACCAGATGATGATAATTTGAAACTTAACCTCTTGTTGAAAGTTATTCTTGAAAAGGGAGAAGCTAACAAATTAGCAACAACATCCTCTTTGATAACACCTGCTGCAGCCGCTGCAAATAGCCACAATTTGCCTTGATGACAGCTTTGCACACTCTTGGCATTCTCTCAACCAGCTTCATGAGGTAGTCACCTGGAATGCATTTCAATTAACAGGTGTGCCTTCTTAAAAGTTAATTTGTGGAATTTATTTCCTTCTTAATGTGTTTGAGCCAATCAGTTGTGTTGTGACAAGGTAGGAGGGGTATACAGAAGATAGCCCTATTTGGTAAAAGACCAAGTCCATATTATGGCAAAAACAGCTTAAATAAGCAAAGAGAAACGACATTCCATCATTACTTTAAGACATGAAGGTTAGTCAATACGGAACATTTCAAGAACTTTGAACGTTTCTTGAAGTGCAGTCGCAAAAACCATCAAGCGCTATGATGAAACTTGCTCTCATGAGGACCGCCACAGGAATGGAAGACCCAGAGTTACCTCTGCTGCAGAGGATAAGTTCATTAGTTACCAGCCTCAGAAATTGCAGACACATCTCAACATCAACTGTTCAGAGGGGACTGTGTGAATCAGGCCTTCATGGTCAAATTGCTACAAAGAAACCACTACTAAAGGACACCAATAATAAGAAGAGACCTGCTTGGGCCAAGAAACACGAGCAATGGACATTAGACCGGTGGATATGTGTCCTTTGGTCTGGAGTCCAAATTTGAGATTTTGGGTTCCAACAGCCATGTCTTTGTGAGATGCGGTGTGGGTGAACGGATGATCTACGCATGTGTAGTTCCCACCGTAAAGCATGGAGGAGGAGGTGTTATGGTGTGGGGGTGCTTTGCTGGTGACACTGTCTGTGATTTATTTAGAATTCAAGACACACTTAACCAGCATGGCTACCACAGCATTCTGCAGCAATACGCCATCCCATTTGGTTTGGGCTTAATTGTTACGATGTACTTGTGGATGTGGTGGTGAAGTCAGGTGCAGGACACAGCGGATAAGTCAAACAGCTTTACTTGACTGAATACACAATACAGAAAATAAATGGCCTCAAAACACAGGAGGCGAAAACCTACGCGCAACGCGTAAAACACTAAAGCACACATAAACCAACAGACAAACGACAGGCAGACAACAACACACAACTCCAAAACATAACACAGGGAAACTTATAAGTGACATAATCAGGACAGATTACGAAACAGGTGCACTAAACTAGACATGACCAAACGAACATCGAAACATCAAACGGTGGCAGCTAGTACTCCGGGGACGACGAACGCCGAAGCCTGCCTGAACAAGGAGGAGGAGCAGCCTCGGCGGTATTCGTGACTGTACCCCCCCCTTGACGCGCGGCTCCAGCTGTGCGCCGACCCCGGCCTCTGGGACGGCCAGGAGGACACGGAGCAGGGCGCGTGGGATGGTTTCGGTGGAACTCCGTCAGGAGGGAGGGATCTAAGATATCCCTCCTAGGCACCCAGCACCGTTCCTCCGGACCGTACCCCTCCCACTCCACGAGATATTGTAGACCCCCCAACCTGACTGAGTACGCCGGAGCCACCTCGATGTCCAGTGGGGGCGGAGGAGTCTCTCTTATCTCACAGTCCTGGAGTGGACCAGCTACCACCGGCCTGAGGAGAGACACATGGAACGAGGGGTTAATGCGATAATCAATAGGCAGTTGTAACTTGTAGCATACCTCGTTCAATCTCCTCAGGACTTTAAATGTCCCCACAAACCGCCGACCCAGCTTCCGGCAGGGCAGGAGAAGGGGCAGGTTTCGAGTAGAGAGCCAGACTCGATCTCCAGGTGCGTACACTGGACCCTCACTGCGGTGGAGATCGGCGCTCGCCTTCTGTCTACAGATAGCCCGCTGCAGATGGACGTGTGCAGCGTTCCACGTCGCCTCCGAGCGCCGAAACCACTCATCCACCACAGGAGCCTCGATCTGGCTCTGATGCCATGGTGCCAGAACCGGCTGATACCCTAACACACATTGGAAAGGGGTCAGGTTAGTAGAGGAGTGGCGAAGAGAGTTCTGGGCAATCTCTGCCCAAGGGATATAACCCGACCACTCCTCCTGCCGGTCCTGGCAATACGATCTCAGAAACCTGCCCACATCCTGGTTCACTCTCTCCACCTGCCCATTACTCTCAGGGTGAAAACCCGAGGTAAGGCTAACCGAGACCCCCAACCGTTCCATGAACGCCCTCCAGACTCTAGAGGTGAATTGGGGACCTCGATCTGACACTATATCCTCGGGAACCCCGTAGTGCCGGAAGACGTGGGTAAACAAAGCCTCTGCGGTCTGTAGGGCAGTAGGGAGACCCGGCATTGGGATGAGACGACAGGCCTTAGAGAACCGATCCACAACGACCAGAATGGTGGTATTCCCCTGGGAGGGAGGTAGGTCAGTGACAAAGTCTACCGAGAGGTGAGACCACGGCCGTTGTGGAACGGGCAGGGGCTGTAACTTCCCCCTGGGCAGGTGTCTAGGCGCCTTACACTGGGCGGACACTGAGCAGGAGGAGACATAAACCCTCACGTCCCTAGCCAATGTTGGCCACCAGTACTTTACACTAAGGCAGTGCACTGTCCGGCCAATACCTGGATGTCCAGAGGAGGGCGACGTGTGAGCCCAATATATGAGACGATCACGGATCTCGAGCGGCACGTACGTCCACCCCACTGGACACTCCGGAGGAGTAGGGTCGGTGCGTAACGCCCGCTCGATTTCCGCATCGATCTCCCACACCACCGGTGCCACCAGACAAGACTCCGGCAGTATGGGTGTGGGCTCAATGGACCTCTCCTCTGTGTCATACCGCTGGGACAGTGCGTCTGCCTTACCGTTCTGGGACCCTGGGATGTACGTAAGCTTAAAGACAAACCGGGTCAGAAACGTGTTCCACCTAGCCTGACGAGGGTTCAGTCTCCTAGCTGCCCGGATGTACTCCAGGTTACAATGGTCAGTCAGAATGAGAAAAGGGTGTTGAGCCCCCTCAAGCCAATGCCTCCACACCTTTAGGGCCTGAACTACGGCTAGCAGCTCCCTGTCCCCTACGTCATAATTTCGTTCCGCCGGGCTGAGCTTTTTTGAATAAAAAGCGCAGGGCTGGAGTTTAGGAGGCGTGCCTGAGCGTTGAGACAATACTGCCCCAATACCGGCCTCTGACACGTCCACCTCCACTTGGAACGCTAAAGCGGGGTCCGGATGCGCCAGCACCAGAGCCGAGGTGAACAGGTTCTTCAGTTTATTAAACGCCCTGTCTGCCTCAGCCGACCACTGCAAACGCACCGGGCCCCCCTTCAGCAGGGACGTGATGGGAGCTGCCACCTGTCCAAAACCCCGGATAAACCTCCGGTAGTAATTGGCAAAACCCAAAAACCGTTGCACCTCTTTAACAGTGGTTGGAGTCTGCCAATTACGCACGGCTGACACACGGTCAACCTCCATCTCCACCCCTGACGCGGACAACCGATAACCCAAAAAGGAGATGGACTCCTGGAAAAACAGACATTTCTCTGCCTTGGCATACAAGTCATGCTCCAACAGCCTACCCAACACTCGGCGTACCAGGGCTACATGCTCGGCTCGTGTAGATGAGTACACTAGAATGTCGTCAATGTACACGACCACACCCTGCCCATGCAAGTCCCGGAAGATCTCGTCCACAAAGGATTGGAAGACTGAAGGAGCATTCATTAACCCATATGGCATGACGAGATACTCATAATGACCCGAGGTGGTACTAAATGCTGTCTTCCATTCATCTCCCTCCCTAATGCGCACCAAGTTGTAAGCGCTCCTGAGATCCAGTTTTGTGAAGAAACGCGCTCCGCGTAATGATTCCGTCATACTCGCAATCAGAGGCAGAGGATAATGGTATTTAACTGTGATCTGATTGTGATTACGGTAATCAATACACGGGCGCAAACCTCCATCCTTTTTCTTCACAAAAAAGAAACTCGAGGACACAGGGGAAGTGGAGGACCGTATGTATCCCTGTCTCAGAGACTCGGCTATGTATGTCTCCATAGCCGCCGTCTCCTCTTGAGACAAGGGATACACATGGCTCCGCGGAAGTGCCGCACCCGCCAGGAGATCTATCGCACAATCTCCCCGTCTATGAGGTGGCAAACGCGTCGCCCTAGTCTTACTGAATGGTGGGATCATGGGCGATTAACCAAGGAAGCCCCAGTACCACGGGATACGCAGGAGAGTCGATCAGATACAACTGAATAATCTCTTCATGACCCCCCTGCGTCCTCATCTTAAGTGGCGCTGTGACCTCCCTAATCAACCCAGATCCCAACGGACGACTATCTAGGGCATGGATAGGGAAAGGCACATCTACTGGTCGGAGGGGAATCCCTAACTTAACACAAAAATTACGATCAAGGAAATTCCCAGCTGCGCCTGAATCGACTAGCGCCTTATGCTGGGACTGAGATGCAACCTGAGGAAACACTACAGGTATACAAAAGTGAACAACAGAGAGCTCTGGGTGAGGTGGGCGCCTACTCACCTGGAATGACTCCCCAGTGCGCGACCTGCTGCCTCGAACCCCTGGAGACCCTCCCCAGCACCTAGCCGCAGTGTGTCCTCTACGACCACAGTTGGTGCAGGGGACGGCCTCCCTCGGTATCTCCCTCCTCCTCTCTCTAGCGCCAGCACCCTGAGCTCCATAGGGCTCGGCTCGGAGGTGCTGGAGGATGGAATGGACGGCCCCAACTCTGGACGTCCGCGGGTGGCCAGCAGGGTATCCAGACGGATTGGAAAAAACATGTCCACCAGCTGGTCGAAGGTAAGATTGGTGTCCCTGCAGGCCAACTCTCGTCGAACGTCCTCACGCAGGCTACACCGATAGTGGTCGATGAGGGCCCTCTCATTCCACCCCGCATCCGCCGCTAGAGTCCGGAAGTCCAGGGCAAACTCCTGGGTGCTCCTCTTCCCCTGTCGAAGGTGGAACAGACACTCTCCCGCCGCTTTACCCTCAGGGGGATGATCGAACACAGCCCTGAAACGGCGGGAGAACTCCGCGTAGCTGATGGTGGCGGCGTCTATTCCCCTCCATTCGGCGTTGGCCCACTCCAACGCCTTGCCGGAGAGACAGGAGATGAGGGCGGAAACGCTCTCGTATCCCAAGGGCGCCGGGTGTATGGTAGCCAGGTAGAGCTCCACTTGAAGGAGGAACCCCTGACACCCGGCTGCGGTGCCATCATATGCCCTCGGGAGTGAGAGCCGAATGCCACTGGACTCCGGAGCTGGTATGGTGGGGCTGGCCGATGGTGGTGGTAAGGTAGGAGGAGGTGTGGGCAAACCTCCTCTCTCCCATCGGCGCAGGGTGTCCATGACCTCCTGCATGGCGGACCCGAGTTGCTGGATTCTGGCGTCCTGGAAGCTGACCCAATCTTCCAGCGACTCGGTTCCCGCCGCTGCTCCTGCTGACTCCATAGTAATTGGTGTGTTGTTCTGTCACAATGTACTTGTGGATGTGGTGGTGAAGTCAGGCGCAGGACACAGCGGATAAGTCAAACAGCTTTACTTGACTGAATACACAATACAGAAAATAAATGGCCTCAAAACACAGGAGGCGAAAACCTACGCGTAACGCGTAAAACACTAAAGCACACATAAACCAACAGACAAACGACAGGCAGACAACAACACACAACTCCAAAACATAACACAGGGAAACTTATAAGTGACATAATCAGGACCGAATACGAAACAGGTGCACTAAACTAGACATGACCAAACAAACATCGAAACATCAAACGGTGGCAGCTAGTACTCCGGGGACGACGAACGCCGAAGCCTGCCCGAACAAGGAGGAGGAGCAGCCTCGGCGGTATTCGTGACATTAGTGGGACTATCATTTGTTTTTCAACAGGACAATGACCCAACACACCTCCAGGCTGTGTAAGGGCTATTTTACCAAGAAGGAGAGTGATGGAGTGCTGCATTAGATGACCTGGCCTCCACAATCCCCTGACCTCAACCCAATTGAGATGGTTTGGGATGAGTCCGACGGCAGAGTGAAGGAAAAGCAGCCAACAAGTGCTCAGCATATGTGGGAACTCTTTCAAGACTGTTGGAAAAGCATTCCAGGTGAATCTGGTTGAGAGAATACCAAGAGTGTGCAAAGCTGTCATAAAGGCAAAGGGTGGCTATTTGAAGAATCTCAAATCTCAAATATATTTTGATTTGTTTAACACTTTTTGGGTTACTACAAGATTCCATATGTGTTATTTCATAGTTTTGATGTCTTCACTCTTATTCTACACTGTAGAAAATAGTAAAAAAATAAAGAAAAACCCTTGAATGAGTAGGTGTTTAAAAAAATATATTTTCCTTTATTATTTCCACTAACCCTACCACCCCTCCCTTAATTGGAGTAAACTAATGAACAACAATACTTAGGCTTCTACTTCCAGCTTATACATACTATATATATTTCAAGGACACAATCTATTTTACAATAGTTGTATTTTGTTTGTTTGTTTTGTTTTTCCTCCACCCTCAACCTCTCCCATCTATTTTTGATGTCCATCCAGTTTGATTTCTATTTGCCATATATTTTTATCTGTGCTGTTTCACAAATTTTCTGAACCTATTTACATTTTACAGACACAGTATATTTTACATTAGTTTTCTTGTTGTTATTAGTTCCACACTTCAGCTCCATTCAACCCCTCCCATCTATCTCTTAACACCATCCATATTGGTGATGTTTCACAAAAGTTCTGAACCTTTCTATTCTCATGGTTTCTACAGATTGTAAATTAAAGATACGATTTTTTGCTAAAAGTATTATTATATTATTGATCGATTGACTATGACTTTTCCAAATCACCCAGTAGTACTATCTGCAGAGTTAGCTCCAGAAAATCTTTGCAATTCTTCAGCCATTCCTGGACCTGTGACCAAAAACAAGCTACAAATGGACAGTACCAAAATAAATGATCTAATGACTCTGTCTCTTCGCAGCAAAATCTGCAGTGCTGGGAAGGTTGTATCCCCCATATATATAACATTCTATTGGTTGCAAGAATTTTGTATAATCATTTAAATAGAACAATTATATGTTTTGAATCTTACGATACGTTTTTGACCTGATACGTTTTGCGTATCAGTTCATAAACCATGTGCCATGGAATCGGTACACTGAAAATCTCTTCCCAACTATTTTGCAATCTATATGGCACAGCTGTCAATTGTTTGGTCCTTAAATGAAACTGCTGTACTTTTTATCATTTTCTTTAACCAATTTTGGTCTTTAATGCAGGGCCGACAGACAAGTTCCTTACTTTTTCCCCCTTCCACTTGCCTCTTCCATTTTTGCAGTAATGCTGGAATTAGTTGGTTGTAATAATGGGTAGAGCAGACATCTCCACCTCAAAACGTACAGTTGAAGTCGGAAGTTTACGTACACCTTAGCCAAATACATTTAAACTCAGTTTTTCACAATTCCTGACATTTAATCCTAGTAAAAAGTATCTGTCTTAGTTCAGTTAGGATCACCACCTTTTTTAATAATGTGAAATGTCAGAACAATAGTACAGAGAATGATTTATTTCAGCTTTTATTTCTTTCATCACATTCCCAGTGGGTCAGAAGTTTACATACACTCATTTAGTATTTGGTAGCATTGCCTTTAAATTGTTTAACTTGGGTCAAACGTTTCGGGTAGCCTTCCACAAGCTTCCCACAATAAGTTGGGTGAATTTTGGCCCATTCCTCCTGACAGAGCTGGTGTAACTTAGTCAGGTTTTTAGGCCTCCTTGCTCGCACATGCTTTTTCAGTTCTGCCCACACATTTTGTATAGGATTGAGGTCAGGGCTTTGTGATGGCCACTCCAAAACCTTGACTTTGTTGTCCTTAAGCCATTTTGCCACAACTTTGGAAGTATGCTTGGGGTCATTGTCCATTTGGAAGACCCATTTGCGACCAAGCTTTAACTTCCTGACTGATGTCTTGAGATGTTGCTTCAATATATCCACATAATTTTTCTTCCTCATGATGCCATCTATTTTGTGAAGTGCACCAGTCCCTCCTACAGCAAAGCACCCCCACAGCATGATGCTGCCACCCCCGTGCTTCACGGTTGGGATGGTGTTCTTCGGCTTGCAAGCCACCCCCTTTTTCCTCCAAACATAACAATGGTCATTATGGCCAGTTCTATTTTTGTTTCATCAGACCAGAGGACATTTCTCCAAAAAGTATGATCTTTGTCCCCATGTGCAGTTGCAAACCGTAGTCTGTCTTTTTTATGGCGGTTTTGGAGCAGTGGCTTCTTCCTTGCTGAGCGGCCTTTCAGGTTATGTCGATGTAGGACTAATTTTACTGTGGATATAGATACTTTTATACCTGTTTCCTCCAGCATCTTCACAAGGTCCTTTGCTGTTGTTCTGGGATTGATTTGCATTTTTTGCACCAAAGTACGTTCATCTCTAGGAGACAGAACGCGTCTCTCCTCCTTTTGATTTTCCCATGATGTCAAGCAAAGAGGCACTGAGTTTGAAGGTAGGCCTTGAAATACATCTACAGGTACACCTCCAACTGACTCAAATGGTCAATTAGCCTATCAGAAGCTTCTAAAGCCATGACATCATTTTCTGGAATTTTCCAAGCTGTTTAAAGGCACAGTCAACTTAGTGTATGTAAACTTCTGACCCACTGGAATTGTGATACAGTGAATTATAAGTGAAATAATCTGTCTGTAAACAATTGTTGGAAAAATGACTTGGGTCATGCACAAAGTAGATGTCCTAACCGACTTGCCAAAACTATAGTTTGTTAACAAGAAATTTGTGGAGTGGTTGAAAAACAAGTTTTAATGACTTCATCCTAAGTGTATGTAAACTTCCGACTTCAATTGTAACGCTACCTCAGAAATCACTCCTTTCAATGGTGCCCTGTTCCTAAGAGCAAAGCAATAAATAGATCTTAATCCAAGTTGCATGACACGGAGCGCCAGCTCCCTCTGGTCAGAAGAAACACAAACAAATATCACAAGTCCACTACAGGTTCCCTTCACTGATTCAACTGCACCAGTGGAGGCTGCTGAGGGGAGGACAGCTCATAATAATGGCTGGAACGGAGCAAATGGAATGGCATCAAACACATGTATTTGATACCATTCCACTGATTCCGCTCCAGTCATTACCACGAGCCCGTCCTCCCCAATTAAGGTGCCACTTAAGGTGCCACGACCTCCTGTGAACTGCACCCAATTCCTTTCTCACCCACCCTGAACCCACAAATGGATCCGCCAAAAGGCAAGGATCCGCTTTCTCCCAAAATGTCCCTCTGACTTGACCAGATTCTTCTTACTGTCTACCTCGGACAGAGTATCGTCTCTTGAGTCTGAGCTTGCAGAGGGTTAGGCGGAGCAGTAATAGCTGAACAATTACCTGCTTGCTTTCGAAACGGCCACTCCTTTCAACACACCCACTCCTTTCCACACGCCCATACTCCGGTCGCCATATTAGGATGCAGCTACCCCCTTCTCATTCTAAACATTTTTGCAATACAAAATTCTCCAGACCTCCAAGGGAGGCGTGACAATGACGTGGTTTTGGAGGTATGGCAACTCGAGACTAATAGACCAATAACGAAGAGAGCTCCAAAACTCTCTGCCAATAACAGCTAGTTTTAAGTTTTCCCCTCCCCACTCAGACCACTCCCAGACATTCCTAGCAAAACTCTTGCTTGAGAAATAGTTTTTTTTTACTAAAAAGCTATTTTGGTCCATTCTAATGGTAACTATTACAGTAAGGTACTTAATTGTTACCCAGAAATGATTCGATATTGATATAGAAAACAATGCAGTACACCGCGGAGCCCCTGGCCTAGGCAGCGAGCTCTGTTAATATTGTACATAATTTTGTTATTTTTATGTTTTTTGTTGCATTTTTAAATAATTTTTTTGCAGTTTGATCTGGCGGTTGATCACTTACATCTCTTGACTCTCAGAGTTTCAGAATTGGGATGAAAGTCTATCTTTTTGGATTACGGATATAGGTAGCTAGTTGGCTGTTTGGATTCAAATAATGCAGCCCCGGCTTTATTGTTTCATCTGTCAGGAAGAATTACAAAAAGTACTGCATGCTGTGTCCAGAGATGGCAGAAGACGTTCAGGGACTGTTCTTAACCACTGCCAAGATGTGGTGACTTTTCGTGTGCTTTTCAGCAGCTGTGGCATCACCCAGGTACAGTGAGGGAAAAAAGTATTTGATCCCCTGTTGATTTTGTACGTTTGCCCACTGACAAAGACATGATCAGTCTATAATTTTAATGGTAGGTTTATTTGAACAGTAAGCGACAGAATAACAACAACAAAATCCAGAAAAACGCATGTCAAAAATGTTATAAATTGATTTGCATTTTAATGAGGCAAATAAGTATTTGACTGGAACAGAGCACTTGAGTGTGCACTGGAAGTGTGTACTTCCAAGATAGGGGAGAAATTATTTCCACACAAAACGATGGACATTGGGTTTATTTTTCAGTCTTAAAAGTTTATAACAACTTCTGGATAACATAACATAAAAAAACAAAAATGAAATTAATAAACATTTTACGCACCCCATGATGACATTACAAATTTAAAAAGTAGCTTGGAAAAACAACAACATTACAGGAAGAATCGTCCCCCCACAGCTCTCCTCGTTGACCATAGAATAGAAAAAGAAAGAAAATAACCAATTCTATTCTCGCAGTACGTAACATTACGTACGTACCTACCACACGCTAGTACATAGTGGGACAACCTAGACCAGTGTTAAGATGTGAATTCATATCAATTATATACAGTGAGGGAAAAAAGTATTTGATCCCCTGCTGATTTTGTACGTTTGTCCACTGACAAAGAAATGATCAGTCTATAATTTTAATAATAGGTTTATTTGAACAGTGAGAGACAGAATAACAACAAACAAATCCAGAAAAACGCATGTCAAAAATGTTATAAATTGATTTGCATTTTAATGAGGGAAATAAGTATTTGACCCCCTCTCAATCAGAAAGATTTCTGGCTCCCAGGTGTCTTTTATACAGGTAACGAGCTGAGATTAGGAGCACATTCTTAAAGGGAGTGCTCCTAATCTCAGTTTGTTACCTGTATAAAAGACACCTGTCCACAGAAGCAATCAATCAATCAGATTCCAAACTCTCCACCATGGCCAAGACCAAAGAGCTCTCCAAGGATGTCAGGGACAAGATTGTAGACCTACCATTAGCTGGAATGGGCTACAAGACCATCGCCAAGCAGAAGGTGACAACAGTTGGTGCAATTATTCGCAAATGGAAGAAACACAAAATACCTGTCAATCTCCCTCGGCCTGGGGCTCCATGCAAGATCTCACCTCGTGGAGTTGCAATGATCATGGAATTAGCCTAGAACTACACGGGAGGATCTTGTCAATGATCTCAAGGCAGCTGGGACCATAGTCACCAAGAAAACAATTGGTAACACACTATGCTGTGAAGGACTGAAATCCTGCAGCGCCCGCAAGGTCCCCCTGCTCAAGAAAGCACATATACAGGCCCGTCTGAAGTTTGCCAATGAACATCTGAATGATTCAGAGGAGAACTGGGTGAAAGTGTTGTGGTCAGATGAGACCAAAATCGAGCTCTTTGCTATCAACTCAACTCGCCGTGTTTGGAGGAGGAGGAATGCTGCCTATGACCCCAAGAACACCATCCCCACCGTCAAACATGGAGGTGGAAACATTATACTTTGGGGGGGGGTTTCTGCTAAGGGGACAGGACAACTTCACCGCATCAAAGGGACGATGGACGGGGCCATGTACCGTCAAATCTTGGGTGAGAACCTCCTTCCCTCAGCCAGGGCATTGAAAATGGGTCGTGGATGGGTATTCCAGCATGACAATGACCCAAAACACACGGCCAAGGCAACAAAGGAGTGGCTCAAGAAGAAGCACATTAAGGTCCTGGAGTGGCCTAGCCAGTCTCCAGACCTTAATCCCATAGACAATCTGTGGAGGGAGCTGAAGGTTCGAGTTGCCAAACGTCAGCCTCGAAACCTTAATGACTTGGAGAAGATCTGCAAAGAGGAGTGGGACAAAATCCCTCCTCAGATGTGTGCAAACCTGGTGTACAACTACAAGAATCGTCTGACCTCTGTGATTGCCAACATGGGTTTTGCCACCAAGTACTAAGTCATGTTTTGCAGAGGGATCAAATACTTATTTCCCTCATTAAAATGCAAATCATTTTTGACATGTGTTTTTCTGGATTTTTTGGTTGTTATTCTGTCTCTCACTGTTCAAATAAACCTACCATTAAAATTATAGACTGATCATGTCTTTGTCAGTGGGCAAATGTACAAAATCAGCAGGGGATCAAATACCTTTTTCCCTCACTGTACATTTTCAGGAGTGAATTTTATTATCAACCTGTTATGGCATAAAATCGGATAATTTTCGAACCCCCCATTTAACCATTCAACGATAGATGACTTGTAAAAATCTAATACAAAAGCTTGAGTGATTGCCATTATCATACACAGTACATGATCATCATAGGATAGGGGCTTTGATGGTTGACAGGGAAACCCTGTTTACTCAGTTTTGTTGTCATGTCAATAGTTTTGTGAAATGTGAAAATGTTTTACTTTTGGAGATAAAATAATGAATGATGAAAAATTAACTCCCGCCCGCAGCCAAATAAAGTGTATATACTTTTTTTTTATTTCTTTTTAAAATATATATATATGTATATATATATATATATTATATATATATAAAATACTGTTTCATTTATAGATGTACAATATCTGTGAGTAAGTGTGTGTATGTGAGCGAGTGAATGAATGCGTGAATGTGTGAATGAATGCGTGAATGTGTGAATGAATGCGTGAATGTGTGAATGAATGAGTGAATGTGTGAATGAATGAGTGCATTAATCAATTAAATGAGTGAAGACGAGCGAACAAACAAGAACAACCCAGAAATTCATTATATAGCTAAGTACCTGTTTTATGTCTTACAACTATAAAGGTGTTTTACATAATATACACATTTAATTACTTACAAAAAGAGAAAAGAGGCCTGGAGTTAACAGGCTGGGAGAGACACAGCAGTGTTAGTACCACCAAGTAGAAAAAAAAAGAAAGAATAACGGAAAGATTTCATAAACATTTTAACCTAGAAAAACGCAGTCTCGCTAAGAAAGCTCATCAGTGCATCTCTTCTCTTTGATGTTCCAACGTCAAAGTGCTGATTTGGTAACACGGAGACAACTCCACTCCTTTGTAAAACACAAAAAGAAAAAAATGAAAAAATGAAAGAAAAAGAGCACATCTGTCTAAGAATGAAATGCTAGTACCACCCTCTGTACTGTACTGAAAATCTAAATAGATTTAAAAAATAAAGAAATAAAATCAAACATTTGAAAAGATAAAAATATAGATAAAAATAAAATGCACTTTTGTCACACAAGGCACCTTTCATGTTTTTTTGTGTGTTTCTTTTTGAAGTACTTGAGGTATGAAAAAAGAAGAAAAGTTATATAGATTCATTTTTTCAACGTTTTTTCTTTTGTTGCTGTGTTGCACAGTAGCACCATTTAAGTTGTTTCCGGAAGACAATGCACCATTGGAATTCCACCTTGTTGTCACGGAGACATCATCATCACCACCCCTCCGCCGCCGTCATGTTCGTTGTCAGTCGTCCCCGGCAACGGTTGCCGCTGTGCTGTTACGTCCTCTTCATACAGACCACACAGCGGCTGACGCGCGTCCGCAGGTTACCTGCCTTCAGCGTCTCCGACTGTGGCTTCCTGTTAGAGGTCAGGAGTTAGAGGTCAGGGGTTGTTATCACTGTATGGCCACTCAGATCTTTACATTTTATATGAAAATGACCCATTTCAAGCAAATAACTACATTATCTAATGCTTTCAGTGTAATTTCTCATTACTCAGGATCAATCAATCAACCAATCAATCATTCAATAAACCAGTTACTGGGGGGAAAAAACCTATCATAATCTCTGACATTCTCTCGTACCTGAACATTTCTGATTGGTCGACGGTGGCCAGCCAGAAGCTGTAGGAGTTGCCGTAGTAGTTGCAGGTTCCCCGTCCGTGGCACTCGATGAAGGGAGCGCTCCGGAATTCCTCTAGACAGGAGCCGGGAGAGGCCAGAGCCTGACCCGAACCCTCAGCACCAGCACTAGTGTGCTGTTATAAAAGGAGAGAGGGAGGAGGGGAGTGGGAGGGATTGGTGGAGAAAGGTAAATGTGTGTGTTCATATGGCGGCTTAAACGCACTTAAAATGTAAAACTTGATTCCTCTGTGTGTGTGTGTGTGTGTGTTTTAGGTGTGCTGTGTGTGTGTGTGTGTCTGTACCATCATGAAGGAGTATCCAATCCACAGTGGTTCCCAGTAGTTGGGGCAGGTGGGGATCTGAATGGTCTGACTGTGTACAGCGATCACCATGGCAGGGGCCTCACACACCGCACACCTAAAACACACACACACACACACAGAGGAGTAGTTAAATACACACACCGCACACCTAAAACACACACACACACACACAGAGGAGTAGTTAAATACACACACAGCACACCTAAAACACACACACATAGAGGAGTGGTTAAATACACACACTCAGACATGATCAAACCACAGTCTCCTATTGTATCTCGTCTCCTCTATATGCCCTCCATCCCTCCCCCTCTCCATCCCTCCTTTCCTCTTTACCTCCGTCCCTCTATCCCTTCCCCCTCCCTCACTCCATCCCTCTCTACCTGCTGATGTAAGGTTTGATGCCTTCTCCGGTGACGGGGGCCATAGTCATGGGCATGGGCGTGGGTGTGGACAGCCAATAGGAGTAGTCGTTACGGGAGGCGAAGTTACACACGTTGTTGATGTTACAGAACATGAATGGCATGGTGCTGAACCGACGCAGGCAACTACCAGCAGTTCCTAGAGAGAGGCAGTAGAGGAAGGAAGGGAGAGGATGGGGAGAGGTGAGAGGAGAGATGAAGGGGAGAAGGGAGGGGCGAGAAGATGGGGAGAGGCGAGGGAGGAAGGAGGGAGAGGAGAGGGATGAGAAGAGAGGTGGAGAGAGGAGAGTTTCATAATTTGTTTTTCCAGCTTCGAACTCTCTTTCCTATGTGTGTGTGTGTGTGTGTGTGTGTGTGTGTGTGTGTGTGTGTGTGTGTGTGTGTGTGTGTGTGTGTGCGTGCGCGTGCGACCGCGCATGTGTGTGCATGTGTCTTTGTTTACCAGCTTGTATATATAACTCCAGTCTCCATCCTTACCCAGATCCTGTCCGTGTGCCCTCTCATTGCCCTGTACGTAAAGCAGAGAGTAGCCGTCGTAGATGAGGCTGGTGCCGTCTGGGCAGAAGGGGACGTCCTCGCCCTGGCTGTGTCTGGTGATCAGGAAGCCGTGGGCCACAGAGGCAGATCCAGATGGACCTGGGGGGCCCTGCAGGCCATCTGAACCAGGGGGACCGGGATATCCACGTTCACCTGGGAACAGGGGAAAGAAGGGATAGGAGACAAAGCATGGGGAACATTAACAACTCAATGAATTGTATAATACCACATAACTCAGGCAGAGTAAAGTTCTTGGCAGAGTAAGATGTGCTATAATGATCAGTATAATCAGTAAGATGTGCTATAATGATCAGTATAATCAGTAAGTTGTGCTATAATGAAGACTATAATAAATAAGATGTGCTACAATGAAATCAAATTTGATAAGTCACATGCGCCGAATACAACAGGTGTAGACCTTACCGTGAAATGCTTACTTACAAGTCCTTAACCAACAATACAGTTTTAAGAAAATAGAGTTAAGAAAATATTTACTAAATGAACTAAAGTAAAAAGAAAAAGAAACACAATATAATTACAATAACAAGGCTATTTACAGGGGGTACCGGTACCGAGTCAATGTGCAGGGGTACAGGTTAGTCGAGGTAATTTGTACATGTAGGTAGGGGTAAAGTGACTATGCATAGATAATAAACAGCGAGTAGCAGCAGTGTAAAAACAAACAGTCCGGGTGGCCATTTGATTAATTATTCAGCAGTCTTATGGCTTGGGGGTAGAAGCTTTTAAGGAGCCTTTTGGACCTAGACTTGGCGTTCCAGTAACGCTTGCCGTGCGGTAGCAGAGAGAACAGTCTATGACTTGGGTGACTGGAGTCTTTGACCATTTTTTGGGCCTTCCTCTGACACCGCCTGGTATATAGGTCCTGGATGGCAGGATGCTTGGCCCTAGTGATGTACTGGGCTGTACGCACTACCCTCTGTAGCGCCTTACGGTCGGTTGCCGAGCACTTGCCATACCAGGCAGTGATGCAATTGGTCAAGATGCTGTCGATGGTGCAGCTGTAGACCTTTTTGAGGATTTGGGGACCCATGACAAATCTTTTCAGTCTCCTGAGGGGGAAAAGGTGTTTGTCGTGCCCTCTTCACAACTTTCTTGGTGTGTTTGGACCATGATAGTTTGTTGGTGATGTGGACACCAAGGAACTTGAAAATCTCGACCCTATCCACTACAGCCCCATCGATGTGAATGGGGGGCATGTTCGGCCCTCCTTTTCCTGTAGTCCACAAGCATCTCTTTTGTCTTGCTCACATTGAGGGAGAGGTTGTTGTCCTGGCACCACACTATCGGTGATCAGGCCTACCACCGTTGTCGTCAGCAAACTTAATGAGGGTGTTGGAGTTGTGCTTGGCCACGCAGTCGTGGGTGAACAGGGAGTACAGGAGGGGACTAAGCACGCACCCCTGAGGGGCCCCCGTGTTGAGGATCAGCGTGGCAGATGTGTTGTTGCCTACCCTTACCACCTGGGGACGGCCCGTCAGGAAGTCTAGGATCCAGTTGCAGAGGGAGGTGTTTAGTCCCAGGGTCCTTAGCTTAGTGATGAGCTTTGTTCAAGTAACAGACACATCTCAACATCAACTGTTCAGAGGGGACTGTGTGAATCAGGCCTTCATGGTCAAATTGCTGCAAAGAAACCACTACTAAAGGACACCAATAATAAGAAGAGACCTGCTTGGACCAAGAAACATGAGCAATGGATATTAGACCGGTGGAAATGTGTCCTTTGGTCTGGAGTCCAAATTTGAGATTTTTGGTTCAAACTGCCAGGTCTTTGTGAGACGCAGTGTGGGTGAACGGATGATCTCTGCATGTGTAGTTCCCACCGTAAAGCATGGAGGAGGAGGTGTTATTGTGTGAGGGTGCTTTGCTGGGGACACTGTCTGTGATTTATTTAGAATTCAAGACACACTTAACCAGCATGGCTACCACAGCATTCTGCAGCGATACGCCATCCCTTCTGGTTTGGGCTTAGTGGGACTATCATTTGTTTTTCAACAGGACAATGACCCAACACACCTCCAGGCTGTGTAAAGGCTATTTTACCAAGAAGGAGAGTGATGGAGTGCTGCATCAGATGACCTGGCCTCCACAATCCCCCGACCTCAACCCAATTGAGATGGTTTGGGATGAGTCAGACGGCAGAGTGAAGGAAAAGCAGCCAACAAGTGCTCAGCATATTTGGGAACTCCTTCAAGACTGTTGGAAAAGCATTCCAGGTGAAGCTGGTTGAGAGAATGCCAAGAGTGTGCAAAGCTGTCATCAAGGCAAAGGGTGGCTATTTGAAGAATCTCAAATATAAAATATATTTTGATTAGTTTAACACGTTTTTGGTTACTACATGATTCCATATGTGTTATTTTATAGTTTTGGTGTGTCCAAACGTTTGACTGGTGTGTCCAAACGTTTGACTGGTACTGTATGCTCAGACTTTAGTCATTTGCTGGCATGGCGATGGTAGTTGTCATGGTAATGGCGGGTGTGTGTGCAGTAGTGTTGGCTGATTGGTGGTGGTTATCGTGCTCCCTCTCACTCAGAGAGTGTCATAGTGTAGAACAGTAAAGCCTCAAAGGTTAAGATGATCCACCTTTCAAAACAAGTCATTTTTGGCTAGCAACAGCAGTCAACTAGCTAGCTAGGTAGCTGTTTAGCTTGCTAGCACATTCCCTCATTTGTTTGTAAACAATTAACAAGCTAGTTATACCACATGTTCTTGTCAAACTGTCAACAGAGTAGCTAGCAAGCAACAAGATCTGCCAAATAACAGTCTACAAACCACTTGAGGGAAAATAAATCAGATTGAACTGTTTAGACAAGTCGCATGGCCAGGAATCTGATTTCAAACCATCTACGAAGGTGGTTTGAAATCTGGCTTGAAATATCTGATTCCATGTCTGTTGCCAGTTCGTCTTGTCTCGTCAAGCCTAACAGCGGTTTTCCCGTACTCCTGTTTTGCTCTAGCCCCTGTTTTCCAGTTCTTCCCAGTTTTGACCATTCTACCTGTCCTGACCCTGAGCCTGCCTGCCGTTTCTGTACCTTTCGGACTCTGCTCTGGATTACTGACCTCTGCCTGCCCTTGACCTGTCGTTTGCCTGCCCCCTGTTTTTGTAAATAAACTTTTTCTATTTCGAACTGTCTGCATCTGGGCCTTATCCTGAGTCTTGATATTTTGGCTGTTCAGACTGCAGAAAAATGATCAGATTAGAAGGCTTTAGATGTGCTATAATTAGGGATGTAACGATTCACCATATCGGTCCCAACCCCAAACTGATTAAAATGTAGCATGCAACTTATTATATGACTTGTTAAGCACATTTTTACTCCTGAACTTATTTAGGCTTGCCATTACAAAGGGGATGAATACTTATTGACTCAAGACATTTCAGCTTTTCATTTGTAATTAATTTGTAAATAGTTCTAAAAACATACTTCCTCTTTGACATTATGGGTTATTGTGTGTAGGCCAGTGACACAAAATCTAAATTTAATCCATTTTAAATTCAGGCTGTAACACAACAAAATGTGCAAAACGTCAAGGGTGTGAATACTTTCTGAAGACACGGTATATATTCATTGGCAATATCATAGCTAATTTGTAAAAATATTGATGCATTACTAGCTCAAAACAAGTTAATTAGTGGGTGATGGTGATTTCAGAACCAAAGTAACAGGACAAAAAACATAGGCTACATTGCCCCCCCTAGTCTGATAGTGATAGTGTGGTGGTAGATGCCTAGTTTCCCTAATGGCTCAGCTCAGGTGCTTACATAGTACATACACCATAGGCATACATCATCTACACACACACACACACAAGTCAGCTCAGATTCGCATTTATTCGGTCTCTAATCAAACCGAATTGCATCGAATCGCTTCAAACTAAAACGTATCGTTCATGTATCGTAGAGACATGTATTTAGATACGTATCGAATCATCTTGAAAGGGAAAGATGCACATCCCTAGCTATAATGATCAGTTAGATGTGCTATAATGATATTGTCACAGTGAGATTGAGAAAACAGGGAACAGAGCAGGGGGAACATTAATAATAATTACATTATTCAAATATGTATACCGGTCTGTGTTGATATTAATAACGGTTCCAACATGGAGGAACATTTGGCCAAACTATTTCTGATCTGGGTCAAAATGTGAAATACACTACATGAGCAAAAGTATGTGGACACCTGCTTGTCGAACATCTCATTCCAAAATCATGGACGTTAATATGGAGTTGGTCCCCCCTTTGCTGTAATAACAGCCTCTACTCTTCCACTAGTAGTTGGAACATTGCTGCGGGGACTTGCTTCCATTCAGCCATAAGAGCATTAGTGAGGTCGGCACTGATGTTGGGCAATTAGGCCTGGCTCGCAGTCGTCATTCCAATTCATCCCAAAGATGTTCAATGGGGTTGAGGTCAGGGCTCTGTGCAGGCCAGTCAAGTTCTTCCACACCGATCTCGACAAACCATTTCTGTATGGACCTCGCTTTGCGCACGGTGGCATTGTCATGCTGAAACATGAAAGGGCCTTCCCCAAACTGTTGCCACAAAGTTGGAAGCGCAGAATCGTCTAGAATGTCATTGTATGTTCACTGGAACAAAGGGGCCTAGACCGAACCATGAAAAACAGCCCCAGACCATTATTCCTCCTCCACCAAACTTTACAGTTGGCACTATGCATTGGGGCAGGTAGCGTTCTCCTGGCAACCGCCAAACCCAGCCGACACTTGGCATTGCGCATGGTCGGCTGCTCAGCCATGGAAACCCATTTCATGAAGCTCCCGACAAACTGTTATTGTGCTGACGCTGCTTCCAGTGGCAGTTTGGAACTCGATAGTGAGTGTTGCAACCGAGGTCAGCCGATCTTTACGCACTACGCGCTTCAGCACTCGCCGGTCCCGTACTGTGAGCTTGTGTGACCTACCAATTCACGGCTGAGCTGTTGTTGCGCCTACATGTTTCCACTTCACAGTAACAGCACTTACAGTTGACCGGGGCAGCTCTAGCAGGGCAGAAATTTGATGAACTGACTTGTTGGAAAGGTGGCATCCTATGTCGGTGCCAGGTTGAAAGTCACTGAGCTCTTCAGTAAAGCCATTCTATTGTCAATGTTTGTCTATGGAAATTGCATGGCTGTGTGCTCGATTTTATACACCTGTCAGCAACGGGTGTGGCTGAAATAACTGAATCCACTAATTTGAAGGGGTGTCCACATGCTTTTGCATATATAGTGTACTTTTCTAATACTTGATTTAGTTTGGCAGGTACAATGAACCCAATGGAATAGTCCCAAAAGTGCAAAGTCATGGCTAAATCAAAGGCACCTCAATGTATTTGACCAAGGTTTGTCTTAGGACTCAATCTTGTTTGTCCTGTCATTGACACAGAAAACAAGGAACATTATTAACTCAATTAACTCAATTAACAATACTATAACTAAATTGACTTTTTTTGAGTTTCTTTTACACTTCTAGAGCTATGTATTGTAATGACTATTGACTAATGACATATGACTACTAACTGATATACACAATGGAAGGTTAGGTCTGTGTAAGAGAGATTTGAAACGAGATTTGAAACATTATTTGTGTGCTATGGACAATCTTACCTGGCTGTCCGGCGGGTCCTGAGTCCCCCTTGCGGCCGGAGGCTCCACTGAATCCTGGGGGTCCCTCAGGACCGGGGTCTCCTGGCGGACCGGGCTGACCTGGAACAGACCAGAGGACTCATCAGTGACCTCATATACCTCCAAGTGGAAAACTCTCTTCGCTAGCTCTAGTAACTAGCTTATGATTACGAACTGCAGCTAACTGCAGCTTCAAGCCTCCTCTGGTAAAAATTAAGCTAATTGTAATTAACTATATAAACTGAATATAACTATCCTGTGGCAAACAGACACTGGATGTGACAGTCCACTGACCTGAGAGTCCCTCCAGTCCGGGGGGTCCTGCGGGGCCACGGCCGCCTGGCAGACCTGAAGGGCCAGGGGAGCCACGCTCTCCCTTCACCACGATGGGGGCTGGAGCAAAACCTGGGTCACCTTGGATGCCTGAGGTCAAAGATGACAACGAAAGGTGTCAGAGAAGAGAAGTGGGGTACACCAGAGATGGCAGTCAGAGTTTTTGGGAGCGTGTGTGTAGGTGTTTGGGAGGGTGTGTGTGTGTGTGTGTGTGTGTATGTGTGTGTGTGTGTGTGTACAGAGGGGATGAGGGGTGAAGACTCACCAACAGGGCCAACCTCTCCGGGGTCTCCAGGGAGACCAGATGATCCAGGGATTCCAGAATCTCCCTTTGGTCCTGGGGAAGAGAGAGAGGTAGAGAGGGAGAGATGGAGAGAGGGAGTAGAGAGAGAGAGAGGAAGGAGAGAGGGGGAGGAAAGATTGAGGAAGGGAGGAGAGCGAGAGAGGTGGAGAAGAAGGGAAATAAGGGAGATGAGGGAATATTGTTAACAGAGAAACCCATGATGGGACGTTCACATAAACCAGTGGTCACCAACCTTTTCAAAATGCAAGCCGAGACCTACCACTCAGATTTGTTTTTTACATGACTTAAAAAACTTAAGCCTAGGCAACATTAACCAATTCAAAACAGTACTGTAGCAATGAGGTTTGTGCAGTAGGCTATAGGCCCAATACATTATCACTGCATAGTGACTATGCTTGAATTACCCTGCCAATGTTGTTCTTAGACCATTTTGAAATTATATTTACACAATTTAGTTATATGATCACACTGGTAATAGATCATTTGTTGTATTACTTGTGAGGCACAGCTGAGTGAGCATAATAATTAACTTTATTTCCTATGGACTGTTGGCCTGCATCTGATGGTCAGTCTGAGGGGAGGGAGGGAGCAGCTACCTCTCACCTGACTCACCGTCCCTCCTCTCTCCCTCCCTCTGCTGAGAAAAGGGGACACAGTCTTCCAGCTAATGGCGAAACTTAAGTCGCACTGCATTATTTCTGCCTCATGCACCAATTCATGTTGTTACTCCTATGACCTGAGAAAGTGAAATATTCCTCGGTATTAAAAAAGCCGCAAGCCGCAAATAATAACAACGCAAGCTTATCGAAACACTTTGCTACACTCATTCATTGCAGCTGCAGTGCTGGTTGTAGCGTGAGTGGAAGTTGGAAGAACGCACATTTTATGGCTTACAAAAGGGTTGAACAAAGTGTTGACAGTACTGAATAACAACTTAAACATGAACTTACTCATAAAAACAGCAGCTCTTTGCTGTATTCGTTGAGTCTCTCTCTAGTCATGGTTTTAAAAGTTTTGAAATCTCATATTATCAACTTTGCTGTGCATTCAAGGCTTCTTTTTACTGTCTATGTCGTGAGGAAACTGCAGACACAGTGATCTGAGCTATCTGATTGGCTAGCGGTAGGGCTATAGGTGCACTTGATTTGCTCTCTGGGCCTGCCTGGTAGGCGGAGTTCTACCTTCAGACACATAAAATGGTTCAAAATGGGAACACTTTGCCTTCCCGGCACTAGGGCTGCTGAATCAAGTGCACCTAACGCCAACAGTGCGAAACGAACAAACAAAAAAAATAGGAACGCAAGTTTTTTTTTAACAGAAATGTTTGGTGATCAACTAGGAATGGGAATGTTATTCCTGACTGACCTGGGAATCCGGGAACGCCGGGCAGTCCAATGTCTCCCTTCAGCCCGTTGGCACCAGGAAGGCCAGGAGTACCCTGGTCACATGATAGGGGAGAGGTCAAGGGTCATGTGACATCCCAATCCCAGATGGAATTTAAAATGTACTTCATACAATCCCAAACCAACCCATAGCCCTATCCCCCATGTAAGTGTCTATATTTGAAAGGAGAGGATCAATGTAAGCAAGTTGGTCATGATTGTGCATGTCATTTATCCTGCTATCAATGGGGAAAGGAGATCTAAGGATAATAATAATAATAATAATAATAATAATAATAATAATAATAATAATATGCCATTTAGCAGACGCTTTTATCCAAAGCGACTTACAGTCATGTGCGCATACATTTTTACATATGGTAGGTCCCGGGGATCGAACCCACTACCCTGGCGTTACAAGCGCCATGCTCTACCAATTGAGTTACAGAGGATCTAAGTTGACTGGTTCCATACCGGGAATCCGGGCGATCCGAATTCTCCCTTTGCTCCGGGGAAACCAGGCGATCCAGGAATTCCGGAAATTCCCTTCTCACCTTTGGTCCCTCCGCTGCCAACAGGGCCACGGGGACCCTCAGAGCCAGGAGGACCTTCACACACAGAGGTCAAAGGTTAGAGGTCAGAGATGACACTCACCTCAACCTGACATTATAACAAACAACAATAATAATAACCAAGAGATAAAACTAGATCCAGCTGATCTATCTCCATGGTTACTGTATAACACTAACATCAACAGTCAACATAGCATAAAACTGCATGCGTACATACAACCATTTAAAAACAGTATAAATACAGTATAAAGGAGGAGACATGAGTGTGTTCAAGTGTGTTTTGTGAATTATGGGGTGTATTATTGTGTATGTACAGTGTCAGTGCAAGCTATAGTCTTTTTTTAGGCTTCACAACCCATCCTGAAAAGTAAAATGTGGTTAACAAATCATCAACATGGTTAAGTAGTACCCAATCCAACAAAATGTTAGCCTGAGTGCCAGTCTGTTTGTGCTACCATGCCAACAATGACAGCAATGAGTTGGCAAGAGCACAAACGGATCTGGGACCAGGCCAAACAAAATGTACACAGATCAGTTTCATCACAACAGCACAACAAAGGTCAACATCATCAAACCATGGATTCTAACCTGGAGGACCTAGGTATCCCAGAATTCCGGGTATAGCAGAGACGGGGCGGCAGAATGTGAAGGGTTAAAACAAGAGGCAAGAGTTAGCATAGATAGATACACCATCAGGCTAACGTCTGACACAACCAAACCTCAGGGCAAACCATATGTCGTGTTTGTGTTTCAATATCATTATTTCATTTAAATTAATACTGAACATATTTGTAAAAGCTAAATAGTGCTAGTTCTTACATATGTAAAGTTAATGGAAAAAATGCTAACAACTTATTATCTTTAAACTACATGATGCTAAATTCATGTTTATCAACTACATTTTCAAGAAATTAGTCAATTCCAAGTTGAACACAATTACAATTACAGTATTTAGTGTTAGAGGTTTGTGTGTTAGCTAACCAATAATTCATTCATCAGAAATAGTGTTTGTTAAAAAAGGTATTGATTATTCAAAGGTGTATGTTACCACATTCTGTACATTCTAAAACATACAAAAATGATTTCAAGCAAAAGTTTAAATCATTTTAGTTATGGTTATTTGACCAGTGTGACTATTCAATCAGAAGAAAAGTGAGATTAGCATAGTTAAAAAGGAAGGATCAGAAAATTAAGGGAAGAAAATAATTAATAAATGCTAAATCCAAGATCCAAGATCAATCAGCAACATAGTTAGGTTAAGGGTTTGTATTGTATTCTAGACCAGGAGAACATGCAGTAGAACAGATGCCTGGGTACTGGAACTCTGACCTTCGGGACCTGGGCACGGACGAAGGTGTCATCAAAGGGGGAGGGGCCACACCACAGGAGGTGGAGCCAAGACACAGGAAACAGGAAGTACATGTCATACCATCGCTCTCATCCCCCCACAACTGGGGATGACACCTATCCTGGCACAGAGCTGGGCTAGTAGTACTGGGCTCAATACAGCTTTATATAATATACTATATACATTGCCTTCGGAAAGTATTCAGACCCCTTGACGTTTTCCACATTTTGTTACGTTACAGCCTTATTCTAAAATGGATACAATTGTTTATTTTCCTCATCAATCTACACACAATACCACATAATGACAAAGCAAAAACAGGTTTTTGGAAATTTCTGCTAATTAATTACATATTCAAAACGGAAATATCACATTTACATAAGTATTCAGACCCTTTACTCAGTACTTTGTTGAAGCACCTTTGGCAGCGATTACAGCATTGAGTCTTCTTGGGTATGACGCTACAAGCTTGGCACACCTGTATTTGGGGAGTTTCTCCCATTCTTCTCTGCAGATCCTCTCAAGCTTTGTCAGGTTGGATGGGGAGTGTTGCTACACAGCTATTTTCAGGTCTCTCCAGAGATGTTCGATTGGGTTCAAGTCCGGGCTCTGGCTGGGCCACTCAAGGACATTCAGAGACTTGTCCCGAGGCAACTCCTGCGTTGTCTTGGCTGTGTGCTTAGGGTCGTTGTCCTGTTGTCCTGATTGGTGGTTGGTGGTGTGCTGGTGGTGATTGGTGGTGTGCTGGTGGTGATTGGTGGTGTGCTGCAGAGATGGTTGTCCTTCTGGAAGGTTCTCCCAGCTCCACAGAGGAACTCTAGAGCTCTGTCAGAGTGACCATCGGGTTCTTGGTCACCTCCCTGACCAAGGCCCTTCTCCCCCGATTGCTCAGTTTGGCCGGGCAGCCAGCTATAGGAAGAGGCTTGGTGGTTCCAAACTTCTTCCATTTAAGAATGATAGAGGCCACTGTGTTCTTGGGGACCTTCAATGCTTAAGATTTTTTTTTGTACCCTTCCCCAGATCTGTGCCTCGACACAATCCTGTCTCGGAGCGCTACGGACAATTCCTTCAACCTCATGGCTTGGTTTTTTCTCTGACATGCACTATCAACTGTGGGACCTTATATAGACAGGTGTGCACCTTTCCAAATCATGCCCAATCAACTGAATTGACCACAGGTGGACTCCAATCAAATTGTAGAAATATCTCAAGGATGCACCTGAGCTCAATTTCGAGTCTCATAGCAAAGGGTTTGCACAAATTTCTACAAACCTGTTTTCGCTTCGTCATTATGGGGTACTGTGTGTAGATTGTTCAGGATATTTTTTTAAATATATATATATATATATATATATATATATACACATTTTAGGATAAGGCTATAACGTAACAAAATGTGAAAAAAGTCAAGGGTCTGAATACTTTCCGAAGGCACTGTACATGTACACTGAGTATACAAAACATTAAGAACACCTGCTCTTTCCATGACATAGACCGACCAGGTGAATCCAGGTGAAAGCTATGATCCCTTATTGTTGTCACTTGTTAAAACCACTTCAACCATTGTAGATGAAGGGGAGGAGACAGGTTAAAGAAGGATTTTTAAGCCTTGATACAATTGAGACATGGATTGTGTATGTGTGCCATTCAGAGGGTAAATGGGCAAGACAAAAATGTAAGTGCCTTTGAAAGGGGTATGCTAGTAGGTGCCAGGCGCACCGATATGTGTCAAGAACTGCAACGCTGCTAGGTTTTTCATGCTCAACAGTATCAAGAATGGTTCGCCACCCAAAGGACATCCAGCCAACTTGACACAACTGTGGGAAGCATTGGAGTCAACATGGGCCAGCATCCCTGTGGAACACTTTCTACACCTTGTAGATTCCATGCCCCGACAAATTGAGGCTGTTCTGAAGGCAAAAGGGGGGGGGGGGTAACTCAATATTAGGAAGGTGTTCCTAATGTTTGGTATACTCCGAGTATATGTAGCTCTCTAATGTAAGAGACACTTTATCAAGATGATAAAGGATCTTACTTAAAGTACAGCGCAAGTGAGGAAATCAAATTAGAGGATGGTATAGAGCAGGGTGTCAAACATACGGCCAGCGGGCAGGATCCGGCCCGCGAGGGGGAACAATTCGCCCCAGGTGGTTTAAGTAAAAAAATATGATACGAGGGGTGGGGGGACTGTGTAGAAATGATAATGGACCTACATTCATATAGTTTGTTGACTGTGTCCAACTCACTAACAATCACCAAAATGAAAGCTAGAAAGTCGGGGACCACTGAAAATTCCAAAAACGATGGATAGAGGACTACATCTTTTGCAAATGTTGACTGCGAGAAAATATTACTGATTTTCAGTGCGGCCCTCAGGACCTCGTTGAAGACCGAATGCAGCCCCCGGGGCAAAAATAGTTTGACACCCCCTGGTATAGAGGATTATAAACCTATAGTGATCCCCTTTTAGACATATTACCAATGTAACTAAGTCTAAGGGAGTTGGAATTCAATCTGAAATTAAATTATGTTTAATTGTGGTTTAACTGAGCCCAACTCTGTGCTATAGTCTGGCATTGTGATTCAGGTGCTGAGGTGCAGATGGACACACATGGCCCATGCAGGACAGACAGGTGACTGACACACAGACACACAGATCACTGTGACAGAAACAGAGACGAGTCACAGACAAACCTTCTCAGTCTTACCTAGACTCAAGTAGCCTATTGATAATACTGGACCAACTCTGTTGTGGTTTAGGGACTAGGGACCACAATGGAAATAAGTATTTAAAATGTATGCACTGTGTGCATATGTATTTTTTTTTAGCTGACTAATAAAATCAATCAATCAATCATAATGTAATAAATGACACTGATCTACAGTGAGACCACTTTATAGTTCATTCCTTAACTGTATAATACAGGGGTTCAATGCTATATGGGCAGCCAATGAGCTCTATTTGACCGACTACACCAATGTTGTATAGGAAATGTTCAGTCAAAACCCTTCGATACCCTTTTGACTTACAACACTCTACTCACTTTTATAGATAATGGTGGTGATACTTCTTGTTTCTAGATAGTGTAGGTTCTTTGTTGTTGATACAGAGTTGAATCCAACAAATATAAGCATGAGTTTTCTAGGCTTTTAAAACCCCTTCTCTAATGCATAGTTAGACATGTTACTGGTTCGTCTGCTTCACACCAATGTCACGTAATTAGACAATTAGGATATAAAACACCAAGCAACACACAAGACACATACACATCAACAGGACATACACACACACACACATCAACCCTGTGGAGAGATGGACAGATCAGGAACCGTTCCCCTGCAACCGAAAAGGGAGGGAGAGGGGGTGAGGAGACACAAGGATGGAGAGATGATTGACAAGCAGATGGATGGATGGATGGATGGATGGATGGAGGACATAGACAACAACTTGAGGTCGCCCTCCATGCTCTGATGTTTGGGGTGTGGCTGGAACCCAGACGGTGAGGGAGACACACTGATTGGTGCGTGTTGGAGGCACACCCCAACATTGTGTAGTGAGGGGTTAAGGGGGTGGGGGACGTTTGGTTGCATAGTGGTGGTGGTGATACAATCGGTTGGTTTGGTTCAGTGCTCAGTGTACATAGTACAGTACGACGATGGTGATTTGAGTGACAGTGTGTGTTTGTGCTCAGGACATATAGCTGATCTGGGACCAGTGTTGATTGACAAAGAGGTTCACATCTCATGCAAATCAATGGGATTAACATAAAGCATTCACACAAAGTGCTGCAGGTAGGCCATGTTTGCTGCCTGGTTTTTACTTGGGTTTGTGTGTGTATACAATGTGTGTGTGTGTGCGCGTTTGTGTATGCCACGTGTCAGAGAGAAAATCTATGAATAATCTATCTATCAATATTAAAGCTGATCTACCCCCAAATTTGTTTTCTAAAAAATTCAAAAAAAAAAAAAAAATGTTAAAGAACACAAAAATAATCTATCTATCAAATCTCCTTCCCAGTCCATGACTTCATACATTTTAAACTCTTAACTATACAATACACTCCAACCAAAAGGCTCCAGACTTCAAAATGGCCAGAAAACCAGGCAGCAACATTGGCTAAAAGGTGATGGAGTGATCAATTCATAACATACCTCCTCTTCCAGGGGGTCCGGGGGGGCCGGCGTTACCTTTGGGCCCCTGGAGGGCCACACCTGGGCTGCCAGGGGGCCCAACACTGCCAGGGGACCCAGGCAGGCCAGGGAAACCCACCTCTCCCTTCTGACCAGGGAAGCCAGGGCTACCGGAAGAACCAGGGGCGCCAAGATCTCCCTTAGCACCTGTGGGGAACAGACGGCAACAACAAAAGGTCCTTTCATTATCAGAATCACTTTTATTCACCAAGTACATTTACACATACCCAGAATGTGACCTGGTGAAATGGTGCTGCCAGCAATAGACACAACCGGAGGAATTTACACAAAGTCAACGTACAGTATATACAATATAAATACAGTAAACATAAAACATTGAACATTTGGTGTAGTGTGGGAGAAGTGGTGATTGAAGGATGTTGGTGGTTGTAGAGTAGTAGTGGTTGTTGTAGACATTTATTGATAGAAAAATTGACTGATGCAAATGGAGAATGCTATTTAAGTTTTATATGGTCTATAGTCGGTTATCAGCTACAGTATATTCTCTGTAGTGGTTTGGTTGTCTGTCATTCAGGAGCTAGTGTTTAGTGTATGTATGGTTTGTGTGAGAGTAAAAAAGACAGTCAGTCAGGTGGGGTGAGTCTCACCTGGTAACCCTGGGAGACCAGGAGCGCCAGGGCCACCGAAACCAGGAAGACCTGCAGGAGAAGAGGATCATGGGAAAAAGAGGAGTTTCGTTTTAGACGTCCAACTAATAAAATAAATAGTCTTACTGCATGATATCACCATTACAAGCACAAAATCATTGAAGTGAACAATTCCATTATGGATAATGTTGTTTTATCGTTTGACTATGACTTTGGGGTACGACAGTTGAACTAAGCTCATGAGGCATTTATAAGTTATATCATTCTAGAAACAATGGGTATATATGAATAATTTAAAAGTAAAAAAATGTAAGTAGCAATTGCAAATTGCCCCTTTAAGTGACTACGCCAACTACCTGGGTCTCCTTTGACTCCTGCTGGTCCAGGGATTCCATCACGACCCGCCTGACCCTTGTCCCCTGGGAACCCAGGTGATCCGGCACGGCCGTTCTCTCCCGGTCGGCCGGGTGGTCCGCTGAGACCGGGGTTACCGGGGATACCATCAAGACCCTTAGGCCCGGGAATACCGGGAGAACCTAGAGGAATTACCAGAAAGACAGCCGAACAGATTTAATGACATAGGTAGCTGGATATGAGATGAAGGCTTGGAAGAATCCCATAAACCTGATTCTTCTTTTACTGTCCAACGCTCGTGGTTAGACTGTAGCACCGTAACTGTTAGTTACCTTGGAATCCTGGGAGGCCGGGGTCGCCTTTGGCGCCAGGGCCGCCAGGGAACCCAGGAAGACCTGGTGTTCCGGGAGTTCCTTTCACTCCGTTTTGTCCGGGGAATCCTGACTGACCGGGCTCACCCTGAGAGAGAGAGAGAGAGAGAGAGAGAGAGAGAGAGAGAGAGAGAGAGAGAGAGAGAGAGAGAGAAAGGAATAGAGTTGCATTACAGATAGAAAACACTAATATATCTAATACTGATAGTAAAACTAATAGTACTAGCTCTACAACTACTGATTATAACAATACCAACTTTATCAATGAAGCAGATTTTCCATATTACTCAAATATAATTCAGAATGAGTATACAGTTCCCTTTGAAACAGGTCAAACTCATCTAAACCTGGACAGAGATCTAGACTTATGCATAAAGGCACATACGGTTCTATGCGGTTCTGGTTCTATATGGTTCTAGACTGTTCTAGAGGGTTCTAGAGTAGAGGGTTCCATACCTTGGGACCTGTAGCTCCTGGGGAACCAAAGCCAGGGGAACCAGGCTCTCCCTTAGCTCCAGGGAACCCTGATGCTCCTGAACTACCGGGTGCACCCGACCGACCTGGCTGACCCGGAGTTCCTTTTGCCCCCGTGGGTCCTGTGACATCATCATAAATGGACAATAAGATTGGTGTAGTCGGCTAAATATAGTTCAGTTACAACACTCTAACTAATTGTGATTAATCTAGCAATCAATATATGGATCGAACTGTATTTGTATACTTGTTTTTTCCATCATTAAACTGTTACAGAACACCTACTGTAACAAAAGAAAAGTATTCAGGTATATCAATTCATAATAGCCAATGTTTCTATGAACATAAAGAGTTGAGAGTGGCCAAGTCTAGGGGGTTATGGGGAGTCTTTGCAATCAATATATATATTTTATTATTATTGATTATATTTCAGTGTATAGAACATAAGAGTGACAGGACAATAAACAAAACATGATGGTGATGGTGGGGATATGGGGTTCTAGAACATGATGGTGGGGATATGGGGTTCTAGAACATGATGGTGATGGTGGGGATATGGGGTTCTAGAACATGATGGTGATGGTGGGGATATGGGGTTCTAGAACATGATGGTGATGGTGGGGATATGGGGTTCTAGAACATGATGGTGATGGTGGGGATATGGGGTTCTAGAACATGATGGTGATGGTGGGGATATGGGGTTATCGGCGGTCTAACACCCACCTGGGAAGCCCATCTCTCCCATGTTGCCTTTAGCTCCTGGGGCTCCTGGTGAGCCTGATCCTCCAGGGATACCTGCGTCTCCTTTGGGTCCTGAACACAGCAGAGAGAGGAAATTAGGAGTTAGTGTTCAGTAGAGGACATTATGGGGTTGAATCATATTTTGAGATATACGTGTAACTTGGAAATACGCATGTTTTATAAGCCCATTTAGGTTGAGCATCCTGAAGATGCAAGACACTCATAATACAATTATAAATGTATATGTGAAAGGCACATTGAAGTCAACAGGAAAAGTTATCAAGTGAGATCTCTAGGTAGGATGAGTGTACTAGTGTTCAGTAGAGGACATTCTGGGGGGATGACTGTACAAGTGTTCAGTAGAGGACATTCTGGGGGGATGAGTGTACTAGTGTTCAGTAGAGGACATTCTGGGGGGATGACTGTACTAGTGTTCAGTAGAGGACATTCTGGGGGGATGACTGTACTAGTGTTCAGTAGAGAACATTCTGGGGGGATGAGTGTACTAGTGTTCAGTAGAGGACATTCTGGGGGGATGACTGTACTAGTGTTCAGTAGAGGACATTCTGGGGGCATGAGTGTACTAGTGTTCAGTAGAGGACATTCTGGGGGGATGAGTGTACTAGTGTTCAGTAGAGGACATTCTGGGGGGATGAGTGTACTAGTGTTCAGTAGAGGACATTCTGGGGGGATGAGTGTACTAGTGTTCAGTAGAGGACATTATGGGGGGATGAGTGTACTAGTGTTCAGTAGAGGACATTCTGGGGGGATGAGTGTACTAGAGGATGAGTTTCTAGATAGTATGAGTGTTATATACCTTGAGGTCCTGGCAACCCAGGTCTTCCGTCCTGTCCTGGTATACCAGCGTCTCCAGGGAGACCAGGGATACCCTTTTGACCTGACAGTCCTCCCAAACCTCCACAACACAAAAAACACAGGAATCAAATAAAATAAAATTGTATTTGTCACATGCGTCGAATACAACAGGTGTAGACAGGTGTAGACCTTACCGTGAAATGCTTACTTACAAGCCCTTGACAGTTTGAATAAAATAGAGTTAAGAAAATATTTACTAAATAAACTAAAGTAAAAAATGTAATAAAAAGTAACACAATAAAATAACAGTAATGAGGCTATATATAGGGGGTACTGGTACCCAGTCAATGGTAGGGGTAAAGTGACTATGCATAGATAATAAACAGCGAGTAGCAGCAGTTTAAAAGCAAATGAAACTGTCAGGACAGTGAAACAAAGCTGCGTTCTTAGCAGTCTACATAAGTCAGAGTCAGAAACAGGCAGAGAGATAAACAGACAGAGAGAAAGATGTACCTGGTGCTCCTGGTTCTCCCTTGTCACCCTTCGGTGCCTGGATGATGGGTCCTGGGGGTCCCGGCACACCGGGCTCTCCCCTGTCTCCCTTCGCACCTGAACCACCGGGCCCACCTGGTCGCCCTGGGAAACCATTGTCACCTGGAGAAAGGAGACACACAGAGTCAGAGGGTCTATTATCGAAGACACATACAGTACCAATGTGTGTGTTTATGTGTGGGTTCCTTATAGCTAGTGCTGCAGATGTTTTGGACTAGTTTGTTTGATTTTAAGACCTGGCATCTGTGTGATCTTGGTCATATTTGGGTCTATTGCGACTGTTGTCCTACGACTCACACTGTATAGTAGGTGTGTGTGTGTCTGTGTGTGTTAGGGTTTGGATGATAAACCTCTATATTATTGACACTGACCAATAACCTATACACTCTTAGAAAAAAAGGTGCTATCTAGAACCTAAAATAGTTTTTCGGCTGTCCCCATACGAGAACCGTTTGAATAACAATTTTTGGTTCCAGGTAGGACCCTTTCCACACAGGGTCCTACATGAAACCCAAAAGAGATCTACGTGGAACCAAAAAGGTTCGCCCTGGAACCAAAAAGGGTTATCTTATGTGGACAGCCGAAGAACCCTTTTGGAACCCTTTTTTCTAAGAGTGTATGGCCCTACTAGAGAAATGTGTGAAAAGTTTGAAATGAAATGAGTTTGCTAATATGGGTGATTGTTAATGGGACAACTGATAGCTACAACATAAAAAGTAGTAATAGTAGTTTTAAGTGTAATATTTTAAAAAATAACTGTGGTGCACATTAATGTTATAAAGTTCAATTCAATCAATTTGTCATGATATGGATTTATGTCCATATCGCCCAGCTCTAGTGTGTGTGTACCTTTAGGTCCAGGGAAGCCGGGGGCTCCGGGGTTCCCAGCGGATCCCAGAGGTCCAGGAGCTCCCATCACACCCATGTCTCCTTTACCACCTGTTGAGCGAGAGAGAGAGCGAGAGAGCGAGAGAGCGAGAGAGCGCGAGAGAGAGCGAGCGAGCGAGAGAGAGAGAGCGAGAGAGCGAGAGCGAGAGCGAGAGCGAGAGCGAGAGAGAGAGAGCGAGAGAGAGAGAGAGAGAGAGAGAGAGAGAGAGAGAGAGAGAGAGAGCGAGAGAGAGAGAGAGAGAGAGCGTGAGAGAGGTTAGACACATTACTTTTGACTGGCATTTCCCCATCAAGACAGGGGGAAGGTCAGAGACACCGTGTGTGTCCCAAATGGCACCCTATTCCCTATATAGTGCATTACTTTTCACTAGAGTTCATATATAGGGAATAGGGTGCCATTTGAGATGGAAATAGAGTAACAACAATGTGTAGACAGCCAGTCAGAGACGTAACCAGATATAGACAAGACTGAAATAAACAAATAGGCTGCGTTATCACAGGCAGCCCAATTCTGACCTTATGCCACTAATTAGTCTTTGACCAATCAGATCAGGTCTTTTGCCATTAATTGGGCAAAAGATCAGAATTGGGCTGCCTATGTATACCAGCCATAGACTCTGATTTCTAACAGTCCATTCATAACACAGAAAAATATTTAAAACTAGACAGACAGAGACTAAAACAGACACATAGATTAGGCAGGTTTGATGTTGGTGTCGGTCTGTTATCCTACCGGGCAGGCCAGGCAGTCCGTCTCGGCCGGGGCTGCCAGGGTTACCCTGTGGTCCAACTCCCCCGGGGTTGCCGGGGAAACCGGGACTTCCTCTGTCGCCTGGCAACCCTGGAATGCCCAGGCCGGGAGGACCGGTGTCTCCCTTCTCTCCGTTGGCGCCTGAGTATCCTGAAACGCCAGGAATCAATGACAGAGTCAGGACAGATTCTCACTTCCTGATCAGCATCTGTCCATTATCTATGACCTCACAGAAGGTCAATTTTGACAAATGCCAAAGATAATATTTGGTTTTATGTACATTTGATGGACAATAAAGCTTTTTGAACTTGACTTTAAGTGCTAGTGGAATCGCTCTACTTATTATTAGTGACTATTCAACACATTATAAAGGTTCCATTTGTCAGTCCAGAATCGGTCAAATAACCTCATTGTATTTAATTATCTCATAGCTGGAGTAAAGATGTCACACAGAACAGAAGTACAGTCCCTAAACCAATCAACCGATCACACAGAAATACAGTACAAATCAACCAATCAGCTGCCAGATAGAGACTATAGTCCAAATGGGGCGGAGCGGATGAGGAACATCACAGAGTAAGAAAGAGAGGTGGGGAAGGGGGGATGAGGGTTTACAAAGCTCTACGTCTATCCGACATGACATACATGATGATGGAGCCTTCAGAACTGTGACTGCCCTGAATGGAGGTGACTAAGGAGTTAGTTATTTTGAGTGGCAGGCAAAAACAAGTGCAGGAAAAGTGGACTTAGAATTGTGCGGGTGGATGATAGCTAACAGCTTCACAAGTGTGTGACAACACACAAAAGAAGAAGAGAAGAAGAGTGAACTCCCAAGATCAGGTTATGGTTACCATCGATGACTGATAACCCAGAATGCATCTCTCTGAGATGCAAACGTCACCTGATCACCCATGGTGACATCATTCAGTGCACAACAAAGAAACAAACCCTTTACAACTAAACCTCTTACAAACTCTTTCGTGCTCAAAAGCCTTGCAGAGGGATGGTGTTACTTTCTTAATAAGAAGTGTGACAATATAGCCTGAACCACATAGCCAGTCCATTGAGATACTGTACATAATAAACCTTCATTTAAGAGAGTATGTGTTGAGGGTGATCATGCACATACCAATCTGTGACTGAGACAATACATTCGAGATAACACATATTGACTCATCTCAACAGAATGTTAACATGTTGAAACAACAATAGAACCAAATATTATATTTGGAAAAATATAGCATAAATATACATAAATATATATTACATGGTTTTCTCATGAATTAGACTTTGCAGAGGTTCAATATGATAGAAACTCTTAGCATTACGTAAAAAATATGGTGATAATACAAGGTCCGCTGTAAGCAACTAGATATAAATTCCATAAATCAAACTATATATCAATCTCTAATCAAACTATTCATCTATAAATCATCCCTGAGTTTTGTCTAGTCAAAGGTCAGCTAGGTTGTCTTACCTGGAGAGCCCATGGGTCCTGGGGGTCCGATGGGGCCGGGGCTGCCCTGAGAGCCGATGGAGGTTGGTCCTGGAGGGCCACGGGCTCCGGGTATCCCAGAGATACCAGAGTCACCTGGAAGAGACAAACAGATACAGAACACACACACACATGTTAACATAGCAATACCAACTGGCTAGCTACCAAACAGGTGTACTAGAGATACCAGAGTAACCTAGGAGACAGACAAACAGGTACAGAACACACATCTGTTAACATGGCAATACCAACTAACTAGCTAGCTAGCTAACAGAAGACTATATATCTGGACCAGTGGTGTCTCCTCAGGGGAGGAAGGGGAGGACCATCCTCCTCAGTGAAGTTCAGTTTTTTTTTATATAGTGAAACATTATAATTTTTTTGATTAAACTATACTAAATATATTCACGTCACCAAATAATTGATTAAAACACACTGTTTTATGAAGGTCTACAGTAGCCTCAACAGCACTCTGTAGGTTAGCACCATGGTGTAGCCGGAGGACAGCTAGTTTCCGTCCTCCTCTGGGTACATTGACTTCAATACAAAACCTAGGTTTCACCCCCTTCCATAGACTTACACAGTAATTATGACAACTTCCAGAGGACGTCCTCCAACCTATCAGAGCTCTTGCAGCAGCGTGACCTGACATGTTGTCCACCCAATCAATGGATCAGAGAATTAATCTAGTACTAAAAGCATAAACTACAGCTAGCTACCACTGCATAAAATGTGATGAGTAGTTGACTCAAAGAGAGAGAAAGACAATAGTTGAACAGTTGTGAACAAATTCATAAAAAAAAAATTTTTTATCACTAGCTAGTTTAGCCTACTCAAACACCCGGCTCAAACATAGAGAGATACTATGTTAGCTAGCTGGCTATGGCTATCGAACACTGGAACTCTTCCAAGTCAAGGTAAGCTTTTGGTTTTATTAATTTATTGCCACCGGGGCCCGCCGGTGTAACTGCTAAACTCCTTGCTGACTGTACTGCATGATTGTAATGGGTTTACTAACGCATTAGTTCTAGTAGCTATGTTGACTATGACGTAATAATATGGTGACAACGATGTAGGCTGTGTGTAGCAGTTAGCAATTATGATATGAAGGTTTGGCTTGGAAAGTTTTCATAGACAGCTGACGTGTTGTGCACTGAAGTCCACAAGGGAAGGGAAAAGGTGAGAAAGGTGCGCAAAGAAATTATACAACAATCAAAGGCTGCTATGAAAGTGAACTGTGTTTGCGTGTGATCAGGGGTGTATTCATTCCGCCGATTATGTTGAAAAACGTTTCTTAAACGGAAGCAAACGGAACGACACGGGAATAAACATACCGGAATTTGTCCAATAGAAAGTCTTGTTTGCAACTGTTGGACTAGTGATTACACCCTAGATCAGCTATATGCAGGCAAAAGTGTGCAAGGCGGTATTGAATGTGGCAATGTCTGTCACCTTGATTACTAAAATTCCTCTCGACCTGTGCACCTAGCGTACGTTGTAAACTTTCATTCATAGGCTAGGTTGTAGTGTGCACCTAGCGTACGTTGTAAACTTTCATTCATAGGCTAGGTTGTAGCAACCTCATGATGGATTATAGGGAAAATTAGAGTATCATGTAGTAGCCTAAACCTATCGATGTTACATTGAGCTGGGTGAATGGAACAGTGAGGGAAAAAAGTATTTGATCCCCTGCTGATTTTGTACGTTTGTCCACTGACAAAGAAATGATAAGTCTATAATTTTAATGGTATGTTTATTTGAACAGTGAGAGACAGAAAAACCCATGTCAAAAATTTTATAAATTGATTTGCATTTTAATGAGGGAAATAAGTATTTGACCCCCTCTCACTCTTAAAGGGAGTGCTCCTAATCTCAGCTTGTTACCTGTATAAAAGACACCTGTCCACAGAAGCAATCAATCAATCAGATTCCAAACTCTCCACCATGGCCAAGACCAAAGAGCTCTCCAAGGATGTCAGGGACAATATTGTAGACCTACACAAGGCTGGAATGGGCTACAAGACCATCGCCAAGCAGCTTGGTGAGAAGGTGACAACAGTTGGTGCGATTATTCGCAAATGGAAGAAACACAAAAGAACTGTCAATCTCTCTCGGCCTGGGGCTCCATGCAAGATCTCACCTCGTGGAGTTGCAATGATCATGAGAACGGTGAGGAATCAGCCCAGAACTACACGGGAGGATCTTGTCAATGATCTCAAGGCAGCTGGGACCATAGTCATCAAGAAAACAATTGGTAACATACTACGCCGGGAAGGACTGAAATACTGCAGCACCCGCAAGGTCCCCCTGCTCAAGAAATCACATATACAGGCCCGTCTGAAGTTTGCCAATGAACATCTGAATGATTCAGAGGAGAACTGGGTGAAAATGTTGGGTCAGATGAGACCAAAATCGAGCTCTTTGCCATCAACTCAACTCGCCGTGTTTGGAGGAGGAGGAATGCTGCCTATGACCCCAAGAACACCATCCCCACCGTCAAACATGGAGGTGGAAACATTATGCTTTGGGGGTGTTTTTCTGCTAAGGGAACAGGACAACTTCACCGCATCAAAGGGACGATGGACGGGGCCATGTACCGTCAAATCTTGGGTGAGAACCTCTTTCCCTCAGCCAGGGCATTGAAAATGGGTCGTGGATGGGTATTCCAGCATGACAATGACCAAAAACACAGGGCCAAGGCAACAAAGGAGTGGCTCAAGAAGAAGCACATTAAGGTCCTGGAGTGGCCTAGCCAGTCTCCAGACCTTAATCCCACAGAAAATCTGTGGAGGGAGCTAAAGGTTCGAGTTGCCAAACATCAGGCTGGAAACCTTAATGACTTGGAGAAGATCAGCAAAGAGGAGTGGGAAAGAATCCCTCCTGAGATGTGTGCAAACCTGGTGGCCAACTACAAGAAACGTCTGACCTCTGTGATTACCAACAAGGGTTTCGCCACCAAGTACTAAGTAATGTTTTGCAGAGGGGTCAAATACTTATTTCCCTCATTAAAATGCAAATCAATTTATAACATTTTTGACATGCGTTTTTCTGGCATGCGTTTTTCAAATACTTTTTTCCCTCACTGTATATCATTGACAGTCATCCAATATGCTGTAATTGAAATAAGGCCATACTCATAAAATAATGATCGTCCTCCCTCATCTTAAACGGCACCGACGGCCACTGATCTGGACTAAGGATAACTTTGATTGAAGACACTCCACTGAGCATGCTTTTAGTCTAGAACTAGGCTTAATCTGTGTCTGGAAAAATTTGCCCACAAATAATGAGGCAAGATTAGAGTATGATGTTGTTGATCTATAAAAATAGTAAATAATAACTTTGTCATATTAAAAGGCTCTTTAATTTGAAACCACTGACAGTAAAGCCATATATTTAGTGAAGGTGGAACTTCAATGTTCCTAAGCTCCTAACTCCAAATGACTACACCAATAGAAGTTGGAACTGTACCTTTGGCTCCAGGGACACCGTCGAAGCCGGATCGTCCAGGTGAGCCGGGGTTGCCGGGGAAACCAGAGTCTCCTTTGGGTCCAGGTAATCCTTTGGGTCCATTGAAGCCTGTAGGGCCCTGGGGACCTGGCAGCCCGAACCCTGGCTCTCCCTATCACACACACACACAAATAGAAATCTCAAATTAATACCCAAACACACACAAATGTAGACCTTGTCAACATGGTCTGTCTACATTCATTCTTAACCTTAGCTTGATACAATGCTATCCAATTCGGATTCTCATTGCTGTATATGTTAGTCTGTAACTAGTACAGTATTAAGATCCATCTATAGTAGTGTGGCTGTGGTACGTACCTTAGCTCCAGGTGCACCTGGCTCACCGGGGAGGCCGTCCACTCCTGGTCTTCCTGGACCTCCGGGACCACCTGGCACACCAGGTGAGCCTGGGAATCCTGCGGGCGGGGACAGGTGAGGGCACAGGTACGTGATTGTGATAATAGGCACTACTGTAAAACACTCAAATCACTCTGTGCTATGGTGCTAAGCGTGAGATCGTGGCTGTGCCATCTTGTGTGTCTGTCAGGGCCTTAAGCCTAGATTCTCCATTGAAAACGCTTCTTAGTCCAGGACTAGGTTTAATCTGTGTTCCGGAAATCGGCTCTTGAAGTTTGTATTATAACCATACAGGTGACAGTGAATGTATACCTGCCCAGCTATTTAGTGTTTACCTTTAGCGCCGGGGGGTCCTGGCATTCCAATGCTGGAGAGGCCGGGGTCGCCCTTGGCGCCTGGTAAGCCGGGGAAACCGGGCTGTCCTGGCACGCCGGGGTTGCCTGTGGACACAGAAATTAACACTTAGTTTTGGCAAACATTTACTACACTACTACTAAACAGTTCACTAGTGTATACTTCATATAATTACATCAAATATTCCACCAAACAACACAAAACATCTGTGCTGTCTGTTACCTTACTTCCTCATTATGGATGAAAGCTAAACTACTATGCCGATCCATTCAGGTGAGTGTGAACCTGTGCAGGTAAAGGTGAGGTGTTATTTACCTGAGTTTCCAGGAAGACCGGGGTCTCCATCCTGTCCTCTGGGTCCTGGGAGTCCCTTCTCTGCTATCGTCTGACCCGGCTCACCTTTAGTGCCTATAGGTCAGGGATCAAAGGCCAAGGGTCAAATGTTAGGGAATTAGGGTACAAGAAAGTTGTAGTCATAGAAGAGCAGCAGGTAAAGCTAATGGTAAAAGTATGATACGAATTAAATAACACAACCTCCATGGACCCCAGGTGTGTCAATGTATCTCACATTTGTCAACATTTCAGTTACTACACTTTTAGAAAAAAAGGTTCCAAAAGGGTTCTTCGGCTGTCCCCATAGGAGAACACTTTTTGGTTCCAGGTAGAACCCTTTTAAGTTCCATGTAGAACCCTCTGTGGAAGGCTTCAAGATGGAACCCAAAAGGGTTCTACCTGGAACCAAAGGGGTTCTACTGGGAACCATAAAGGGTTCTTCAAAAGGTTCTCCTATGGGGACAGTTGAAGAACCCTTTTAGGTTCTAGAAAGCACCTTTTTTTCTAAGAGTGTACATCATCCCTGGTTTTCAAGTATATCAGACAACATATCATACCTGGTGTTCCAGGTGTTCCTGTTCTCCCTGAGACGCCCTGAAAACCCTTCTCTCCAGGGGGCCCTTGGGGGCCGTAGCCTGAGGATCCGGTGGCACCCCTGTCACCTGGGAGACCCTGCAGACCGGGCTCACCTGGAGGCCCTCGCTCACCCTTCACTAACACAGAACCCTGCAGAGGAATGTAGAGAGGTTAATATAAAATGCTATGTAGTGGGGGAAATGGATGGATGGATGGATGGATGGATAGATACAGTGAGGGAAATAAGTATTTGATCCCCTGCTGATTTTGTACGTTTGCCCACTGACAAAGACATGATCAGTCTATAATTTTAATGGTAGGTTTATTTGAACAGTGAGAGACAGAATAACAATAAAAAAATCCAGAAAAATTGATTTGCATTTTAATGAGGGAAATTGTCACTCCCTGGCTCTGGGGACGCTGGTATATTGAGCCAGGGTGTGAGTGTTCTTTATGTTTTGTGCTTGTTGTGTCCATTCTAGTTTAAGTATTTCTATGTTGGCCAGTGTGGTTCTCAATCAGAGGCAACGAGTGTCAGCTGTTGCTGGTTGTCTCTGATTGGGAACCACATTTAGACAGGCTGTTTTCCCACAGTGGTTGTGGGATCTTGTTCCAGTGTGGTTTGTGTTAGACCGTGGACGTCACGTTATCGTTTGTTGTTTTGTTCGTGAAATCACTAATAAAGAAGTATGTTTGCCTTCAACGCTGCGCCTTGGTCCTCTGTTCCCGACGATCGTGACAGAAGATCCCACCAAGACTGGACCAAGCAGTGTGTCCAGGAGCCATCGCCAGGGAGATCTCTAGCGGATCTCCTTCGCCTCCTCGACTGGGTCAAGCCGTGTGAGGAAGAGAGGGGCTTGACTTGGAAGCAGAAGGGCGAAAGGTGGGCGAGAACCATGGAGGCCTGGTCCACGGGGGAGAGACAAGCCCAGAATTTTTTTAGGGGGGGGCTCACGCCGTGGACGACGGGGCAGCAGGAGGCCGCGATATAGCGGTCCAGCGGGTTGGCAGAGGAGGCCGCCAGGTTACGGGGGCCACTGGTCACAAAGGGGAAGGAAAGTGTAGAGGCACGGCGAGCGGTACTGGGGTGTGTTACCAGTCCGGTCCGGCCCGTTCCTGATCCCCGCGTAGGGCCAGTGGTGTGTGTCCCCATTACGGTCCGGCCTGTTCCTGTTCCTCGCATCGAGCCTGTGGTGCGCGTCGCCAGCCCGGTCCGGCCTGTTCCTGCTCCCCGCATCGAGCCTGTGGTGCGCGTCGCCAGCCCGGTCCGGCCTGTTCCTGCTCCTGTTCCTGCTCCCCGCACCAAGCCTATGGTGCGCGTCGCCAGCCCGGTCCGGCCTGTTCCTGCTCCCCGCACCAAGCCTATGGTGCGCGTCGTCAGCCCGGCCCGGCCTGTTCCTGCCCCCCGCACCAAGTCAGTGGTGCGCGTCGCCAGCCCGGCCCGGTCCATTCCTGCTCTCCGCACCAAGTCAGTGGTGCGCTTCGTCAGCCCGGCTCGGCCTGTTCCTGCTCCCCACACCAAGCCAGTGGTGTGCGTCGTCAGTCTGGCACAGCCCGTGCCTGTTCCACCGGTGCCTGGTCCGGTACCGGTCAGCTGCTCCACGTCGGAGCTAGAGCAATCCGCTCCACCAGTGTTTAGTCCAGCTCCGGCCAACAGGGCCAGACCGGACCAGGGGTACTGTGGGGGGTTAGAGAGGGAGTGGGGATCATGCCCAGAGCCGGATCCGCCGCCAAGGCGGTCCCTCCCCTGTGGTGTTCTGTTGGCGCGGTCGGAGTCCGCGCCTTTGGGGGGGGGTACTGTCACGCCCTGGCTCTGGGTACGCTGGTATATTGAGCCAGGGTGTGAGTGTTCTTTATGTTTTGTGCTCGTTGTGTCCATTCTAGTTTAAGTATTTCTATGTTGGCCAGTGTGGTTCTCAATCAGAGGCAACGAGTGTCAGCTGTTGCTGGTTGTCTCTGATTGGGAACCACATATAGACAGGCTGTTTTCCCACAGTGGTTGTGGGATCTTGTTCCAGTGTGGTTTGTGTTAGACTGTGGACGTCACGTTATCGTTTGTTGTTTTGTTCGTGAAATCACTAATAAAGAAGTATGTTTGCCTTCAACGCTGCGCCTTGGTCCTCTGTTCCCGACGATCGTGACAGAAATAAGTATTTGACCCCTCTGCAAAACATGACTTAGTACTTGGTGGCAAAACCCTTGCTGGCAATCACAGAGGTCAGACGTTTCTTGTAGTTTTTAATTTTTAATTTTACCTTTATTTAACTAGGCAAGTCAGTTAAGAACAAATTCTTATTTACAATGACGGCCTACACCGGCCAAACCCGGACGACGCTGTGCCAATTGTGCGCCGCCCTATGGGACTCCCAATCACGGCCGGTTGTGATACAGCCTGAAATCGAACCGGGGGTCTGTAGTGATGCCTCAAGCACTGAGATGCAGTGCCTTAGACCGCTGCGCCACTCGGGAGCTCAGTTGGCCACCAGGTTTGCACACATCTCAGGAGGGATTTTGTCCCACTCCTCTTTGCTGATCTTCTCCAAGTCATTAAGGTTTCGAGGCTGACGTTTGGCAACTCGAACCTTCACCTCCCTCCACAGATTTTCTATGGGATTAAGGTCTGGAGACTGGCTAGGCCACTCCAGGACCTTAATGTGCTTCTTCTTGAGCCACTCCTTTGTTGCCTTGGCTGTGTGTTTTGGGTCATTGTCATGCTGGAATACCCATCCACGACCCATTTTCAATGCCCTGGCGGAGGGAAGGAGGTTCTCACCCAAGATTTGACGGTACATGGCCCCGTCCATCATCCCTTTGATGCGGTGAAGTTGTCCTGTCCCCTTAGCAGAAAAACACCCCCAAAGCATAATGTTTCCACCTCCATGTTTGACGGTGGGGATTGTGTTCTTGGGATCATAGGCAGCATTCCTCCTCCTCCAAACACGGCGAGTTGAGTTGATGGCAAAGAGCTCGATTTTGGTCTCATCTGACCACAACACTTTCACCCAGTTCTCCTCTGAATCATTCAGATGTTCATTGGCAAACTTCAGACGAGCCTGTATATGTGCTTTCTTGAGCAGGGGGACCTTGCGGGCGCTGCAGGATTTCAGTCCTTCACGGCATAGTGTGTTACCAATTGTTTTCTTGATGACTATGGTCCCAGCTGTCTTGAGATCATTGACAAGATCCTCCCGTGTAGTTCTGGGCTGATTCCTCACCGTTCTCATGATTATTGCAACTCCACGAGGTGAGATCTTGCATGGAGCCCCAGGCCGAGGGAGATTGACAGTTCTTTTGTGTTTCTTCCATTTGCGAATAATCGCACCAACTGTTGTCACCTTCTCACCAAGCTGCTTGGCGATGGTCTTGTAGCCCATTCCAGCCTTGTGTAGGTCTACAATCTTGTCCCTGACATCCTTGGAGAGCTCTTTGGTCTTGGCCATGGTGGAGAGTTTGGAATCTGATTGATTGATTGTTTCTGTGGACAGGTGTCTTTTATACAGGTAATAAACTGAGATTAGGAGCACTCCCTTTAAGAGTGTGCTCCTAATCTCAGCTCGTTACCTGTATAAAAGACACCTGGGAGCCAGAAATCTTTCTGATTGAGAGGGGGTCAAATACTTATTTCCCTCATTAAAATGCTAATCAATTTATAACATTTTTGACATGCGTTTTTCTGGATTTTTTTGTTGTTAATCTGTCTCTCACTGTTCAAATAAACCTACCATTAAAATTATAGACTGATCATTTCTTTGTCAGTGGGCAAACGTACAAAATCAGCAGGGGATCAAATACCTTTTTCCCTCACTGTAGATGGAGGTATGGATGGAGGGAAAGAGGAAAGGTGAAGGGATGGATGGATGGAGGGCGAGAGGAACAGTTGGATGGGATGGATGGATGGATGGATGAAGGGAGGGAGGGAGGGATGAATAGAGGGATGGAGGGAGACATGAAGGGTTGGGTGGGATGGATGGATGGATAGATGGGTGGAGGAAGGTAGGGAGGGATGGAGAGCAGGAGGGATAGATAGAAAGAAGATAAGGTTGGATGGGATGAGTGGAGAGAGGAAAGGATGAGGTTATGGATGGGACGGATGAATAAATATATGAATAGATAAATGGAGGGAAGGAGAGAGATGGACACTTTACTACTCACAGATGTTCCTTTGGCTCCAGGAGGTCCAGGAACTCCATTGCGACCAGGTCCTCCATCCAGGCCAGGCAAGCCAGGGGGTCCGGGGAACCCTGTGTCTCCCTTGTCGCCCCTGACCCCGTCCCCAGCGATAGTCTCACCTGGGTCACCCTTCTCTCCTGGGAAACCAGGCGCACCCTGGGGACCAGGCGGACCCTGGGGAGGGGGGAAGGAGGAGCGAGAGATTGAAGAATGGAGAGAGATGGAAGGATGGAGGTGAGAGAGATGAAGGGGCCATTTAGTTACTCCATCAAGGCTACTCTAGACTCTAAGGGGCGGTTTCGCCGATACAAATTAAACCAAATCCTGGATTAAAAAGCATTTTCAATGGAGATTCTTGTTTAGTAGTCCAGAACTAGGTTTAATCGGTGTCTGGGAAACCAGCTCCGAGTAAGTCTGTATGTAGGTTACTATGAAGTTGTGTAGACAGAGCTTCAAACCAGTTTCAAGCCAGGAAGTGACAAACAGGAAGTACTTACAGAAGAACCTGACAGCCCTGGGCCACCTGGATATCCTCTATCACCTTTAGCCCCTGGTACTCCTGGTCCACCTGAGAGAGGGTGGAGAGAGGAGAGAGGGAGCAGAGAGGGTGGAGAGAGGAGAGAGGGAGCAGAGAGGGTGGAGAGAGGAGAGAGGGAGCAGAGAAGGATGAGAGAGAGGTGTTGTGTACAGTATTGTGTTACGGTGGCCTGCACATTGCCAAATCAGGTGTGTGTTTTCTCCTCTCTAATCGGTCTTATTCCCTACCAGGTGGGGATATAAAAAAAACAGGTAGGGCGATAGGTGACCAGGTGAGAGGAGTGCAGTCTTACCTGGGAACCCGGGAGGTCCGGGAGGGCCTGGTGCTCCAGGGACGGTGTTCCCACGGGAGAAACAGTTCACGCAGGTTTCTCCCTTGTCACCTGAGAGAGACAGACAAGTAAGTAACAGACATAGAAGCCAGTTGGGATCATTTCAATGATACATTTGTTTGTTCATTATTAGCCACACTACCGTAACACAATACTGTACATAACACCTCTCTCTCATGACAATACTCTGGAAGTGTACAACAGAGAACACACCTTTCTGTCCGGTCTCTCCTTGAAACCCTCTGTCTCCTTGTTGTCCTGGTAACCCGGGGGCCCCTCCTAAACAGTTATCACCCCTTGTGGAGTCCCCTGCGGGCCCGGGAAGGCCTGGTGGTCCCTGAAGCCCAGGGGCCCCACTTCGTCCTGGGGGCCCAGGGAGGGAGATGCCTGGCTGGCCCTCGTCTCCCTTCTGGCCCCTCTCTCCTGGGAAGCCTGGGGAACCGGGTTGGCCTACACCTCCGGTACCTGGGGTTCCTGGTTGGCCTGGAGGACCCGAGAGACCTGGGGAGGACAGGGTCAAAGGGGAAAGGTCACCATGAAAACTAGGTTAGGCTCTGTATTCACCAAGCCTCTTAAAGTAGTAGTGCTGATCTAGGACTAGGTCCTCTGTGTTCATATAATCTTATTCCTTATGATCTAAACATCTAAAACTAATACTGGATCAGCTCTGAGACGCTTTATGAATAAGGCGGGTCGTTAAACCAATTCCGTGCCTTTTGAGAAGTGTCACTTGGTAAAAAACAAACACATTTTAATATTTTGTCATAAAGAGCATATGTTCAACTTCATTTAAAAAAAAAACATTTTCCCATCCCAAGAGATGGGAATAACGAGATAGTTCAAACGTTTCTACCCTATCTATTTATGGGTTGACGTGTTAAGCTCGACCCACTCAGTTTTCCACCACAAAACACCAGAAAATAGCCAAAAAGAACCAGCTCACCTGCTTTTACTCTATGATTTGACTTAGATGTTCAATATATATATATATATATATATATTTTTTTTTTTTTAAGGAATATTCACCTTTAAATGAGGGACAGATGTAAATGAATCACTAATCACTTGAAATAAATAATAATCTTTGGAAATGACTTTGTCAAAGCAACAAAATAACTAGGCTTTACAGTGATGGTGGGTTTAGGTGGGTTTAAATCTTCCTAGAAGTAACACAGTGTTGGTGGGACATGTAAAAATGGTGGGACATGTAAAAAAAAAAAACACGGTGGGACATGTAAAAATGCTGAATTTTGGCACTTTAGCAAGACTTTATTAATTATACAAATCAGATGTATTGAATTCTCCATGTGGTCTATATCAAAGGACACTTCATTTACTATAACAGGCTTTTAAAATTCAATATTGGTGCACAATTTCTACTTAAAATATCAAAGGAACGCAAAAGGCTCTCATTTCGTTGAAGACCCAGGAGACTGCACTCTTTACAGCATGTGTCCAATACAAATCAAGTCCTATCTCCTGTTGGGTAGAGTACGTACCAGGTTGTCCTCTGTCTCCTTTCCTTCCTGATGACCCCGGGAAACCAGGCTCTCCTTTCGGCCCCACACGTGCCCCTGTCTGACCATTAATCACCTGGTAGAGTAATGGGATAGAAAGGTTACTATTGCCATCTGGTGGTTACAGTGAAATATTACAGGATGCAGGGGCTAGAGTAGGTTACATTGCAACTGTCAGGGTTATATTGCCATCTAATGGACAATGTCTAAAACTACGGGAGGCAACCATTGGCCCACAAAGAATGACATACGAGAATGATGATTGTAATACAACTGAATGAATAGATAAATAGATAGTTTGATTTCTCACCACGCCTGGAGGTCCAGGGTATCCACGGTCACCTTTGTCCCCCTGAGAGAGAAACAGATAGAGAGTGAGAGAGATGGATGGGATAAGTGAGAGAAGAGATGGAGGAGGACAATTGTTGTATAACTGAATGCATTCAACTAAAATGTATCTTCCACATTTAACCCAACCCTTCTGAATCAGAGAGGTGTGGGGGGGCTGCCATAATCAACATCCACGTCATTGGCGCCCGGGGGGCAGTTGTTGTTGGGGATTAACTGCTTTGCTCAGGGGCAGAAATACACATTTTTACCTTGTCAACTCTGGGATTCGATCCAGCAACCTTTCAGTTACTGGCCCAACGCTCCTACCCACCAGGCTACTGCCGCCCCCAACAGTTTATGTATTTGTAGATCTAGTTTATTGTATTTGTAAAATAGCATCAGAGGCCAAACTCACCATGTCACCATCCCGACCTGGCAGACCTGGACCGCCTTGTTCTCCTTTACTACCCTGAGAGAGAGAGAGAGAGAGAGAGAGAGAGAGAGAGAGAGAGAGAGAGAGAGAGAGAGAGAGAGAGAGAGAGAGAGAGAGAGAGAGAGAGAGAGAGAGAGAGAGAGAATGACATTTGAAATGTCTCTATTCCTTTGAAATTTTTGTGAGTGTAATGCTTACTGTTAATTTCTGATTGTTTATTTCACTTTTCTTTATTATCTATTTGTATCTGTCTATTTGTTTCCCATGCCAATAGTGCCCTTTGAATTAAAATGAGAGCGAGAGAGAGAGAAACATGGAGAGAAAGAAACATGGAGAGAGAGCGATAGAGAGAGAGCGAGCGAGTGAGTGAGGTAGCGAGACAGGGAGAGAGAGAGAGCTCGCGAGAGAGAGAGAGAGAGAGAGAGAAAGAAAGAGAGAGAAAAAGAGAGAGAGACAGAAAGAGAGAAAGCGAGAGAGTCATTATCTCAGAATGTCATTATCTCACTTCGCTTTACCAAATCAAATCAAAGTTTATTGGTTGCGTAGAGTTGTAACAGTTAGCAGATGTTATAATGGGTGCAGCGAAATCCTTGTGTTACTAGCTCTTAACAGTTCAGTAAAATGTCAAACAAGTACACAAATAATACAAATCAATAAATACATGTCAGAACGAATCCAATTAACAACCCAAATAACACTGTATCAGTAATACAAGTGGCCTTGTCAGACATGCAAAAAGATATACAGAAAAGAGATACAGACAGCTGTCTATAAGAACCATAGAAATAGAATGTATAGAATCATTCTAGTTCTGTGGGTAGAACTCACAGGGAATCCAGCAGGACCTGGGTCGCCATCTTTCCCTGGTTTGCCCCGTTTGCCTGCTTCTCCAGGCTCTCCTTTCGCTCCCTTCGAACCTCCAGATACACCCTGCAAACCCAACATCAGACAGTTATCATACACACACTACTATAGATTGATTGGTTTGATTGATTTGTTATTATAGTGTCTTGCATTATTCAGATGCCTAGTCCACTGACCAGAGAACATGATTTTTTTAAAATGTGTCACAAAATATACAGTATTTTGCAGGTGTATAGGGCACGTAGATACACTACATGGCCAAAGGTATGTGGACAGCTGCTCGTCGAACATCTCATTCCAAAATCATGGGCATTAATATGGAGTTGGTCCCCCCTTTGCTGCTATAACAGCCTCCACTCTTCTGGGAAGGCTTTCCACTCGATGTTGGAACATTGCTGCAGGGACTTGCTCCCATTCAGCCACAAGAGCATTAGTGAGGTTGGGCACTGATGTTGGGCGATTAGGCCTGGCTCGCAGTCGGCTTTCCAATTCATCCCAAAGGTGTTCGATGGGGTTAAGGTCAGGGCTCTGTGCAGGCCAGTCAAGTTCTTCCACACCGATCTCGACAAACCATTTCTGTATGGACCTCGCTTTGTGCACGGGGGCATTGTCATGCTGAAACAGGAAAGGGCCTTCCCCAAACTGTTGCCACAACGTTGGAAGCACAGAATCGTCTAGAATGTAATTGTATGCTGTAGTGTTAAGATTTCCCTTTACTGGAACTAAGGGGCCTTGCCAGAACCATGAAAAACAGCCCCAGACCATTATTCCTCCCCCACCAAACATTACATTTGGCACTATGCATTCGGGCAGGTAGCGTTCTCCTGGCATCCACCAAACCCAGATTAGTCCGTCGGACTGCCAGATGGTGATGCGTTATTCATCACTCCAGAGAACGCGTTTCCACTGCTCCAGACTCCAATGGTGGCGAGCTTTACACCACTCCAGCCGACGCTTGGCATTGAGCATGGTGATCTTAGGCTTGTGTGCGGCTGCTCGGCCAAGGAAACCCATTTCATGAAGCTCCCCTCAAACAGTTATTGTGCTGACGTTGCTTCCAGAGGCAGTTTGGAACTTGGTAGTGAGTGTTGCAACCGAGGACAGATGCTTAAGCACTCGGTTGTCCCGTTCTGTGAGCTTGTGTGGCCTACCACTTTGCGGCTGAGGTGTTGTTGCTCCTAGACATTTCTACTTCACAATAACAGCACTTAGAGTTGACTGGTGCAGCTCTAGCAGGGCAGAAATTGGACAAACTGACTTGTTGGAAAGGTGGCATCCTATGACGGTGCCACGTTGAAAGTCACTGTGCACTTCAGTATGGGCCATTCTACTGCCAATGTTTGTCTATGGAGATTGCATGGCTGTCTGCTCGATTTTATACACCTATCAGCAACAGGTGTGGCTGAAATAGCCAAATCCACTAATTTGAAGGCATGTCCACATACTTTTGTAGATAGTATGATAGATAGTTTGTGAAAACTGAAATATAGTATTATAGATACTGAGTGAAAACTTAGATAGTATGATAGATACTGGGTGAAAACATAGATATAGAGTGGTATAGATACTTAGTGAAACATAGATACAGTGCATATCATACTGTAAGTATTCACCCCCCTTGGATTTTTTCAATTTTTTTTGCGTTACACAGTGTGATTGAAATGGATAATTGTGGGAAAAAATGTACAATGATCTACATAAAACACCTCATAATGTCAAAGTGAAAAGAAAATTCTATAAAGAAATAAAAATATACTAGATAAAATGTCTTGGTTATATAAGTATTCACCCCCTTTTTATGACAATCCTAAATAAGTTCAGGAGTCAGAATTTGCTTAAGAAATCATATAATAATGATCATCTCTGTAACCCACACATGCAATTATCTGTAATGTCGAGTAGTGTATTTCAAGCACAGATTCAACCACAAAGACCAGGGGGCTTTTCCAATGCCTCACAAAGAAGGGCACCGATTGGTAGATGGGTAAAAAAAAAAGCAGACACTGAATATCCATTTTAGCATGGTAAGTTATTAATTAGACCTTAAATGGTGTATCAATAGCACCCAGTCCTTCCTAACTCAGTTGCCAGAGAGGAAGGAAACCGCTCAGAGATTTCACCACGAGGCCAATGGTGACTTAAAAAAAGTTACAGAGTTTAAAGGCTGTGATAGGAGAAAACTGAGGATGGATCAACAGCATTGTAGTTACTCCACAATACTAACCTAAATGACAGAGTGAAAAAAAGGAAGCATGTACGGAATAAAAATATTCCAAAACATGCATCCTTTTTGCAACAAGGCACTAAACAAGTAACACTGCAGAAAATGTGTCAAAGGAATGAACTTTTTGTCCTGAATACAGTCTTATGTTTGGTGCATATCCAACACAACACATGACCAAGTACCACTCTCCATATTTTAAAGCATGATGGTGACTGCATCATGCTATGGGTATGCTTGTCATCGGCAAGGACCAGGGAGTTTTTCAGGATAGAAAGAAACAGAACGGAGCTAACCACAGGCAAAATCATAGAGGTTCCGTTTGCTTTCCACCAGACACTGGTAGACAAATTCACCTTTCAGCAAGACAATAACCTAAAACACAAGGCCAAATCTACACTGCAGTTGCTTATCACAAAGACAGTAAATGTTCCTGAGTGGCCAAGTTACAGTTTGACTTAAATCTGCTTGAAAATCTATAGCGAGACTTGAAAATGGATGTCTAGCAATGATCAACAACCAACTTGACATATAATGGGCAATAATAATAATGGCCAAATATTGCACAATCCAGGTTTGCAAAGCCGTAATAGACTTACCCAAAAAGACTCACAGCTGTAATCGCTGCCAAAGGTGTTTATAACATGTATTGACTCAGGAGGGTGAATACTTAATAATATAATAATAATAATAATAATAATATGCCATTTAGCAGACGCTTTTATCCAAAGCGACTTACAGTCATGCGTGCATACATTTTTGTGTATGGGTGGTCCCGGGGATCGAACCCACTACCTTGGCGTTACAAGCGCCGTGCTCTACACTGTATTCTTTTTTTGGGGGGGGGGGGGATTGTTGACAGAAAAATAACAATTAAATCCATTTTAATATCACTTTGTAACACTATAATATGTGAAGAAATCCAAAGGGGATGATTACTTATGATATGCACTCTATATAGTATTATAGGTGAGTGAAAACATAGATATACCAGTGGAGGCTGCTGATGGGAGGATGGCTCATAATAATGGCTGGAACGGAGTAAATGGAATGGCATCAAACACATGGAAACTATGTGTTTGATGTATTTGATTGCATTCCACCTATTCTGCTCTAGTCATTACCACGAGCCCGTCCTCACCAATTAAGGTGCCACCACACTCCTGTGAGATATACTGTATCGTATGATGGATAGTGAGTGATACTCACAGGGGGTCCAGGATAACCAAGATCACCAGCTGGACCAGGTAAACCTTGATCACCCTGGAAACAAATAAGGAAATAACAACAACAAATTGTAAAATCCATAACATATTGTTAATTCAGTTTTCATGAATAGTTAAGAATGTAGACATCATGTCAAAAGGTTTAAAATCTGATATTTTAAAAGAAATCAATACCTTTCACAATTAAATGCTAAGCGATTGAGGGGTATATCAAGTTGGACTACCCAGTAATATAGGGCAATGGAAGTTCTTATAAAGAGGCTGAGTGCCACCATCTAGTGGTCATTATGAGAGTTGCAATTACAGGAAACTAAAAGGCAAGGTGGTGCTGTCACCGGGTTGTGAAACATGATAGAACACTAGGGCCAGTCCAGTTACCCTAACCTTAAATTAAGACCAAAAAGCTCAGTTTCGTTTCCATTCATCTTTACAATATAGCCAATTTTGACTTTGCAGCTGGCCCATAGCGGAAATCGCTCAGTTTTGCCTCCAGGACAAGACTCGTCCCAATAAACATAAACCTGCGTCCAGTTACAGCCAAACAGGAGCACACTCATGGCTGGCAGTTTACATTACATGTCATAACAGAAACGACTAAACCACTATTGATGTTCTACAAGATCTACAAATGACAATTTAAAAAATGAGAAAGGGGAAAATGTATACTGGTCCATTTTGAATGATGATGCAGATGATACTAACTTTATAGAGATCCTAATAATTCAGTGATTCTATGTAAATCCATGGAGTTTCTGAGGTAAAAACAACGGTAGGAATTCCTGAATAATCAGGGAAAACGTGAAATGTAGGACATTACCTTCTCTCCTCTCTGGATTTCTAACTCTGAGGGTCTCTTCTGCTCCCCGACCTGTCCTGGTGGACCGGGAGGCCCCCGCAGACCTGGATCACCCTACACCCACCCACACACACACACACACACAAACTCATCAGTATTCAGTAGTGCAAATCGTTACCACCCATTGATGACAGTCTTTCTCTTGCTGACCCCACCTTATCTCCTTTTGGACCTTGGAAGTTCAACCCCATGTTACCCTATAGTAGAAGAATAACAAGACAAACACATGTAATATATTAATATAATATAATATAATATTAATAACATGTATTACTGTATTCTGTATCACTTTACTTAAAGACTGCAGGTATAATTATGTACAATACAGTAATATACACTGCTCAAAACAATAAAGGGAACACTTAAACAACACATCCTAGATCTGAATGAATGAAATAATCTTTTTAAATACTTTTTTCTTTACATAGTTGAACGTGCTGACAACAAAATCACACAAAAATTATCAATGGAAATCAAATGTATCAACCCATGGAGGTCTGGATTTGGAGTCACACTCAAAATTAAAGTGGAAAACCACACTACCAGGCTGATCCAACTTTTATGTAATGTCCTTAAAATAAGTCAAAATGAGGCTCAGTATTGTGTGTGGCCTCCACGTGCCTGTATGACCTCCCTACAACGCCTGGGCATGCTCCTGATGAGGTGGCGGATGGTCTCCTGAGGGATCTCCTCCCAGACCTGGGCTAAAGCATCCGCCAACTCCTGGACAGTCTGTGGTGCAATGTGGCGTTGGTGGATGGAGCGAGACATGATGTCCCAGATGTGCTCAATTGGATTCAGGTCTGGGGAACGGGCGGTCCATCGCATCAATGCCTTCCTCTTGCAGGAACTGCTGACACACTCCAGCCACATGAGGTCTAGCATTGTCTTGCATTAGGAGGAACCCAGGGCCAACCGCACCAGCATATGGTCTCACAAGGGGTCTGAGGATCTCATCTCGGTACCTAATGGCAGTCAGGCTACCTCTGGCGAGCACATGGAGGGCTGTGCGGCCCCCCAAAGAAATGCCACCCCACACCATGACTGACCCACCGCCAAACCGGTCATGCTGAAGGATGTTGCAGGCAGCAGAACGTTCTCCACGGCGTCTCCAGACTCTGTCACGTCTGTCACATGTGCTCAGTGTGAACCTGCTTTCATCTGTGAAGAGCATAGGGCGCCAGTGGCGAATTTGCCAATCTTGGTGTGGCGAATTTGCCAATCTTGGTGTTCTCTGGTAAATGCCAAACGTCCTGCTCGGGGTTGGGCTGTAAGCACAACCCCCACCTGTGGACGTCGGGCCCTCATTCAAAAGTGACCAAAACACCGACAGCATTCAAAAGTGACCAAAACATCAGCCAGGAAGCATAGGAACTGAGAAGTGGTCTGTGGTCATCACCTGCAGAACCACTCCTTTATTGGGGGGTGTCTTGCTAATTGCCTATAATTTCCACCTGTTGTCTATTCCATTTGCACAACAGCATGTGAAATGTATTGTCAATCAGTGTTGCTTCCTAAGTGGACAGTTTGATTTCACAGAAATCAACTTGGAGTTACATTGTGTTGTTTAAGTGTTCCCTTTATTTTTTTGAGCAGTGTACATTAGGAGTGTATGGGCAAGTGTGTGTACAGTAGTTGAACTGAGTGTGGTACACATAATTGACCAGAGTTTAGTATCAGTGTGTGTGTGTGTCAAAGGTCAAATACGGGGTGCTTCAATTTGTCCTGTTTCACACATGTACAAGTGTGTAACCTGTACTAGTGTGTGGTGTGAATGGAAAGTATATATTTTTGCATATCCCACTCCCCCTGAGACACCCTCGGAGAGTGGGGTCACGGCCAGAGATCAGCCATTATTGACAGCAACCCTGGAGCAATTAGGGTTAAGTGCCTTGCTCAACGGCAGATCGACAGATTTTTCACCTAGTCACCTAGTCGCTCTAACCGCTAGGCTACCTGCTGCCCCAGGGTGTGTGTGTGTGTGTGTGTGTGTGTGTGTGTGTGTGTGTGTGTGTGTGTGTGTGTGTGTGTGTGTGTGTGTGTGTGTGTGTGTGTGTGTTGTGTGTGTGTGTGTGTGTGTGTGTGTGTGTGTGTGTGTGTGTGTGTGTGTGTGTGTGTGTGTGTGTGTGATTCAGGGTGTAAAGCAACTCACCTTAGGACCAGGAGGACCAGGAGGCCCGCTACGACCCTACAAAACAACACACAACACTTTATTAACAACACACAAAACATTATTAACAACAACACACACAACTGTTTTAACAACGCACGGTATACTGTATAACTATTGATAGTACAATAAAACATTATTATTCCCTAAAATACATTGGATAAGTTCTTATCTTGATCTGTGAGACTTCAGATCACAAACACACTACTGGATGTCACAACAGGTCTGAGGCCAGTTTGACTGTCCCTCAGAACATAATGTTTTTAACAGATCTGGGACCAGTTTGACTGTGTAAAGTCCCTCAGCACATAACGTTTGTAACAGGTCTGGGACCAGTTTGACTGTATAAAGTCCCTCAGAACATATCGGACAAGTGGCAGTTAAGACGATTTGGGGTGTAACTGTACCTCAGGGTTTTCTTAAACTATGGGTTGGGACCCAAAGTGTGCCCTGGGCATATGAAAGGTAGGTCACAAGTTATGAGAATACATCTATAATTCCACACTATTTCTTCTTAAATTAGGTCATTGGTTGACGATTTGGGTCACGGGAGGAAGTTCATTATCTCATTTGGGTCTCGAGCTGAAAAAGTTGAAGAACTCCTGTATCAGCGTACCTCATAACCTCTGGGTCCAGGTGGACCGACAGGACCTGACAATCCTGCAGGGCCTGGGTTACCCTAGAAACAAGACAGACACCACAAACGTTACACACAAAGCAATGTGTTGAAAGGTTTACATGACATCTCTCACACAGGAGGTTGGTGGCACCTTAATTGGGGAGGACGGGCTCGTGGTAATGGCTGGAGCGGAATGAGTCGAAAGGTATCAAATAGATCAAATACGTGGTTTGATGCTATTCCATCCGCTCCGTTCCAGACATTATTATGAGACGTCCTCCCCTCAGCAGCCTCCACGGATCTCTCATAATCATTTACCATTCGTTTTATTGATTCTGATCATCCAACTATGAGCAATATATTACATTAGCCTACCATTTGATAAGACAAATCGCTTGACAAAGTCTAATTCCTTTTTTTTCCTTCTTCTTTTTATCAGTTAAGTTCAAAGTGGTTCTATGGTTCTATATAGAATACTTAGGAGGCGGAAGAAATGCACACCTATTTAGGCGAGGTGCTGGCTAATGGAGTAGAACACTTGAAAAAGAAAAGGAGAGTCTCACACTAGGAGCTCAGATGCCATAATTTAATAACCTAATAACCAACGTTTCGACAGACAAGCTGTCTTCATCAGGGTATAATGACAAACACTGCGGGTCACTAGTTTATATAGTGTCAAAGGACACACACAGGTGTCTGTAATCATGGCCGGGTGTGGCCTGATTTCATTGGTTAATTCACAGATAAACAGAACATACAAAAAAGACAAAAAACATGAATGGATAGCATACGATCATAAATACAATTTGGCTACATAGGCATACAAACATTTACAATGAATAGCAAAATCACAATAATTACAAGAATGGCTTCAAATCAAAGTTTACGTTGAGACCGAAGGGAGCAAGGGTCTTTAAATTAAAGATCCAGGCAGCCTCTCGTTTTAACAATAAGTTGTCGAGGTCACCTAGGGAGGGTGACATGTTCGATGCCGATATAATGTAGGGACGAAATCAAGTGGTTCGCTTCCAAAAAGTGGACTGCGACTGGGTACGTCGAGTTTTTGCACCTAATGGTGCTACGATGCTCCGAGATTCGTACTTTTAATTCACGCTTTGTTTTACCCACATAATTTTTACCACAAGGACAAGTTATAAGATAAATAACTGCCTTAGTGGCACACGTGATAACACCTTTTATTGGGATCTGTTTCCCTGTTTGGGGGTGTTTGAAGGATCTATATTTGTAAGTGCCATTGCATTGAGCGCAACCATTACACTTGTAGTTTCCATCTGGTAGAGGCGCAAATAAACGTTGTGCAGAGATATTTTGGGGTGGTAAATCAGAGTTTACCAATTGATCTCTGAGATTTCTGCCCAGCGGGAATACTAACAAGGGAGGGTCCGAAAACACATTACCGATACTGTCATCGGATCTTAGAATGTGCCAATGTTTTTGAAACAATTCCCTTCATTTATTCAGAGCATTTTGAATAGCGTGTTGTTAGAACGCAATAATGCTTATTTTTACAAGACTATCCTTGAAAGAGATCATGTCTCGTTTTGTTTAGAATTTTCTCAATGGCAGTATTAATCTGACCATTTTTGTACCCCCTCTCCTTGAATTTTCTTTGCGTCTCAGCTATATTTCGGTCGAAATCTGATTGTTTTTTTACAAATTATTTTGATTCGACAGAATTGGCTGTAGGGCAAACTGTTTTTCAAGGGAAGCGGGTGACAACTATCAGCCCTCAACAAACTGTTACGATCAGTAGGTTTCCTGTAAAGATCAGTGTATAGAACATTATCCTCACACAAAATCAGAAGATCAAAGAAACTAATTTGACTTGTGTCAGATTGCATAGTAAATCTCAGGTGCTCAGTACAAGAGTTAAGAAAAGCATGGAATGCCTGGAGCTGTTTTGAATCACCTCTCCATAGAACAAAAATATCATCAACGTACCGTTTCCAAATAATAATGTTAGGCAAGAAAACATTTTTGAAAGGATTGAAAATTGACTGTTTCTCCATTTAACCCACATACAAATTAGCATAGTTAGGAGCCATAGGGGACCCCATAGCAGTACCCTTTGTCTGAATAAAGAAGTCATTTAGAAACTTTTTGTGTATAACGACTCAACGTCAAAAGTAACTAACAAGGTATTATCAGGGAGAGAGGATCAAGAGATTCAGTAATATAGATCATACTGCTGGTGTCCTTTACAAAGGAGGGGAGCTGTTCTGTGGTCTGTTCCAATAAAAAAGTGTTCTGAAATTCGGAAGTGGGGTCACTTCTGAGTTTGTTGTAAAAGGTGTTGTCAAGCAGTTGTCAATCTGTCCTATCCATGAGTACAACCGACCCACCCTTATCAGCAGGGTGGGTAAGGACTGACGTATAGGATCCTTTTTTTTAATCCTTTTTTAAATCAGTTAAGTTCAAAGTGGTTATATGGTTCTATATAGAATACTCACAGGAACTCCAGGCACACCAGGTAGACCTACACCTCCTGTCTGTCCAAAGCGGTCACTTGAGATGACATCACCTGGATCTCCCTGTAGAGGGACAACAGGAGGAGGTTAGAAAGGAACACATCACACAGGCCCTAGCTACAGAAATATAACTACTAGCACAGACAGATAGGCCTGGTAAATGTACAGTATTTGATCGAAAGATAATAACAGTTAAGAACAGTGTTGAAAGAATAGTAACCTTTTGTCCTGGAAAACCAGGTGGACCCTGCAAACGAGCAGAGAGAGAAGGAATACATTTCAAAGTCTCATTCGTTTCCTTTCCCAAGTTTCCACACAGAGAAATTACAAAGTGGACAGGTGTATTTATATTTCATACAGGTAAGTTAATTAAGAACACATTCTTATTTATAATGACGACCTGTCCTGATGCGAGAGCAGCACGTATAACACACAAATAGGTTAAACAATATCATACAAACAACAGTCAAAAATACATCATGTGGAGTCAGTAAAATGTTCAGTAATATGCAGCATTTAAGAGGCCGGGGGAAAACCTGGATGTAGGTGTATGAGAGGACAGAGAAGTGTGTGTGTGTGTGTGACTCACCGATCGGCCCTCCAGTCCAGGGAAGCCTGGACTTCCAGGGAAGCCTCTCTCACCCTAAGAAGAGACATAATCAATCCTTTAATTTTGCATCAACAGTCTCCAGCCCATAGGTTACTTTTCCTATTTGCTGCCTTTTAGTGGCCAGGTGTGATAGAACAGTATGCCAGTTTCAGTCCAGATTCAGGAGAACCCAAGTTCTCTCAGGACTCGACAGAGTTGAATGGCTGTCAGTCAGTAGTAACCATAGTAACCTACCTTAGTCCCGTTGCAGCCTGCAGTTCCTCTTGGGCCCGGGGGCCCGTCCTGTCCTGGGAGACCCTAGAGGAGAACACACAGAGGACAACAGGAAGTTAGACATCAGACAGGAAGTGAGGTCACATGACATACTGGATATCAGGTAATGTAAAACAACAACCAGAGAAAGTTCAGTATAGGTTCCATCATGGCAGTATCCCAATTCTCCACCCTTTTCCAGAAGTGTGCACTTGCACACTCCCCGTCATTCATGTAAAAGCATGGGGTTAGTGTAAGAAAAATGGCTGGAGAAAAATGCATGCGAAAAAGTGTGCAATTGCATGGTGGAAAATTGGGACTCATCTCTGTACCAGAAGGGATGCAGACAGGTACGCTACAATAGATGAGAACTGGGAATGGTTGGAAACTTACTGGAATTCCTGGTGTTCCTGGGAATCCGGGCAGTCCAGGAGGTCCCTGTGGGAATAACAAGGAGGATAAATTAATAACATAAGTTATGATGACTTTGTGTAATGATGCATTCAATTCAATTCAGAACCAGCTATGTCAATACTAAGGCATGGAGCTTCTGTTTTGCTTGGAGTGAAACAAGGACCTCTGATGGACAGGGGAAAGTACTACACTCCTTGATGGCGTACACTGAAAGTGGAAATATTACAGACAGAAGTGTGGGACTTTGTCAAGTTAATAAATCTGGGTCACTCACCCTAATTCCTTTTGGACCGGATGGCCCTGAAGGTCCGTCACTACCCTGTGAGAGAGAAAGACAGAGGGGGAGAGGAGGGAGAGAGAGGGAGAGAAGAGGATTCGTTTTCAAGTGCATCATTCCCAGATATGGTCAGGTGTTCTGTTGCTCCTACAACAAGATCCAGGAAGCGGCCCCTACCTTCTCTCCCCTGCCTCCGATTGGCCCCTCAGGTCCGGGGAACCCTGGTACGCCTGGCTGACCCTGTAGTCCTGGGAAACCCCTCTCGCCCTGTGGAACATAGAACATAGAACATTCCACGTAGAACATTACACGTAGAACATCACAGGTAGAACATCACACATAGAAGATTACACGTAGAACATCACACATAGAACATTACACGTAGAACATCACACATAGAACATTAAACATAGAACATTACACATAGAACACACAGTCATTACAAACGCTTCTTACCCTGCAGATAGCACACAGACAAAAGAGTCATTACAAATCAAACAATTAAATAATATGTCATGTTATGGTTGTTTTCTACAGTAGGTCATTAGGTGTGTGTGTGTTTCACACTCACCTTGCCTCCTTTCACTCCGCTGCAGTCACACTTTGATCCCGCTGCACAACCATGACACGCCTGTAGGATGAAGAGAGAGAGAGAGATAAGAGAGAGAAATAAGGAGAGAGAGAGAGAAAACAAGAGATAGAGAGAGAGAGAGAGAGAGAGAGAGAGAGAGAGAGAGAGAGAGAGAGAGAGAGAGAGAGAGAGAGAGAGAGAGAGAGAGAGAGAGAGAGGAGAGAGAGAGAGAGAGAAGGAGAGTGAGAGAGAGAGCGAGAGAGCGAGATAGATAGATAGATATATAGATAGAGAACGAGAGAGAGAGCGAGAGAGAGAGAGAGCGAGAGAGAGAGGAGAGAGGAGAGAGAGAGAGAGAGAGAGAGAGAGAGAGAGAGAGAGAGAGAGAGAGAGAGATGTTAGATGTTCATGTGTTTGTCATTTCTCAGACAGTTCTGTGTAGTTCTAGAGGTCTGGAGGACGTAAAGTCAGACAGCAGTACATGCTCTGTGTACAGGGCCCGATGTGCAGCACAGAAACAGTGATGATGTGCACACACACGTGCACGGGTGCACACACACACACACACACACACACACACAAAACAATATGGGTAATGGAGGGAAGGGACGAAAGGTGTGAGTTAAAAAACAATACGGGTAATGGAGGGAAGGGACGAAAGGTGTGAGTTAAAAAACAATACGGGTAATGGAGGGAAGGGACGAAAGGTGTGAGTTAAAAAACAATACGGGTAATGGAGGGAAGGGACGAAAGGTGTGAGTTTGCATCGTCACAATCATGTTACATGGAATAACTCCACTCTATCAATGTAGAGAGTGGCGCAGTGGTCTAAGGCACTGCATCGCAGTGCTAACTGTTCCACTAGAGATCCTGGTTCGAATCCAGGCTCTGTCGCAGACGGCCGCGACCGGGAGACTCATGGGCGGTGCACAATTGGCCCAGCGTCGTCCAGGGTAGGGGAGGGAATGGCCGGCAGTGATGTAGCTCAGTTGATAGGGCATGGCGTTTGCAACGCCAGGGTTGTGGGTTCGTTTCCCACGGGAGGCCAGTATAAAAAAATAATATGTATTCACTAACTGTAAGTCGCTCTGGATAAGAGCGTCTGCTAAATGACTAACATGTCAAATGTAAAGAAAAGAAAAGGAAAGCAAAGAAAACCAGCGAGTTTAGATGTGTAATGTACTACCACTAGATGGCAGTAACACACTGTATCAAAACAGGTTAACATTCACAAGGCTGCAGGGCCAGACGGATTAACAGGACGTGTCCTCTGAACATGGGCTGACCAGCTGGCAAGTGTCTTCACTGACATTTTCAACCTGACCCAGTCTGTAATACCCTTATGGTTCAAGCAGACCACCATAGTCCCCGTGCCCAAGAATGCCAAGGTAACCTGTCTAAATGACTACTCACATTTCTAGCCATGAAAGGCTTGTCATGGCTCACATCAACACCATCACCCCAGACACCCTGGACCAACTCCATTTCGCATACTGCCCCAACAGATCCACAGATGACGCAATCTCTATTGCACTCCACAATGCCCTTTCCCACCTGGACAAAAGGAACACCTACGTGAAAATGCTGTTCATCGATTACAGCTCAGTGTTCAACACCATAGTGCCCTCAAAGCTCATCACAAAACTAAGGAACCTGGGATTAAACAACTCCCTCTGCAATTGGATACTGGACTTTCTGACGGGTTGCCACCAGGAGGTGAGGGTAGGCAAAAACACGTCCGCCACGCTGACCCTCAACACAGGGGCCCCTCAGGGATGAGAGCTTAGCCCCCTCCTGTACTCCCTGTTCACCCACGACTGCGTGGCCACGCACGACTCCAACACCATCATTAAGTTTGCCGACGACACGACGGTGGTTGGCCTGATCACAGACGACGATGAGACCTGGCAGTGTGGTGCCAGGACAACAACCTCTCCCTCAACGTCAGCAAGACAAAGGAGCTTATCGTGAACTACAGGAAACGGAGTGCTGAGCACGCCCCAATTCACATCGAGACGTTGTAGTGGAGACGGTCGAGATCTCCAGGTTCCTCGGTGTCCACATCACTAAGGACCTATCATGGTCCAAACACAGTCATGAAGAGGGCACGACAACGCCTCTTCCCCCTCAGGAGGCTGAAAAGAATGACATGGGCCCTCAGATCCTCTAACAGTTCTACAGCTGCACCATTGAGAGTATCTTGACTGGTTGCATCACCGCTTGGTATGGCAACTGCTCGGCATCCGACTGCAAGGCGCTACAGAGGGTAGTGCATACGTCATCCAGGACCTCTATACCAGGCGGTGTCAGAGGAAGGCCCTAAGAATTGTCAAAGACTCCAGCCACCCAAGTCATAGTCTGTTCTCTCTGCTACCGCACGGCAAGTGGTACTGGAGTGCCAAGTCTGGGACCAAAAGGCTCCTGAACAGCTTCTACCCCAAAGCCATACGACTGCTGAACAGTTAATCAAATGGCTACCCGGACTTTCTGCTTTTCACCCCTACCTACACTACCGTTCAAAAGTTTGGGGTCACTTAGAAATGTCCTTGTTTTCGAAAGAAAAGCAATTTTTTTGTCCATTAAAATAACATCAAATTGATCAGAAATACAGTGTAGACATTGTTAATGTTGTAAATGACGATTGTAGCTGGAAACAGCTGATTTTTTATGTAATATCTACATAGGCGTACAGAGGCCCATTATCAGCAACCATCAGTCCTGTGTTCCAATGGCACGTTGTGTTTGCTAATCCAAGTTTATAATTTTAAAAGGCTAATTGATCATTAGAAAACCCTTTTGCAATTATGCTAGCACAGCTGAAAACTGTTGTGCTGATTAAAGAAGCAATAAAACTGGCCTTCTTGAGACTAGTTGAGTATCAGCAATTGTGGGTTTGAATACATGATCAAAATGGCCAGAAACAAATAACTTTCTTCTGAAACTCGTCAGTCTATTCTTGTTCTGAGAAATGAAGGCTATTCCATGCGAGAAATTGCCAAGAAACTGAAGATCTCGTACAACACTGTGTACTACTCCCTTCACAGAACAGCGCAAACTGGCTCTAACCAGAATAGAAAGAGGAGAGGGAGGCCCCGGTGCACAACTGAGCAAGAGGACAAATACATTAGAGTGTCTAGTTTGAGAAACAGACGCCTCACAGGTCCTCAACTGGCAGCTTCATTAAATAGTACCCGCAAAACACCAGTCTCAACGTCAACAGTGTAGAGGCGACTCCGGGATGCTGACCTAGGCAGAGTTGCAAAGAAAAAGTCCAGTGTCTGTGTTCTTTTGCCCATCTTAATCTTATTTTTATTGGCCAGACTGAGATATGGCTTTTTCTTTGCAACTCTGCCTAGGTCAGCATCCCGGAGTCGCCTCTTCACTGTTGACGTTGAGACTAGACACTCTAATGTATTTGTCCTCTTGCTCAGTTGTGCACCGGGGCCTCCCACTCCTCTTTCTATTCTGGTTAGAGCCAGTTTGCGCTGTTCTGTGAAGGGAGTAGTACACAGCGTTGTACGAGATATTCAGTTTCTTTGCAATTTCTCGCATGGAATAGCCTTCATTTCTCAGAACAAGAATAGACTGACGAGTTTTCTAAGTGACCCCAAACTTTTGAACGGTAGTGTACATGTACATAGTACTTCAATCAACCACCTTACCAAACCTACATGTACATATTACCTCAATCAATCACCCCATCTACCTCGTACCCAGTACACTGACTCGGTACCTGTACTCCTTGTATATAGCTTGTATATAGCCTCGTTATTGTTATTTTATTGTATTACTATTTTATTTTTATCTATTTGCAAATGTTCTTACTTTTTAACTGCATTGTTGGGAAAGTGCTCGTAAGTAAGCATTTCATGGTAAAGTCTACACTTGTTGTATTCGGCACATGTAACAAATAAAATGTCCCTTATAGAAGCCTGGGCCTAGCATTCATCTCTCTCTCTGTACATATTCTAAATAAGAGTTGGCCTACATCTCTAGCCTGGGTAGCCAGTGAGCTGTAGACAATAGGGGAAGAGGGGAAGGCCTTTACAGACATCGGAGATCCTTTATCTCAACAGTACTGTAAGTCTTGAGACCCTAACCTCTAACATCAGGGAACCCCTCTCCCTAGTTGAAGCTTGTTTTGGGACTCTTTTCTGGGTTACCAGTTACCTTCATCTGGGTCTGGCTAGGGTCTGGGTTAGATACCTTGGTCCGGGCCTAGAGTGTCTCTGGGCACTGGTCAGCTCTGTCAGTCTAGATAACTCAGACATTCCTGCCCAGCATCCTGTTTGTTTAATCTCCTGCCTGGCATGTGTGCAGGGGAGAGCAATCCAGTACCTGCCTGCCTCTGTGTCAACATGCATGGGAACACTTAATCAACAGCTAGGATGCCACTCTCCTCCCTCTCTTCCCTCATTCCCTCTGTATGGCTATCAGTCTCCCTCCCTCTGTCTCCTTCCCTCTCTCCAGCCTCTGTCTGTCAGACCATTCGTCTCCCTCCCTCCATCCCTCCCACGGCTACAGCTCTCTGCCTCTCTCTTTCTCATATCTCTCTTTTTGCCTCTGGCTGTGCATGATAGAGCCAAACAGGTCAACTCAGTGTATGTGTGTGTGTGTGTGTGCGTGCGTGTGCATGCGTGTGTGTGGTCACTAGTGCTGAGCGATTAGTGCTTTTTGAGGTCGGTTCGGTTTCAGTTCGATTATTAAAAAAGAATAATGGTTTTCGATTTCGGTTTCGATTATTTTTTAAACAATAAATGCATTATGTGGGTTGAATGCGGTAACAACACAGAATACAGTGCCTTGCAAAAGTATTCATCCCCCTTGGCGTTTTTCCTATTTTGTTGCATTACAACCTGTAATTTAAATGGATTTTTATTTGGATTTCATGTAATGGACATACACAAAATAGTCCAAATTGGTGAAGTGAAATAAAAGAAATAACTAAATAAATAACGGAAAAGTGGTGCGTGCATATGTATTCACCCCCTTTGCTATGAAACCCCTAAATAAGATCTGGTGCAACCAATTACCTTCAGAAGTCACATAATTAGTTAAATAAAGTCCACCTGTGTGCAATCTAAGTGTCACATGATCTCCGTATATATACACCTGTTCTGAAAGGCCCCAGAGTCTGTAACACCACTAAGCAAGGGGCACCACCAAGCAAGCGGCACCATGAAGACCAAGGAGCTCTCCAAACAGGTCAGGGACCAAAGTTGTGGAGAAGTACAAATCAGGGTTGGGTTATAAAAAAAATATCGGAAACTTTGAACATTTTACATTTTAGTCATCCCACAGAGCACCATTAAATCCATTATTAAAAAATTGAAAGAATATGGCACCACAACAAACCTGCCAAGAAAGGGCCACCCACCAAAACTCACGGACCAGGCAAGGAGCGCATTAATCAGAGAAGCAACAAAGAGACCAAAGATAACCCTGAAGGAGCTGCAAAGCTCCACAGCGGAGATTGGATTATCTGTCCATAGGACCACTTTAAGCCGTACATTCCACAGAGCTGGGCTTTACGGAAGAGTGGCCAGAAAAAAGCCATTGCTTAAAGAAAAAAATAAGCAAACACATTTGGTGTTTGCCAAAAGGCATGTGGGAGACTCCCCAAACATGTGGAAGAAGGTACTCTGGTCAGATGAGACAAAAATTTAGCTTTTTGGCCATCAAGGAAAACGCTATGTCTGGCGCAAACCCAACACCTCTCATCACCCCGAGAACACCATGAAGCATGGTGGTGGCAGCATCATGCTGTGGGGATGTTTTTAATCGGCAGGGACTGGGAAACTGGTCAGAATTGAAGGAATGATGGATGGTGCTAAATACAGGGAAATTCTTGAGGGAAACCTGTTTCAGTCTTCCAGAGATTTGAGACTGGGACGGAGGTTCACCTTCCAGCAGGACAATGACCCTAAGCATACTGCTAAATCAACACTCGAGTGGTTTAAGGGGAAACATTTAAATGTCTTGGAATGGCCTAGTCAAAGCCGAGACCTCAATCCAATTGAGAATATGTGGTATGACTTGTACACCAGTGGAACCCATCCAACTTGAAGGAGCTGGAGCAGTTATGCCTTGAAGAATGGGCAAAAATCCCAGTGGCTAGATGTGCCAAGCTTATAGAGACATACCCCAAGAGACTTGCAGCTGTAATTGCTGCAAAAGGTGGCTCTACAAAGTATTGACTTTGGGGGGGGGGGGGGGGGGGGGTGAATAGTTATGCGCGCTCAAGGTTTCTGTTTTTTTGTCTGATTTCTTGTTTGTTTAAAAAATATATATATTTTGCATCTTCAAAGTGATAGGCATGTTGTGTAAATCAAATGATACAACCCCCCCAAAAATCCATTTTAATTCCAGGTTGTATGGCAACAAAATAGGAAAAATGCCAAGGGGGGTTAATACTTTCGCAAGCCACTGTAAAACAAGTCCCATGATGGTAGTGACTGCCCATTACTGCTTATCACTTATTAACCATCATTTATTCACATTACTTTAATAAATTATTTCAATTGTTGTGTATATTACATTTGTTTTTATTTGATTGCTTTATCTTTTAATTCCAAGTCATCTCTATAGAGCTGCTGCCTATATTGTCTGACAAAATCACAATTGTAGTCGTTCTTCAAAGTAAATAAGGCATACTATCAATCACTTAGATCATGTATTTTCAGGTAGAGAAATACCTCGCAAAGCAACTGCTCTCTATCCCGCTCGATCTCACATTCTCCTGTCTCTTCTCTCCATGTCTGCCCCACACTAACGTAACGTAGCAGGTGTAAAAGAAACACGCAGACCAGACAAGTATAAACTATGTAGAATATTGGCCTGTTGGAAACTACAACTCCCTACTACATCGCACAGTTCGGGCTTGATCTGATTTATCTCTAGAGAAACTGCGCAATGTGCGCATTGAGCTCACAGAAAAAAATAAAAATAAATGGAATTCAAATAATTTAACCGATGTCGGTCAGCACTAGTGGTCACAGCTGGGACATTGGAATCCCCCCACACAGTTACTTCCTCTCAGCTGAGTGTGTGTGTGTGTGTGTGTGTGTGTTACTATCCCCTGAGTGTCATAGAATGTCACTGGTGTAAATGTCAAGTGTATCAGGTTGTCAGAAGGAGAGGGAAAGGAAGAAGTGGATAGGAAATCACAGAAAGTTATGGGCCAACAAACTAACTCATAACACTGGGTCTGAGCTGTAATGCTGTATTGTAGCTACTATATTATACCCTTTGGCCTCTTAGTAAAACTATGAATCAAGTAACAATAAAGTGAATGTAAAAAGTAAAGTTCTGCCTCCCGAGTGGCACAGCGGTCTAAAGCACTGCATCGCAGATCTGGGTTCGACCGGGAGACCCATGAGGCGGCGCACAATTGGCCCAGCATCGTCTCCTTGTGGCGGGCCGGGCACATGCACGCTGACTTCGGTCGCCAGCTGTACGGTGTTTCCTCCGACACATTGGTGCGGCTGGCTTCCGGGTTAAGCGCGCAGTGTGTCAAGAAGCAGTGCGGCTTGACGGGGTCGTGTTTCGGAGGACGCATGGCTCTCGACCTTCGCCTCTCCCGAGTCCGTACGGGAGTTGCAGCGATGGGACAAGACTGTAACTACCAATTGGATATCACGAAAAAGGGGTAAAAAGTACCAAAATAAATAAAATAAAAAGTAACATTCTATACGGTATAAAGGTGACACTTCCTGGATCCTCATTTTGTAGGCTAAGAATGAACCTCAAATTTCCATCGTCAAAGTCATGAAAACGCGGTCATACAAGATGTACAGGTAACTGCCAAAATAAAGGAAACACCAACATAAAGTGTCTTAAAAGGGTGTTAAGCCACGACGAGCCACCAGAACAGCTTCGATGCGCCTTCGCATAGATTCTACAAGTCTTATCTATGCATAGTCACTTTAACCCTACCTACATGTACATATTACCTCAATTACCTTGACTAACCTGTACCCCTGCACATTGACTCGGTACCGGTACCCCTTGTATATAGCCTTGTTATTCTTGTTTTATTGTGTTACTATTTTTCCTATATTTTCCTATTTAGCAAATGTTTCTTACTTACTTTTTCAAAACTCTGCATTGTTGGTTAAGGGCTTGTAAGTAAGCATTTCACAGTAAGGTCTACACCTGTTGTATTCAACGCATGTGACAAATAACATTTGATGTGTCTGGAATTTGATTGGAGGGATGCGACACCATTCTTCCACAAGAAATTCCATAATTTGGTGTTTTGTTGATGGTGGTGGAAAACATTGTCTCAGGCACCGCTCCAGAATCTCCCATAAGTGTTCAATTGGGTTGAGATCTGGTGACACACACACATACACACACACACACACACACTTACTTTAAACTCCTCTATACCCCTTTGAGACCCACCTTTCAAAGTAACTGAGATCTCTTCTTCTAGCCATGGTAGCCAAAATAATGGGCAACTGGAAATGTTTATACATACCTGACTCTAAGCATGATGGGAGGCTAATTGCTTAATTAACTCAGGAACCACACTTGTGTGGAAGCACCTGCTTTCAATATACTTTGTATCCCTCATTTACTCAAGTGTTTCCTTTATTTTGGCAGTTACCTGTATATTAAAATGTACATCTATACGTGTTTCCGAGTTAATTAACTTTTCAGCGTATTTGATGGCCAAGAAGAAGCACAAAGCCGAAAATCTGCAACCGCTTCATTAGAACTACACACATGAACTACAACTCCTACCAGCTGTATATGTCTCACTTTCGGCAGCTTGCCGGCCTACAATTATTATTATATATATATATATTTGATTTTTATGTACTTGCTGTCAATGTTCAGTAAAACAAAGCAGCGTAATCTAATATAAAACACATCAATATGTCTGTAACTAACAGGTTCTTACCGTCCTGTGAGTCTTCAACTTGACCAGGCACACTCAAGCATCCTAACAACAAGGCTGCAGGAGTTGTATTTCAAATAAGACCAATTCTAACTTTTGGCAATATTTCTTGAGTGTCAATTTTTTTTATAAAAGGCATTGGGTATGAGCAAATTAATACACATAATTTTATATCCTAAATGAACAAGTTTTCGTGAATTTGATGATATAATCTTGAAGCCTAGTCAAGAGATTATAGGAGATGACCTGGAAGTATGTAGGAACTTTTATATCATATTCAATTATATTCTGACCTCAGACTTCCTCTATTCATTTTCTCTCTCACTCTCTTTATCTCTCTCTCTTTGATTCTCTCTGTCTTTCTGTCTTACCACCCTCTCTCTCACTCTCTCTCCCACCCTCTCTCTCTCTGTTCCCCCCTGAGGTCTCTCTCTCTCTGTTCCCCCCTGAGCTCTCTCTCTGTTCCCCCCTGAGCTCTCTCTCTCTCTGTTCCCCCCTGAGCTCTCTCTCTGTTCCCCCCTGAGCTCTCTCTCTCTCTGTTCCCATCTGAGCTCTCTCTCTGTTCCCCCCTGAGCTCTCTCTCTGTTCCCCCCTGAGCTCTCTCTCTCTCTGTTCCCCCCTGAGCTCTCTCTCTCTCTGTTCCCCCCTGAGCTCTCTCTCTCTCTGTTCCCCCCTGAGCTCTCTCTCTGTTCCCCCCTGAGCTCTCTCTCTCTCTGTTCCCATCTGAGCTCTCTCTCTGTTCCCCCCTGAGCTCTCTCTCTCTCTGTTCCCCCCTGAGCTCTCTCTCTGTTCCCCCCTGAGCTCTCTCTCTATCTGTTCCCCCCTGAGCTCTCTCTCTCTCTCTCTCTCTGTTCCCCTCTGAGCTCTCTCTCTCTCTGTTCCCCCCTGAGCTCTCTCTCTCTCTGTTCCCCCCTGAGCTCTCTCTATGTTCCCCTCTGAGCTCTCTCTCTCTCTGTTCCCCCCTTAACTCTCTCTCTCTCTCTGTTCCCCTCTGAGCTCTCTCTCTCTGTTCCCCCCTGAGCTCTCTCTCTCTCTGTTCCCCCCTGAGCTCTCTCTCTCTATGTTCCCCCCTGAGCTCTCTCTCTCTCTCTGTTCCCCCCTGAGCTCTCTCTCTCTCTGTTCCCCCCTGAGCTCTCTCTCTGTTCCCCCCTGAGCTCTCTCTCTCTCTGTTCCCCCCTGAGCTCTCTCTCTCTCTGTTCCCCCCTGAGCTCTCTCTCTCTCTGTTCCCCCCTGAGCTCTCTCTCTGTTCCCCCCTCAGCTCTCTCTCTCTGTTCCCCCCTGAGCTCTCTCTCTGTTCCCCTCTGAGCTCTCTCTCTCTCTGTTCCCCCCTGAGCTCTCACTCTCTCTCTGTTCCCCACTGAGCTCTCTCTCTCTCTCTGTTCCCCCCTGAGCTCTCTCTCTCTCTGTTCCCCCTGAGCTCTCTCTCTCTCTGTTCCCCTCTGAGCTCTCTCTCTCTCTGTTCCCCTCTGAGCTCTCTCTCTCTCTGTTCCCCTCTGAGCTCTCTCTCTCTCTGTTCCCCTCTGAGCTCTCTCTCTGTTCCCCTCTGAGCTCTCTCTCTCTCTGTTCCCCTCTGAGCTCTCTCTCTCTCTGTTCCCCCCCTGAGCTCTCTCTCTGTTCCCCCCTGAGCTCTCTCTCTCTCTGTTCCCCCCGGAGTTCTCTCTCTGTTCCCCTCTGAGCTCTCTCTCTCTCTGTTCCCCTCTGAGCTCTCTCTCTCTCTGTTCCCACATGCAGTATGGTCTAATTGGGGTT